>NW_009952092.1:213316-231922 GCF_000747805.2 Chaetura pelagica | reverse complement strand
CTGTGGGGCTGGGGACGGTCTGTGTGGAGAGGCCGGGGCTGAGGAGGCTGAGGAGGGGCCCGGGGGTGAGTGGGGAAGGCAGGGAAAGGCAGGGACCCGAGGCAGTGAGGAGAAACAGAAGTTGTGGAGCTTCCAAACCCCCCTGCTTTCTGACACCCCTCAGCGCAGGGGGAGGCTGGGCTGGGGGAGGATTCCGAGGTCAAGGCCCGATAACAACAAACAAGCTGTTACTGAGCAGGCTCTTTACTGCAGCCCTGGGGATTCTCCACCACGAGTGCTCCGACCAGTTAGTGAAACACCCCAACGAATATGCACCAAAACCAGGCATATTCAGTTCCATGTCAATGAGTTCCCAGAATTCTTTTACATAGTCATTTTATTTCCTGGAATTGACTCTCTGTAATTGTGCCTGCTCGAGGGTCTCCTGTAGGGGTCTTTTGTTGATTCTAGTCCTTTGTCATCTTTGTCCTGTCTCTGCTCCTGGTCCTGTCTCCAGTCTCCCACTGGTGGGTTGCCCAGGTGGGTCAGAATCAACATGAGTGTGTCTGTGGGCACCACAGGTCCTTAGAAGACTTGATGTTATCACAGCCTGCAGGATGCTTGGCATCGTTGATTGATAGTTTCACAAAGCACATTGCTTTAAAAGCAACCCTTAGTATAGCAAATTCCTTATTTTAGTGAACTTTTATTAGGCTGTATTTCTATTGAATTTACTAACGAATATCCCATCATGTATCAGAGGCAAACAGGAGACTGAGGGAGGCAAGAGCTGGGAGTGTTGGGGGACACCGTGGCAGATGGGAAAGGTGGGGGGGCTCCAGTGTGGAGTCCTGGGGCACTGGGATGGAGTGCGAGGCTGGGGCAGGCAGTGACCTGAGTGGTGCATCAAAGACTGGGAAGGTTGGGGAAGCTCTGCCATGGGGTGCTGGGGAGAAATGGAGCAAACTGGGAAGACTGGCTGGGGGCAGTGGCCTGGAGTCTCAGGGAGCAGTGAGGAAGAGCACTGACCTGGGCCAGAATGAAAGAGTCTGGAGCAGCTGGGGCAGGGGTAGCAGCCTGGGACAGGGATGGAAAAGCCACAGTGGAAAAGCAGGACTTGGGAACAGCAGGAGCCTGGTGGGTGTCAGGAGATCACTGGTGTGTGGGAAGCTCTGTCCACAAAGAGAGCAAAGTGGAGGTTGGGGTGAAGGCAGGTGTGGGGTGGGGCTGGTTGTGTTGCTGAGAAGTGGTTTAAAGGGCTATGTTGGTGGCTCTGTCCTCTTTCCCACTGAGGCCTGAACCTGCAGTGTCCGGGACTGCTGCGTGTCCTGGGCACCAGGGAGCCCTTCTGGGACTGCCCTGGGAGCAGGGGAGCTGCCCAGGCTGGAGCCAGACACCATGATTTGTTGTGTGTTGTGTAGTGTCACATCACTTATCCATCAGAAAACCAAAACCCTGGTGACGTGCTCTGGAAGATCTTGTGACAGAGCTGGTGAATCTGCTAGAGTTTCCCATTTTGAAAGTTCGTTCTCTTTCTTTACCTGGAGCTGCTTTTATTCCCGTGGCTCTTCCTCCATGTGCAGCTTTGCCCTGTTGTAATTCACAAGTGTCTGAGCATCTGGTGCAATGTTTAAGTCAGTTATGTTTAAAGATTAATTTTTTTTTCAGATGGGCACGTTAGCAATGTGTTAACTTGGACATAACCATGAACTCAGAGTGAAATGGTGCTCTGGCTGGGGCCGAGTGCTGCTGTCCTGTGGCTTCTCCTCCCCCAGCCAGAAGGTCTGAAAAGCCGCCTAAGGCATAATCGAAAGGACAATTCTAGCTGCTGTTTCAGGTCAACTTGTGCAACAGGTCAGATAAAAACGTTCTCAGTCGCGGTGTGTTGAGGAGCACGTTCCCCACTAGAGGACACTGCCTGCCCGTCCCTGCGGCAGCAGATCGTGTCTCCTTTCAGGAAAGATTAACGCACTTTCCTCTACGAGGCGCCCTCTGCGAGAGGAAACTGGAAGGAGAGCTCTCCTGTCGACTGTCTTGTGCTACAATCAGGCCAGGGAATGTCTTAATTTAGCAAGAAAAGAAGAAATGTATCACTGGGCATTATAAATAGCCCAAAGTGCCACTAGGGAACTCTGAGGCTCACCTGGGGAAGCCAGTAAATCTTCACCCCCACGTTGGGTGAGGGTGTCCAGCAGGATTTCTGCCACTAAAATTAATCTTTCCCACAGCTTTGGGAGAAAAACCCCGAGTGGGGTGGTACAGGTTTAGTTCCAGTCTGTGGTTGACTGTCTGATAGTCAGGGCTGCTGTGATGCTTTTGCTGCAGAAAGGAAGGTTGTTGGTGAGCTTGTTCTGATCCTCCTCAAGCTCAGAGCCTGTCTCTTGTGGCTGAGATGGGGATCCTGTGTGCTGGGGGTGGAGCACAGACCCCCCAGCCCCTCTCCTTTTCCTCCCTGCAGGAGCTCAGTGTGGCTTTGTACAGGCACCTCCTTGGCCTGCAGGAGGGCGAAGGCAGCCAGGAGCAGCCTGCAGCTGGAGAGGAGCTGAACCTGCTGTGCTGTGACATTGACCCTGAGCTGATCCAGAGGGCTCAGCAGTGCAGCCCCTTCCCTGCCTCCATCTCCTTCGCGAACCTGGACATCATGGACCCCAGGGCCAGGGAGACATTCCTGAGCTCCCACCTGGGCCGTTTCGGCCGCTCCGCCTTCGACATCGGTTTTTGCATGTCTGTGACCATGTGGATCCACCTGAATCACGGGGACAGTGGCCTGGTGGAGTTCCTGTCCTTCCTCTCCTCCCTGTGCCGGTACCTGCTGGTGGAGCCCCAGCCCTGGAAGTGCTACCGAGCGGCCGCGCGGCGCCTGCGCCGCCTGGGCAGGAGCGACTTCGAGCACTTCCGCTCTCTCACCATCAACGGGGACATGGCAGAGAGGGTGACCCAGATCCTAACAAGGGACTGTGCCATGGAGCTGGTGTCTTGCTTTGGGAGCACCAGCTGGGACAGAAGCCTCTTGCTTTTTAGATCGAATCACGAGGGCAGGGAGACTTCAGAACAGGAGCAGGGATGACCAGTGGCCTCTCATGTTCATGAACTCTTAGGCAAGGAGGTGCTTGCTGTTTACACGCAGATCTAGGAATACCTAAATCCCTGCTGGGACCAGTCCTTGGCCTCCCTGGGGAGTCTGAGGCAAGTCATGTCTGTGTGGTCTATTTTTTTTCTTTCCAGCTGCAAAATGCAGTGGCAGTTTTACCCTTCCTTGGGGATTCTGAGATCCCTGCTCCTAGAAAGTGCTCTTGAAAGCAAAGTTGCTACGTATGTGCTTTCTGTGTGTATCAAGAACATTCCCTGGAAAAAGAGAGCATGTGCCTTTTTTTGTCCCTGAAGCTTTTCAAGGAAAGGGGAATTCTTTTGGACCCATGTGATACAGTGTTTGTTCTGCTTCTTGTCATATTTTCTTAGTAAAAATGCTCTTGGAGAAAACATAAACTTGGTTTATCAGCGATGGACCCATCAGCTGGATCATTGCAGAGGGTGTCTGGTCAACAGAGGATGCTCAGAGAGGTGCTAAATACCCCATCCCTGGAAACACTCAGGGGGAGTTGGGCTGGATGGACCTTTGAAGGTCTCCAACCCAAACTGTTCTGTGCTGCTGGGGGGCTGGGCTGGGGGCTGGCAGTGCTGTGCTCTCTGGGGAGTGAAAGGCTCTGTGTTTATTTATGGGTATATCAGAGTGAGTGCTTTTTTAATATCCTTGAAATAAAAACAACTTAATGTTACTGTACACAGTGTATTGGGACTTAAAATCTTTTTTTCACCCTGTTTTCAACACCTAAGCAGTCCTGGGTAGCTGAGTTTATGATTTTGTTGTATTTACAGGCTCAGATGAGACTTGGGTAAGCTTGGAGGTAAGTTTGGCTATAGCTGAAGTGTTACAAGTTTCACTGGATTGTTTGTTTGTTGTTTTTTGTGTCCCAGTAAAATCTAAGAAGAAAGAAAACTTCAGCAAAGTATCTTATTTTAATGTCATTTTCTTGTTGTAATATCCCTACTAGCTTCAGTCCACACATAGTTGTTTTGTTAGCTTTGGTAATAAGTAGGAGTCACATTGTGTTGTCTAAACAGATTAAAACCCTCCCCTGAGCAGAGTGTGACACACAGAACTGGATAACTGATCACAGAATGTCAGGTTGGAAGGGACCTCAAGGATCATCTGGTCCAACCTTTCTAGGTAATGGCTCTGATGACTCAGGAATTTCTAGATTCCTTACCGTGAAGTGAGAGGAAGCCCAGGAATGTGCCTTTCAAAAGAAGGAAGGGAGAGGAGGATTCTCCTCCAGGAGGTGCTCTTGTCTAGCAGTTCTGGTGCCCTGGTGAGCCTGCGTGCAGGGACAGAAACTTGGATTGTGCTTTGCTTTTTGTCCTACTGGGACTTCCTTCTTATTTACTTATGCAGTGATAGTGGAGGGAGGGAAGAAAGCCAAGGGCTTTGATTTCCTTCAGGGTGAGCTCAGCTGGAGGAGTGAAGGCTGTGAGTGTGCTGGCTGGCCACAGCCTTCTGGATGAAATGCTGCTGGGATGCAGGGGTTGACTTGTCAAAAACCTGTGTGTCCTTACATGAGATTGAAGGGACTGAGCAAGGTCACAGAAAGGCTTGGAGGCTTCACATAAATGTGGGTTCCTCAGTGATCTGCCAAGTAGAAAATCCTTAGGACTCCCAGCAGGACTCCTGAGAGCTCCTCTGCCTTCTCAGCTGCAGACTGATGTGTCCTCCCTGGTGGTGATGGTTCTTCATTTTCTTAAAAAATACTTGTAAATCTGGGCTGGTTTTAATCTCAGTGGGAGTGAAGGGAGAACCAATTTTTCATGTATTTTCCTGTGGGTTCACCCAAGTGCCTCATCTCTCTTGCAGCTTATTAATATCTAGCATTTATCACTTTGGTAATTAAGCACCTCATCTGCCATTCACTGTAATCTGCACTGGCTCAGGGGTGCTGGCTCACCCAGCATCTCCAGGCAGCTCAGTCCCCCCTTCCCCCCTGCTGAGCTGCTCTTGCCTGTGCTGTGCAGCTGGTGGCACTGGAGCAACATGCAACCTGCAGCCTTGCCCCTTGGAATGTTTCTCTTGGGTTGTGTCAATATCGTTGGCTGTTTTCTTTGAACTTTGAAATATTTATAAAACAGACCTGGACTTATCTGTTGAGTGCTCAGATTTAAAGGGGTGAACAGGATTTTTTGCCTTTCATTTTCCTCTGGGGATTTACACAATTGCCTGTGAAGAAATTTATGGTGAGTTCCTAGGAAAGGAAACAACCCACAGAGTTACACATGGGAGATGTTCCCTGCAGCCATCTAGAATGACCTACCCCTTCAGAGAAACCCTATTTTATGTTCCTTATGCACCCAGTGACAGCTCCATATCTGCCTGGGGGATCTTTTGGGGGTGCTGCTTGTTGAAAGATTGTGGGTTGGTGGTTTTTTTGCTTTTTTCCAGCCTCTATAAGCTGGCCATGTACAGACCTGCAAACTGGCCTGGTGTGTATGTAACAGCATGATGACTTCTCATCTCTTTCTCAAGTCTGTACTATCAAGTCTGTACTATCAACGTGTCCCACTGTTTCAGAAGTGGCTGAGCTCCAAAAGCTCTGTGAGGCTTTGGCACAGCAGTGTGACTTGTTTCTTGTCCTTTGGATATTGCCATAAATACAGCTTAAAATAATGTCAACACAAATCTCTCTGCAGTTCTTGGGATACTAGGGAGCTCAAAATGGAGTCAGTCCTTTAGCAGGCAGGAGAAAGAACCAAAATTATCTTTCTTTTTCCTTTCAGCCTGCTGCTTCTGCTCCCCAGGGAGCTGCTGGGAGATGAGGCAGGTGGGAACCCAGCTCCATGACACCAGTAGAAGAGGATCTGTGGATCTCAGCTGCAGTGCTTGTGTAAGGCTCTGGAGAATTACTTTTTTTTCACAGTCTTACTGCATTTTGCAATGGGGCTAAAATGTGTTCCCAGGTCTCCTGAAGACAGGACAGGAGAAAAGTAAAGGTGAGGGTTAAAACCAGCACTTCTGTTCCCCTTTGCTGAGAGCACTTTGTGAAGCTGGTTGGTAATTGCTCACTGTGCAGCTGGAGGAATGGAGATGCCCCTTGCTGTGTGAGGGTGATTACCCTCAAAGAGCTTGGGGCACCCAGGCTAAGGGAAGGCACAGAGGCCTCTGTGTTGGAAGTACTGCTGGCTCATCTCTTCCATGGTCCAAGGATCAGGCCAGCCTGGTGGTGGTTGCTGCTGCTAAGCCAAGGGGGGCCTGTGCTCCCCCTGCTCTGCTGGGAGCCTTGGGCTGTGCTGGTGGGCAGGTCCTGTAGCCACCCCGGCTCACTCATTATGAGCCACGTTATTTGTGTGTGTGGAGGGTTAGTTAAGAATTTCTGCTTGTTCTTTCCTGGCCTTTAAGCTCTAACACTGTGGTTGCTTACAGGAGCTTGCTGAATCTGACACCTGCACAGAGCACACACAGCTGAGCATTTCCAGACAGGCCCAGGATGCTGCAGGACACTCCATGGGACTGTCAGCCTGCTGCCCTGTTCCATCCCAGCAGCAAGTGAGGAGTTCCCATGCTCTGTGGTTTGTTGGGCTCCCTCAGACCTTGCCTCAGTTTTTCCATCCATAAAACGAGCTTGATAACCACCCACTACTGTGGAGGTTTCTGATGTGGAGTATTGGCTGTCTGTTTGCACAGCACTTTTGAGAATGAAAAATACTGATGAGCTGAGCTGGATCATCAGCTGTGAGCTGTGCTATTGTTCATAATAATCACTGTAGCCACTTCAGACATTAATTAGATACCATACCTTCAAAGTGTTCTGCCTAATTAAGTCTCACACCACTGCTGTGTAGCAAGGCACAGCTAATTATCCCCCTTCCTTGGGCAGACAGATCTAGGCAGAAGGGGTAAAGCAGCTAGTTGTGTGTAAGCTACATCAACCTTGGGGCTGAAAACCTGGAGGTTCCCATTTCTGGAGGTTCCTTTGCAGGAAGTAAGATTTACATGAAGTAAATGAGAGGTCCTTTTTTTCCCCTGTATTTTATATTTTTCTTAACTTTAGCTATTTCTTTTTACTCAGAGACAGTTTGCTGTTTCCTAGGTTGTTGTGCTGGTGAGCACAAGGGGTGCATTCAGTGGGGAGGACTGGAGTGTGTGAATATGGTGCAGGAGCAATCCTGTCAGTTCAGTGCTGGCAGCTGCCAGAGCAAGTGCCTGTTGCAGGCACCATCTCCCTGCTGGCTGCTCCCCTTCTTACCCCTGTGTGTACTGGCATCCCTGCAGATGCTGTTCAGCAGCATTTCTAAATGGTGACATGGGTTAAAAAATGGTTTAATTCACCTTTTCTCAGAATGTGTGACCAGCCCAAGAGCAGAGGAATCAAGCTGAGGGGCTGAGAGCTGCTGGCAGCAACGTGTCTGCTCCCATAAGCTGCTTCCTTGAGCTGGAAACCCAGCAACTTGTCACTACAAGCTTGTATGGCAGAAGCTGCAGATTTTCGGATTTCCTTTGCTCAGCTGAGGGCAAGTTCACTCTTGTTCTTTCTGGCACTTTGCTGCCCGTGAATTAAAGGAGAAAAGTGAGAGGTGTCAACCCATGGAGATCTATCTGGGTATCTGTTTCTGGCAGTGTAGAAACCTGAGAAAAGAACAGCCACAAACCAAACACATGATGTCTGTACCAGGTGTGAGCCAGTTCTCTTGCAGTTTTGATTTATTTTTTGGTGAGCTGGTGGTGTGAGGAAACAGCTTGTTTGGCAGAGCTGGGAGGGCTTCGTGGGAAAAACAACCACAAATCCAAGATGAGTCTGAGGTTCACTCAGAGCATGTGCTGAAGGCTGGTCCTGTTTGTTCTTCTTGCAAATGAGGAGTGCTTGGGAGGTCAGGGGAGGTCAGAGGGGACCAAAAGATGAGCTCTTCAGTTCCTTGTGCCCTGTTGGTTATGGAGGTGGATGCAGCTTAGCCATGTTGGCTCAAGTTTCATGCCTTGGTGGGAATGGTCTCCTCTGGACCTAGCAGAGAGATTGACAGCCAGATAGGTAGGTGGTGTGTGGGAAGTTTGTCCTTCCACTGGGCTTCATTAGTCTTCAGGGTTTTGTTGCAGGCACTTCAGTTTTCTCAGTAGATTCACCTGTGTTAACATGGGCAGGATGGTTTGGTTTTCCACAGGCCCTTGCACAAAAATCCCTTGGAGCATTATGGGCAGAAGCCTTGACACCAATTCCCTTATCTGGTGAGGCTTCGAGTTTCTTGGATCTAATTATGTGGGAGTGTCCTTGTTACCTTAGAGCTGGGTCACCCACTAAGTTTGGACTCTGATGGGGTCTTAAGTTTGAAGAAGAAAGCTTGGGGTCATGATCTGGGATTTTGATATGCTTATATATGCTTTGACAAGAATTGAAGGTGCTCAAGTCTAAAACACCTTTGTTCCGTTCTTGGGAAGTATGGGTTCCTTTCTTAGACTTGTCACAGCTGGCTGCAGAACTTGAGTGAGCTGCTCCTTTCCTTGGACCTTTGATCTTGCACTCTTTAAAGCACAACCTGCCATCTGCTGTGATAAGCTCTTGAGTGAACACGAGTTCTTATGCAGACCTGATCTGTTATGCCAGACAATCTGAGTTCAGTCAGCTGTAGACCAGACGTATAAAATGCTTGTTCCCGGCTGTCTGGATTTTTTACCCTGACTTGCAACTAAACTGCTCCATCCTTGGATCCTTCATGGAGTGGCTTGAGTGAGCAGAAGATTTTACTTTGAGTGATAATGTTTTCAGAGTAGTAGAGCTTTCTAAATTAGTTCACTGTAGTGTGGGGACCTGCTGTGAAGCAGGCAAGGTAAGGAAGGATCTTATGTTTCCATAGCAGAATGCACTTTAAATAAGTGCCTTTGTAATTGATTAAAACCCCTTTCATCTAAGTTGTATATCATAGAATCCCAGACTGGTTTGGGTTGGAAGGGATCTTAAAGACCATCTAATCCCCCTTGCTATGGGCAGGGACATCTCCCACTAGCCCAGGTTGCTCCAGGCCCCATCCAACCTGCCCTTGGACACTTCCAGGGATGGGGCAGCCACAGTTTCTCTGGGAAACCTGGGCCAGGGTCTCACCACCCTCACACTAAAGAATTTCTTCCTGATTTCCAACCTAAATCAACCCCCTTCTGTTTAAAACCTTTACCCCTTGTCCTGTCACTACATGCCCTTATTAAAAGTCCAGATGGACTCTGGCCATAGGGTGGGCCAAAGATTAGACATGGCTTTGCAGATCCTGTTTCCTGGTGTGGAGTGCTTAATGATTCCATAATTATTAATTCTGTCTTGTTGCACGAGCAATTTATATGTCTTATTTGTGAGTGACCAGGATTTAGAGCTGAGTCTGCGGGTGGTGTCTCTCCTTGGCCTTCTCGGTTCCCCTCCACCCTTGGGATCAACCCAGAGACTCTGAAGTCTGTGAAACTCCTGGAAGCTGCTGAAATGCAGCTTTATTACCCCAGCAGCTGAAATCCAGAGTCATGCTGCAACAGGCCTGCCCCCCTGCAAGAGAACAAGCTGCAGGGTGACACATCAAAAGAGAAGGGCAGCTCCGTGGTGTTCTCTGTGGAGATCAAAAGCAAAGTGCTGCTCCTCTGCTGGCTGGTCCTTGAGACTGCTCATCTCTTCTTCCATGTCCCTTTCATCCCAGTTACCTCCTAGAAGATCTCTGTTCTGAGCATGTGAGGTGATGGTGGGAAGCTAATCTGTGAAGTGGCTGGTGGAAGGGAAGAGATCCTTGGCTTCATGTTGGGGAAGAATTCCCTTACCCTTTATGGATACAGGAAAGCCCAAGGATTTAACATTCCCTTCTAATACAGCCAGAGGAGTTTATACAGAAGCAACATAAAAGGGTGCAGGGCAGCTGGATGTGAGCTGCCTTGGAGAACATAAGTCCTTTCTGCAGCTGCTGTGCTGTGGTGACTCCAGGGCAGGAGGTCCCCTCCCTAGGGCTGCTGTTATGTCAGGGACAGACCTGGCGGCTCCCGGTGTGTGGAGACAAGTGCATCAGCAGGGCAATATTTGAAAGCTGTGAGGGCTTTTCAGGAATGTGAGTGGTGCCTGTTATCCAGGGCTCTTGGATCTCCTGGGAATGATTTCCTGGAGTAACCGCTGCATTCTCTGGACTTTCCCAGCCTGACCAGCACTGACTGCTGTTGTCTGGGGTGGCTAAGTAGGGCAAATGTTGAATTATTTATTGTCCTCCAGCCCCTAGAGCAGGACCTGCAGTGCATTCCTTACTGACTCAGGTTGAGTTCTAACTCCACATCTTAACCATTACTTAAACAGGTGTTGCTTAGTCTTTTCCTAAAAGACCCACAGTTGTTACTCAGGACAAATGTGGGAGACTGCTGCTGGTTTGCCCTGGATCATTTCTGAGCCCACTGCAGATCTCTTCTTTGGACAATCTTGTGCTTGGATCAGGGCAGCCACAGTGACCAGTGAAAGCAGTTTTTCTACCTTGCCCCAAACAAGCTTGTGGGACTTTCCAAAATGGTGTGGCTTCTTCCATGACATCTGTTACAGTGCTTAGGGAAAATCTTCTTCGTGGAAAAGCAGTAAAAGAGCAGAGGTGTTGAACCTCAGAGTGCTGGGAATGTGAGATAAAGTGTTCAGCCTTGAGTGGAACAGATACTGTCTGAAATGCTGTGGCTCAGTGAGAGGGAACAGGGACCTCAGAAGAGTGGTGAGGCTTGTAGCAGCTTTGGAGAGGAAGGAACAAAAGAAGAGTAAATGTGGCTGAGACTTGGGAATCAAATTAGATATTCCTGGGGTACCTCCTGGCACTTTTATTTGTGAGTTCTTTTCTCCTGAGGGTTGTTCTGTCAATGCTGAAAGTAGGAATCTCGTCTCACCTTGAATGACATTGGTGCAAAACTGATTTGGTGTAAATTCCCAAGGCCAAAGGACAGATCTGCCTGAGCTGCAGGTTGAAGAACAGTGTCATGCAAAGGAAGCCAACAGGCCTGTGCTAGGCCTTTCTCTCCCCTGGTGCAAGTTTCCCAGGTGACTAGTTAGTGTCCCAAATACTGCTCTTTGCCTGCGGGGGAGGTGGAGAGCACGGAGCTGCTCTGCTTCCCCATGTTCTCTCTTGATCTGCATCTCTAGCTGGTGCTGTCACCAGCAAATTCGCTCTGCTCTTTGCCAAGGCTGCAGGTCCTGGCTGGTGCCTGTTCCCTGTTCCCTGTGTATGTGTCTGTGTTTTTTCCAAAGACTAGCCCCAGCTGGTTTGTGTGAAGTGCTGACTTCAGGCATTGTGCAGAGCATGACTCAGAGGGGTAGAGGTTTAGGGAAAAGGGAGGCAAGTCTTTTTAAGGAGTTGTAAGCTGTAAAGTACAGCAAACAGTATTGGTAGAGGTAGGCTGGTTCTCTTCCAGGTTCAAAGGGAAGAGTATTAAGGAGTTACAAAGAGCTGGCACAACTGCAAGGCAAAAGAATGCTTTATGGAGTGTGTAAATGCTTGTAAAGCCACTAGTAAAGCTGATAATATTGTGTGTGTGTGTAGAGACAGGGAGGAGAGCAGGCACATACCAAGGCAGTACCTGGAGGTTTCCAGAGGGCCTCATGTTCCCTGTAGAAGTTCCCTGATGATGGTCACAGTTGCTCTCAGTGGGGAAACTGGTTGATGCAGAACCTGGTTCCGTTCAACTCCCTGCTCTGATTTCAGGGTCCAGAGCCCACTGACTTCCTATTGCAGCACCTTGTGTAAATAGTGTCTGAGGGCATCTGAAAGGCTTTGACTTCCTCTGTTAAAGAGCAGAGAAGCACAAAGGGACTGTCAGATCTCTTAAAGGGAGGTCACGGAGAGCAGCTCACCCTGGTTTCTCTCTCCATAGTATGTCTGCAGATACCATGTAACAGAAATACAAATTTGGTTGTGTGATAAGATGGGAGAACAGCCCATTTCCCCCCTCACAGGAACTGCTTTGCATGTGTACCTGCTGTGGGGCAGAGGCACCTGCACTGTGGTTGCATGATGGTGAAACAGGAACTGGAGGACACTGAGGATGGCAAAGAGCTGGTTGGTCTGGGTCTGAGGGCTGGGGGAGAGGGAAAGGGCAGTAGATGAGCTGCTCCCTTTCTCCCAGTGCAGAAATTGAGCATCTCCATATATTAGAGACCCCCCCCACACACACACACTTCCCTTACATTGGCATTTCTTTGACAAGGAGTCAGGGAAGGTGCTTGCCAGACAATTTGCTGATGTGGAAGCTTTGAAGCCTGCAAGATCGGCTTCTGTGCAAGACCCAGGGAGGGCTGGAGCGTCTGCTGGTTCCCTCCCCACGGCGGTGGACGCTGCAAGATCAGAGCTCAGCAAAGGCACAAAGGGAAGCGCCAGGCGGGGCCGAAAGCCTGATCCTTGCTGCAAACAATGCTGACAAAGCCCTCTGGGGCTGGGCGGCCCAGCCTCTGAATTCTCCTTTCCCAGTGAGGTGGAAAAAGAAACCTGAGCTGTCTGTGTCTCCTGAGGTTCCCCAGCCCAAGGCCCGTCTGCCCCTTTACTCCCCAGCCCAGTATTTGCATGGACTGGGGGACAGGAATGTGTGCTGGGAGGCTGCTTCTGCCCCAGCATCCCTAGCTAGAGGTGTTGTGGTCCTTTTAGGAGTATCAAAGCCATTCCTGGTCTTTCTGTCCTTCCCTGGCATGGTTCCTGGAGTGTAGCTGGGCACTGTTACTAACTCTAATGTATTCCTGTGAATTCAGGAAAACTCTCACCAGTGTCCCAGAACTGAAAGGAGCTCTGCTTTGTGGGGTGTGCCAGGCATCTTCACCAGGGGTTGAATCAGTGCAGGGTTCATGGCTCCACAGGTGAGCTC
Organism: Chaetura pelagica; assembly: GCF_000747805.2. Classification (NCBI taxonomy): domain Eukaryota; kingdom Metazoa; phylum Chordata; class Aves; order Apodiformes; family Apodidae; genus Chaetura; species Chaetura pelagica. Next base: position 219,066 of record NW_009952092.1, on the reverse strand, counting down.
TGGATCTGAAGACCCACTGAAGTTTGCAGGTCTTTGGTTTCAGGTGGAAAGGCTGGAATAGTGTGTTAGAGGAATAAAGGCCAGTTGTGAAATGTAGATCCACATCTGCAACTAGATTTGGATCTCACTGCAGACTAAACAAATGTGATTCTGCAAGGCTTCTTAGATGATAAACACTGAGAACAGGGACAGTCCTGTACATATGCATTGGATGTGTCTGTTCTGCTTTGCAAAAAGCAGCTGTTTGTTGTGAAAATGGAGAAAGAATTTTACTTGTTTCTTTCAGGGTAGGATTTAACTGAAGAATAAGGGAAAGTTTGTGGGTAATGTGATTTGGAGCTGGGCTACTACACTAATATATGAGGATCTGCTTTAGTAAAGTTAGTGATGGATACAGGAATAGCTTAACCTACTGGGAATCTAATGCTAAATGCATCTGGTTAGGCAGCACAAATTCTGATTCTGGTAGGAGTTTTTTGGTGAGTGGGCATGTTTTTGTCCCTTCTGCTCAACAGCTGGAGGTGCAAAGGCTATTTGAAGGAAATTCCCTCCTGGCTAATTAGAGGCTTTTCTGCCCCTCCTTCGTCTCCAACCGCCAGCCAGGCCTCCCCCAGGCATTCCTCTCTTCTTGCTGCCAGGCTCTCCTGAGAGCTCCAGTCAAATGGTGGCATTGCTGGGAGCTGAGCTTCACAGCCCGTGCAGACAAGCAGTGAGGCTCAGAGGTGCTTCCACACACATCTGCTCAGAGAGGCCTGTGTGTCCTCAGCTGCTGCATTCCCATGCACAGGTTGTGCCTGGGCCTGATAGCTGTGCAGATTCACTCTGGTCTGTGCAGTGTTTGCTCCCTGCCATCTGTTTTCTCTGACATTACGTTATCTGAATTGCTCTCTGCTTGATGTTACTGAGAAACAGGAGCACAGAGAGAGCATTAAAAGGTGAGCACAGACAGAGCTGGGTGGGATCTGTACGTGATCCAAGACTCCGTGTCAAAGCATCCCCACCCCATTCCTTGCATGGTTGGGATGGTTTGCAAAAAGCTCAGACTTCTCAGTAAATTGCAGCGAAATTGGCACAAAAGTGACTCACAGGGAGGCCCAGTCCAGCTCCCATAAAATTCACACGAGTCTAGTCCCACTCTACTGCTGGAGCCAAAGCTCACCAAAATTTTTGCTTATTCTGCTTAGGATTCAGCTGGCAGAGAAGGGGCAGATGCCAACGCTTGTTGTGAGCAGCAGAAATCAGGAGCAATGTGATGGTGTAGTGTTGAGGTCAGGCTGAAGTTAAGACTTAATTTGCCAGCTCTGCTGCTTGTGGACAGCAGCATCCTCAGGCAGCTGCAGGCTGATCCCAACAGCTCTGTCCTCTGAGCACTGGCAAGTTCCTGCCCAGGCACAAAGCTGGGGTGAGTCCAGGGACCAGAGCTATGGAGATAGCAGGGGTTTAGGAGGCTCAGGAGCAACACAAGCCTCTGTGCTGATGCTGCCCCTTCCCTGTGTGGCTGGAGGATGTGGATGGACAAGCACAGCCAGGCTGCTAGGGGTTATTTTCTTTGCTTGAGTGAAGAACTGAGGGTCTTTCCTAGTGGGGCTGGCAATAGGATTGGAACAGATCAACCTGCTTCAGGAAGGAGAAATTGAAATGCTGACCCTTCCCAAAACTAAGGGGTGAAGAGGAGGTGAAGCCAAGAGGCAATTTCCAGTTGTGAACGAGGTTTTTAACCAGTGCAGAGGGCTGGAGTGTTGGCTGCAGTCAAGGGCTGGTTATAAATTCAAAGATGTGACCCTCACTTGTTTCTTACCCTACTTAAGTTTTCATCAAGGAATGAGAAGCTTTCAACTAAGTAGAATTTAATGTTTCTTGGTTGCAGTCAGGCATCTTCTATTGAAATTCAATCCTGCCAACCACTGAATCCTCTACCTTGGTCCAACTGGGATCCCCCAGGACCTTGCAAAGTCAGGGGCTTTTCTCTGGATCCACTTGTCATTGTTGCCCTAGATAATGTGTGTTGTATAATCTGCAGAGCACACTCCAGATATGTACGTGGGTGAAGCCTCCAGGGAGAGCTGAATTCAGCACTCAGGTCAGAACACGTCCTGTAGGTGTTCGCTGCCATGAGCATGAGCTGGGCTGTCTGGGAAGCTGCCAGCAGAACATGTATCAATGGAGTCCTGTTCCATCCAGAGACTCCACAGCACCTCAGAGCACCCAAAACTAGTTTGGAGAAAGCACTGACACAGAGGCTGGGCAGCAACATGCTTGGGGGAGCAGAGGGACTGTCTGATGCCAGCTTGGGTCTGGCTCTGAAGAGGGGTAAACATGTCACGTGCCACTAAGTTTCAGGTTTCCCCTGGGACAAATTCAAGGCTAAACCCAGTATCTTTTTAGTGCCTTGGATGTCCACTGCTTTAAAGTAAAAAGGCATTTGGAGATGTTTCCCCTTGTCTAGTTTAAGGATTTCGGGATCCCAGTTGTTGAGTGTTTCTCTTGTGGGTAGGCTCAAGCTTTGCTCTGACTGAGGAGAGCAACTGTGCTGCCATGTTGCCCTGACTTTAGGAACTGGGACTTAAAACATTGTCATCCACTGGGCGAGATGGAACTGGGAGAGCTGGTACTTGGAGATAAACTGGTGCAGCATCACTGCCTGCAGTGAAGTTACACAGGCTTCTACTCCATGAAGTGCTAAGGGAATGCTGGGTTTACACCTTGTTGGTGTCAGTGGGACAGGCAGGTGTAAATCTAGAGTGGATCTGAACTGGTGTTACCCCCCTCCTTGCCTTGTATTTCTAACTCTGCAAACTACCACAAAAGGCTCCAGATCAGCATTCCCATGTTGGTAGTGGTGTCTTTCAGTCCTGCCGCACTTACCCTGCACAAAGAAGCTGACAGATCACTTTGCCTACATGATAAAGCTCTGGAAGAATTTGAAACCAAGCTCCTGATATTTTAAATTCCCCTTTTTAAAATGTGAACCTTTTCTCCTGTTTGTGCATGTTGATGGGACCAGTGCTTGTTGGGTGGCAGAGATTGCTGGTCTGGTGTTGCACTCGGTGTTGCACTGGGATATTGCCAGAGAAATGTTGGAGACAAAAGAGATTTTGAGACTCTTAAAGCTGACTTCAGTGCCATTGAGGGGGTAAGGCTGGGCACACGGGCATTAGGGAGCTGGGAAATGTGCATGTCAGGTTTGCTAATGCTGAAAACCAGCCAGGCCTATTTCCATGGAGTGTGTCCAGGGAAGAGCAACACGGGTGGTGAAGGGTCTGGAGCACAAGTCTTATGAGGAGCAGCTGAGGGAACAGGGCTTGTTTAGTTTGGAGAAGAGGAGGCTGAGGGGAGACCACCTTGCTTTCTACAACTGCCTGAAAGGAGGTTGTAGGGAGGTGGGGGTTGGTCTCTTCTCCCATGTAACTGGTGGTAGGATGAGAGGAAATGACCTTGAGTTGTACCAGGGGAGGTTCAGCTTGGATATTAGGAAAAATTTATTTGCTGAAAGAGTGATCAGGCCCTGGCACAGGCTGCCCGGGGAAGTGGTGGAGTCACCATTCTTGGAGGTGTTAAAAAAAACCCGTGTGGACGTGGCAGGGCTACAGAGCCCTGGAACAGGCTCCCAGAGAGGTTATGGAGTCTCTTCTGGAGACTTTTAAGACCTGTCTGGATGCCTTTCTGGGTGATCTACCCTATATTTTTTTCGCATCCTGCTCTGGCAGGGGGTTGGACTCGATGATCTTCAGAGGTCCCTTCCAACCCCTCATATTCTGTGATGCTGTGGCACTTCAGGACATGGTTCAGTGGGCATGGGGGTGTTGCACTGACAGTTTGCCATGATCTTAAAGGTCCTTTCCAATCTTAATGATTCTAAGTTGGGTGTTGATGGGACCAGCTCCCCTTTGCCCAGGGAGGCTGGGGAGGAGCCCTTTGTGCAGAGGGGGCTGCCTGGCCCTTCCAGCCCTGTTTGCTTCCTGCATCAGAGCCTCCTGGTGACTCACAGCTGGGATTCCTCAGCTCTGAAGTGGTTCCTTCTCTCACCTTCTCCCCCTCCTCCCCAGGTGCTGAGCTTTTTTTTCCGAAGCCTTGAACCGAAGGGTGTGGCTCCCACATCTCACAAACAGACGCAGGCCCCGGCAGGAACGGGTGAGCACCCTTCCCATCAAGGTATGAATTCCTGGCTGGTGGCCACCGGGATCCTGCCAGGCCCAGCACCTCATCTCAGGTACTGAGACCTGCTGAGCTCTGGGGTTTTGCTCCTCTCACTGAGTTGTTGCTTTGCAGAGAGGGACAGTTTAAATCTCTCGGCAACAGCCACGTTTCTGTACCCGCCTGGCCTGCTGTGCTATCCCAGTTCCCACGCTGAGCAGCTTCCCAGGGTGCTGCCCTGGAGGGGTGGAGAGCTGAGCAGCTGGACTGCCCATCCCGGCTGTGACTCACCTCACCCAACCTGCAAGCTCAAATATTTTCTGTTGCCCTGCCCTGCACACCTGGCACTGCCCCAGCTCGCGCAGGCCCCTCCGTGGGTCTGGACTCGATGTTTGGGGGTTGCCTGTTGTGGGGAGCTCCTTCGGGCTGGGAGGGAGCAGAGCTGGGAGCCCTAGGCCTGGACTGTCTCTGTTTCCCAAGGGTGGACTTGTCCCACATGACAGGCTTTTGCCACCTCCTCCAATGCACCACAAGCTCTTGGCTGCTCCTGGAGAGGATGTTGAGGGATACTGGTTGTTTAAGAAGCTACTTATAGCTAGCAGAGAGGATGTGGTAGCTCACTTCAGCATAAGTAGGCGACAAACTCTGAACCCAGTTACAAGCTCTGGTTGCTAATGTCTACAAAGGCCTGAAGGAGCAGGTTCCCATGCTAACAGAACCTGGTAGCAGGGTTAAGCCACCAGAGAAGGTCTGCAGTCCATACCATGATGTGCTGCCAGGCTCCACAGTTGAAAGTTGTCTTGGACTCAGTGTGGAGTGAGCGTGATGGGTATGAGGCTGTAAATGGCCTCTGGACCATTCTGAGCTTGGAGCATGTGAAACCTGGTACAGACAGACCCTGATCTGAGCTACAAAGTCTCAGCCCTGGTCACTACTAGAAACTTGACCTGACCTTCTTTCTGTTTTGTTTGCTAAGCAAAATGGACACCAGCTCACACGTATCAGTTCTTGGCATCATGACTGTGCTCTGGACAGGTTGGGCTTTCCAGGCCCTCATGAACTTTTCACACTGGAAAAAGGAATGTCCCCATCTCTGCTGAGCTCTGATGGACATTAGCACGGGCCACAAAGCCACACACCCCTCCTGCCAGGCAGGGACAGTCTTGTTCATGTGCCCATCTGTGGGCAGAGCTGCTGTTTTTCCCACTGCCCCTTCTTGCTTTGGATTCCCAGCGACTCCACTGGGTGATGTTGCTCTGCAGCAGAACTGGTGTGTAGAGGGGAAAGCGGGTCAGGAGACCCTGGGAAACACTGTTTTGACTCATGTCCTCCAGAGAACAAAACTGCTCCCCACTCTGGGGCTCCATCCCCTGCAGGGCTCCGCAGCATTAGAGGCAAACATCAAATGGCCAACCTGCTCGCCATTTTGTTTCAGGTGAGGCTTCCTCCAGGCCTAGGACAGCCCTGTGGATAGGCAGGAATTTGGGCAGGGTGGGGAGTGTGTTGAAGCAGCAGCTGCTGCTGCGTGTGCGAGTCGCTGGCGCAGCCGGGGGCGAAGGTGCGGGCGCCGGGCGCTCCCACCCGCCGAGCCCCGGGCTGACACAAACGCTGGCGCC
>NW_009952092.1:188955-212306 GCF_000747805.2 Chaetura pelagica | reverse complement strand
TGCTGGTTTGTTGGGGTTTTTTTCACTAGTCTGAGGGCACCAAGTGGCGAGTCCTTCATTCCTCCTCTCACCTGGGGCTGGGGCAGTGAGCTGTGGTCCCAGGACTGGGAGCCACTGGGCTAGAAGGCTGCCAGCCCCGTCACTCACTGGTTTTGGCACTGCAGGGCCGTGTGTGGAGTCCCCCTGTGGGCTGGTTTCCCTGAACCAAAGCCAGGCTGAGGACACCTCAAAGGTGAAGCTCCCTTAGCAGGCCTGTGTGGGCACCTGTCTAGGAGGTATCTAGGAGGTAGAGACCCCAGGGCTGCCCCGAGCCAGCAGGTGCAGGGGGGAGCTGAGCAGAGGGATGGCTGCGGGACACAAGAGCTGCTCCCCGTGTCTGGGATGGGGAATAACTGGAAATAGTTGAAAGAAAGGGGCAACCCAGCCTGGCAGCAGACACCCTGAGCTCAGCTTGGCTGCTCTGGGCAGCCTGAGGGGCTGCAGGAGAGGAAAGCCCCGACTGGGCCACTGTCCCCAGGGATGAACTGACTCAGGGCAGAACTTCCCCCCGTTGGGGTGAGGAGGGGGCTGCAGGGAGGCAGGGCCCTGCTGGGGCTGCCCGGGGAGGGTGTGGGCAGGGGGGACGGGCCCTGGCAAAGCGGGCACGGCTCAGGTGTTCACATTCTTCCCCGGATTGGCCCCGGAGAGAAAAACCTGGCCTTATATGGTGAAAAAAACAAGGCCGGCTGCTCCTCCTCCCTGTGAAGGGCCGGGTGAGAGGCGTGGATGGGCTGATGGGCATGTTTGCCTCCACCCTTCCTTGCCCTCCCCTCCCTTCTCCAGGTGCCCTGGAGACAATTACAGTTGGAGCGTTGACGTTGTAGCTGGCGTGGCTGATTTCTGGGGCTTGCAAAGAGGCGGGTTCCCCCCTGGAACAGGCAGGTTCTGTGTCCCCCAAGAGCCAGGGAGAGGATGGGTGGGCAACCAAGGGCGCCTCTTGGTGGGGCTGGAGATTTCTTCAAGCTCAGGTGAATAGTAGGGGCAGCATAAATTATTGACAGCCAGATTCTGTGATGGTTAAGGCTCTTTCCTGTTTGTTAAACTCCCTGCTATCTGTCCTAGGCTGGAGCATTTGGTTAGGAAAACTAAATTATACCCCTTGCAATTTGATCCCATCTTAGGTTTCAGGCAAAAAAAAAAAAAGTAAGAGAAACTGAGGCACAGGTTTGTCCAAGATCATGCAGGGAGAGGAAATTAAACTCTTGTTTTTACCCAAAACTGGGGGAGTTCTTTTTCCCCAGTGTCTGATTTCACAGGGTGAGCTGCTTCAGTGTCTGCAAATGGCTGTGCCAGGCAACTGGCCTGGGAGATGAACCTACAGGATCCATCTTTCTCCTCTGTTGGAGTCACTCCAGACATGAGCTGGAACCAGGGGAAGCACCTGTGGGTGAAGTGGGACTGGCAGATTAAACTGGGCTGGGAATTGGAGTGGGCTTGAGGGTATTTCTGGAAGAGACCAATTGCACTTGGTGGGACCAGGCGTAGTGGAAAGTCTCTAGAGCTCTAGGCTATTCTTTCTCCACCCCAGGAACACATTTCCATCTCACTTCCCACATGTTGAACAACATGGAACAAGTGGAGGGATTTTTTCCCCTTCTCTGGTACAGACCATGAACTTGGCTTGTGCCAAATTTCCCCAGTCTAAATTTACTTGTCCCTGTGAGCTCTGCTGCTCAGTGCCCTGGGGGGACTGCAGGAGAGGCTGGCTGCTTCGAGACCAGGTCCATGACCTGTTCCAATGGGAGCCTGGTGGCTGCTCTCTGCTTCTGCCCAGAGGAGCATGCCTACATCTGGAGGGGAAGGAGAGGTGGGAGAAGAACCAGCAATGCTCCCACATGCAGCTGGATGGCTGTTTCATGGGGAGCACATGGGCTGAAAGCTGTGTTTCCAAAGCAAAACATGATTTATCTCTCTATAAAGTTATTTTTAGTGTTTTCTTGCAGGAATTAGCTCTAAGAGCACTGAAAAGTGGTGTGTCTCTGCAGGCCAGACAGGTTCCATGGCCTTTTTCAGTGTGGGGCTGGCAGCACCCCCAGCCAGAGCTTTTGGTGCTGCTCAGCGAGGCACACACCAAGGATGGGAATTAACAGATTTATTCTTGGGACCAACCGGAACTGATGGAGGTGTTTCTTGCCTAGGTCTGGTGGGAACTGATTTGCCTTCCCCAAGCAGATCCCCAGCCTGATTTGGAATGTGTGTGGGCTATGAAGGAATGAGAGCTCATGCTGTGTGTGGTGAAGTGGATCTGGGCCAGCCAAGCCAGGGTACAGACACGATTTCCACCAGGACATGAGTTCTTGGTGGGTGAGGACACTTGAGGCTTGAACAAACCTCTGTGCCTCATTTCCTTTGTAGCCTCGTGAAGTGTCCAGGGAGTGATCTTGACCACATTTTCGTGTCCTCTTTCTTCATGCGTGGGAGCTATTTTCCCTTTCTCTTGGGAGACTGGGCTTGCTGACAGAAAGGAGGGAGCTGCTTGGGATGTGGCAGCTTAATGGGCTCCAGGGCTTTGGAGGCTGTGGAGGCGTTTGCAATGGTGTGACCTGCCCAGGAGAGGGAGCCTGGAGCTCACACTTAGGTGCTCCCCAAGCCGGGAGGCAGCGCCCAGGTACGTGGTGCCCTTAGATGTGGTCTGGGACTCAGACTCTCCGGCTTGGAAGGCAGCAGAGGAGCCCTGCCGCTTCCCTCTGTCTGCTCTGGCTTGTCTTCTGGCCTCCAGCCCAGTTGCTGTTGTGCAGACACACAATATTTCCCTGGTGATCTTCCCTGCCAGAGTCTGCCCCACCAAAATCAGCTCTACCCCTGCTTTCAGCACATGGGTTTATCTGTCCCTGGGATTTGCCCCTGGGCTTTGTCTTGCAACTGGGCTGTGTACTGGACATCTTGTATCTCCTTTCCCCACGCTGGAGCAGATGCTCCAATCTTTGGCTCCAGACAGGGTTTGAGATCATCTTTGGGAAGCCTCTTGCAGTTGAAACTGATACGGCTTTGCCTGGAGATGGCTGTGCTTTGGTTGCCCAGATGTAGCTCACCAGATAACGTGGGTGAGCTTGCCTTTATTCCACGGATCCCCTTAGCAGCAATTAAATCAGTGGTGATTGCTGTGCTGGCTCAGCGTTCTTGCCCTAACTGTCCCCTGCTCCACAAAGGGGATTCTGAGCTCCTGAGTTGATGGTGTGGCCATGGTGTGGTATCAGTGTGATGCCCTTCACTGGGGAAGGAAAAATGTATTGAGAACTGCCCCAGTAAACATAACAGGTGGCTCCAGGGCTGGCTGTATCTCTGGTGTCAGAAGGGCTCCAGAAATCAGCCCTGAGGAAGGGCCTGGTCCTTCAGATGAAGTCAGTGCTTAGGGGGTAGGATGGAGGAGGGGGAAGGATGGGTGCAGGGGCAGATATGGGTGTCCCAAGGCAATGTGACTGTCTCAGGCATAGCTCAGCTCCCATCAGTGGTGTGCAGGAGCTCTTCTGCTGCCTCAAAGCACTGCCCTGGTACGATGTGGATTGATATACACTTTCCAGTTGTCAGTGGGAAAACTGAGGCACACAGCAGTGAAGTGACTGAGACAGTGAAATAGTGAGTTGAGTCCTCTGCTGGGTCCCAGGAGTCCAGCTTCCTAGTTCCTGCTCTGGACTCAGGCTCTCTCCCAATCCTCTGGGTGGTGAAGGCTCAGAAACAGCAAAAAAACAAAGGAAAACAAAAAACTCGTAAGGCAGGGAGGGAAAACAGCTAGAAGCTCTTACTTTGTAGGACTGAGCTGCTGCTGAGTCCTTTTTCCAGCCTGCCTGGAAGCACACTTCCCTAAGTACCCTGTGCTCCAGTTCCCCCAGGCTGGGTGGTCAGGGCTCCTAAGCCCTCCTTTTCCATTCAGGTTTCATTCTGGGCAACAGCAGCTCTGAGTTTCTTCTTCTTCCCATTGGTGGTGCAACCTCAGCCCTACCCTGCTGTTCCAGGCCTCTTGGGAGCCCAGGTTCCTCTGGGCCTCCCTGCACCCTCGACCTGTGCAGCCCTACACAGACCAGCCTTGTTCCTCCCCAGGGAAGGGCTCTGCCTCCAGGGGAACAGCTTGTACCACTGGGAGCTCACCTACAGCTCCCCCCTTTCCCATCCCTACTGCTTTGAGAAACTAGAGTTAACAGCTGGTGGCTCTTTCTGCTGAGCTGGACTGGCCTCCCCTCTGCCCCTGACCCCTAGAGCTCACCCCAGAAATGCAGTGTTTTTCCCAGGAGGGCAGCAAACAGCAGAGCAGAGACACTCCCCACCTCAGGTCCTCTAGCACCTTGGGGGGGCCTTGTCTGCTTGGGTTCTCCTAGGTTAAGTCCCTTAGAGGAGAGGGGAATTTTGAGGAAGGAGCACCAAGAAAGCCCCTGTGCTCTGGAAGGGCACCTCTGAAATGAGTGGCTGTGTTCAAGTGTGGTTCCTCAGGTGCTCAGAGCCCCCAGTTAGCAAAGGTGCAGGGAGAATTTAGCAAGGGGAGGTTGGTGCAAACGAATTTGGTGGTGGGAGGGTGGCAGCCCGTGCAATAACCCTCCTGACACATGCTTGGGCTGCTCTGGGGTCCAAAGCCATGTGGGACCCCAGTGGCAGAACAAGAGAGAGCTCCCCAAAGCCTTGGCTGCCCTGCTTCCACATCTGCCCCTCCAGCCCCTTGTGCCTCTCCCTGGGAATATGGAGTAAACAAATTACCTGGGAAGCCATTTCAGCTTCATTTGGCTGCCAGAGTCCTTGACTGAGACCTGCTGGCAACTGGGGGAGGAATGGCTGCTTCAGGTGGGCTGTGGTAAGAAATTTGGAAAAAAACCCCATCAAGACAATACTTTCCACATGACACTTTATTTTAACAGCCATAACCCTGGAGAGCAGGTGTTCTGGTTACATGGAGGCTACAGTAGTTGTTCTATGCTACAGAAACTTGGAAATACTGCAACTCACTCAACGGAAATAGCCAAGAGACTATTAACAACTCCTGCTGGGAATTCCAGATCTGGGAACTCAAGTGGGGTTGTGTGGCAGTGGCTGAGGCCAAAGTCTGGCCTCATAAAGGAAAATACTGCAGGGCACTGTGTGAGTGTTCAGGAGGGCCACAGCAATGCCTGGGTTGAGGTGGGAACATCTCCCCTACCTTGCTTGCAGGGGACATGGCATCTGCAGAGCTGGTGCTGGTAGCTTTGGTGCTACTGACTGGTGTGTCTTGGCTTGTGTCAGCCAGGGGAGGGAACAGCTGTTGTGTAAGTTCAATAAATACAAAGACAAGTCCTGCTTGTTGAAGTTAAATGGGAAGCAGTGTCCCATTTCTAGGGCCTAGCACCACCGTGTGTGGAGTGCCATTAGTTGACAGGCAGAGATGCTCTTGGCTAGAGAGCTGGCTTATGGAAATAAGTGTTAAGGAGTTTTAGCTTTGGTGGTGTGAAAAGGAATGAGAGAGGCCACCCAGAAGGCAGTAAAATCAATTAAGTGTTCTGAAGTGGCCAAGGATCCCCCAGTACAGCCAGCATGTCACGAGAAATGCAAATCCAGGTGTTGCAAATGCACCTGGCTCAGATTGTTCACCTGCATCTCCCCAGCAGCACAGTTTGGAAAGCTCGATGCTGTTCTCCTCCAAAAGTCACAGCAGTGAACACCTCTCACAGGCACAGAGCAGAGGGAGTGATGGGTAATACTGGTAAAATGGCTGGGGGCTTCTGGCTGCTGGGCTACAAGCTTCTGGGATAATACTTGCCCCTCCTGTCAAGTTTCCTATAGGGAGATCTCAAAGGCTGGGAATGCAGATCCTCTGGGGAGACAGGCCTAGAAAGGAAGAGCTGGGTATGTGATGGGAGAGTCTTTAAAGTCCTGGGCTGGACTCTGCTTGTAACTGGTAAGAGAGATGTTAACTGGGATGTTGCAAAGACAGACTTGGAAGAGACAGCCTGGAATGGATTCTCATCCTTCGTCCCTCGGACGCTGGCTTGAGTTCAGGAGAAAGTGCATTGGCCTCATTTGGCTACAGATGCCAACAGGTCTTGTGCTTATGCTGCAGGGTCTGTTTCTCCTAGGAGCACTCCTGGGCGGGCAGGGAGCTGAGCTCTGGGTGGGCAGCACGGGGGGAGGCACCTGCTCCAGGCCTCGCTGCCTTGTCACTGCAGCTTCTGGGGGGCAGCTCCTTCGTGCTGCCTCCATTTGGCCTCATCTCCCCACTGGTGCTGCCTGTTCCTCTTGCAAAGAGCTTGGAGGTCCTCAGGGTGCTGGCAGAAACTGCAGGGGCAGGAGGAACGAGAGGAGGGAGGTTAGAAATAGTTCATTCCCACTCTCCTTCACCAGGTTGTATGAATAAAGGCACTTACGGTCCTTTGGCCTGGAGTGGACAGTGCTGATGAGGGTGGGAATTGGCTGCTCCATGCTGTGAACAGAGTGAGGACATGTATTAACCTCTGCAGTGCCAGAGGGATAGAGGGAACTGGAGTATGGCCCATGTGAGCTGGGCTACATGGGTAGAGCCAAGGGCATGGCTGGGCCACAAAGACTCAATTAGCAGCATCTGGGCAAAGAACTGCTGGAACCTTCCAACCTGGGAAGTCTAAGGGAAACTTCAGAGCAAGAAAAAGGGCCCAGCAGTATGGGGGACTGCTGGGATTTGTTCTTTCTTTGATCAAACCTTCAGTACCAGACTCAAAGCTTGGGATGTCTGCTTTCTCCCTAGCTGTTTGGGTGCATCCCCTCCCCTCTTCAGGTGCAAGGAAGCCCAGCTTACCTGCTCTCCTCCCCTTCCATCAGCTTTCTGTAAGTGAGGATCTCCACATCCAGTGCCAGCTTGATGTTCATCAACTCCTGATACTCTTTCACCAGGTGAGCCATATCCTCTTTGCTCTTCTGTAGGGCTTCTTCTAGCTTGGCCAGTTTGGCTTTGGCATCCTTGAGGGCCATCTCGCCATGCTCTCCTGCTTCTTTGATGTGCTCCTCTAAGTGCAGGCACTGGTGTTGCAAAGGGGAAAGGGTGGTGGGGGTGTTAGGTGTGTTGTGGTTTCAGACCTGTACATCAGAGTTTTGTCACCCCCCTCCCAGGACACACCTGGCTCTTTTGGGACACGATGCAGGACCTCAGCTTCTGGATCTGGATGTTCAGGTCGGCAATCTCCCGGCGGCTGTCAAGGAGGTGACCCCCGTAGGTGCCCGACTGGGTGCTCCCTTCATTCAGCTGCAGGGGAGATGGAAGGGTGGGTTATCTGCAGCCTCCTCTACTGTAGCAAAGGAATCTGTGAGGATTCCCACTGCCCTTGAGGAGAAACACCTAGCTGAAGAAAAACAGCAAGTGTGTGGAAGGATTTAGGGCTCATTCACAAAGCCTCTTCTGGCCAAAGCTGCACCAGATGAGGAGCACAGTGTGTCTTGAGGTTAATCACATTCTTATTTGCTCTGTTTGGAGAAGCACCACTGGAAGGTCATTTGCATCTTAGGTGGCCAAGCTGCCACTGGGAGATGTCCTTGGCCTTCTTCACTGATGGTGTGGAGAGCCTAGAGCCATGAAACTTCTGATTTACACATCTGAGTGAGGAGGAGTTGATCTGGGTTAGCACTGTCTCTCCCTCCATTCCCAGGTGTAGACTGTCCCTCCACATCTTGCTGATTCCTGCAGTTTCTAGGCTGATCTGCCTCTTCTTTCCCTGCCTCTCCCCAGTATCAATCAGATAAGGTGACAAGTACCTTTCTCCTGGTAAGTGCTTCAGCCTCCTCCCAGCTCCGACGAGCCAGGGCTTCATACTGGGCCCTCACTTCTTCCACAATTCTGCTCAGATCCAGTTTGCATGCATTGTCAATTCCCAGTACAACAGAAATGTCCTTAATTTCTGTCAGCAGCTCCTCGAGTTCCTGAATAGCAGAGAGAGAACAGGACTGAAAAACCAAGTAGTCAACAAAGCTACAAGCCAGGGGAGCTGAACCCTGGCAGATGGTGAGATTTCCTAGGTTTTCAGTCTCTGAAGTTTGGAAGCTGGTATTCTTTTCTCCATAAAATCCAGACTCAGGTTAGGGTGTTGATTTGGGACCTTTGGGTACAATCTGACTAGAGTCTGACAAAACGGTGCATTTATACTGCATCAAGAGCAGGTTTCTTGAAGTGATGATGATGCTTCAGTATCTGTCACTGCTCAGATGGTGGGGAAGAACTAGGGCAGTGTGAAGCAGCCTGCAGGCTGAGAGCTCTGCCTCAGGATCTAGAGGGGCTGAGGCTGCCACTTCTGTTGCTCTAGCCTGCTTTGTGTCTGGTAAAAGAAGCGGGAAGCAGGACCCTTCTCTGAACACATCCATCACTAGCAGACCTGTCCCACCCCCTGAGCTGCTCCCATGTCCTGGGGGAACTCAAGCCAGCGTGGGGGAAGCAGGAACACGGATACACAAGCTGCAGTGACACTGACTGGGTTATTTGCTCATGATTGCTGTCTCCATCACAGCTTCAAGCCAAACAATGATGAATGCAGACTCCCCTCAGTGAACCTGAAAGGGACCCTTAATCCATGCCAGTAAACTACACTCCTGGGTGGTTGTATCCAGGCAAGACATGACTTGATGTTGGGCAGATGGAGTACACATTCACTTGGCAGCTCCCCCCAGCCTCAGATGGCTCCTGCAGGGGTGTCACTCTTATCAGGACCTCTGCAGATGCTTCTGATTTACACCAGTGTTAAAAGAGAGTAGCATACATCTATCCCCATCTCTTACCTTTCATCTGGATCTTTTTGTTCTTCCCTTTTGTGCTGAGGGCTCTAATCTCTTAGAGAAGCATTTGTATACCTTGTTTTCTTTGCCTTACTCTGACCTGGGAAACAAAGGGCTCCCAGACACGGTGATTCATGAATAACAGAAAAATACCCCACCACTCTTCCAAAAAACAGGATTACCAGTGTATTTTTTCCCACTGGTGTTTAATCCTGGAGCCTCTTTGTTAATTTTTGAGCACACTAATAGCTGGAGGAGAAAATGCATCTTTACTGCAAATACCTGAGTATCCTCTGCCAGGGAGGGGAGGGGGGAAAAGAGAACCTGATGGTTTATGAATGAGGATCAAGGCTGGGATTTTCTTCTGATTCATAGCAACGTGCTGTGAATAAAGCTGTCCAGCAGTTTTCCCTCATTTGCCCTTCCACTGGGTATTTGTGCCTGTACATTGATGTCAGTAAAATCAACAGGTCCAGGCAAAGAAGTCACTGACCTGAGAACAGGCTTTGGAGAGAGGGCAGAGAGAGACCAGGGGGGAATTTCTTTGCATGAAAAAAATAATTACAGCCTTCTGCCAGGACAGCAGAGTGGAACCTGAAGGAAATCAGCTCAAGAAGATCCAGGAATTGCACCAGGAATAGTCTTACAATTTTAAAGAAAGTGGTTAGCTGCAAACAGGGGCTGTGTTCTAATGCAGTTCTAATACTGTCCAGGTCCTTCTGTGTCTCTGTGCCTCAGTTTCCCCACAAGGAATGTTAACATTCTTCTGTCAGGCATTTTAACTGTTTGTATTGGTAGAATTCAGACAAATCATTAGTATTCCCAAAACACTGCTGAGCCTGCTTGGTAACATTTTACAGTCTCTGAGTAAGTGGCTGAAATCACTTTGAGTAGATCTAGGCAGCCTTTGGGTCTGTCTGAAGAGCTGCAGACTCTGCAGCCTCCCTGCCTTGCTGAAATCATTCCTGACTGCACACTTCTGATTTTGGGGGAAATGGAGTATGTTGGATCATGTTAAAGAGCATCCAGCACCTCCCCCAGGTTCACCACAACTTGTCCTGTTTTGTTGTCAGCCCTTCCTCTGATTCTGAATAGAGTAATGTTTGTCTTGCTCCTGACTTGAGGTGCTTGGTCTCAAGGAAATGCCATCAGTGCAGTTAGAAGCTGAGGCCCCAACCAGCCAGCTTGGGGTCAGAGGGGGATTCCTGAATGTTAGAGAGGAGACCCAGCAGCTATGGAGCAGAAGGAGCATCCTGGTCAAATTTAAAATGGAGCTGGTTTAGTTAAAGGGATTAGCTCACGAGACCCTGCCTTCAGCCATCTAATAGTTGTCTGCAACACCTTACAGCTCCCCTGGACAAACTCTCATTTTGGTGTAAATCTAGAACAAGGCCCTCTCTGTAGTGGAACTGTCCACAAAAATGCCATGTTTTTGCACACTAGCTTGTGTCTTCCTGGACCACTCTCCAGACTGCTTTTTTTACCTGCTCATAGACGGTTTTTTTCAAATCCATCAGCTCTTGGAGCCCGTTGAGCTTCACCTCCAGCTCAGTTCTGTGCAAGGAGCTCACATCTAAATCCTACAGGAGATGGAAAGTGTATTAATCAATGGTTTGTAGCAAGAAGTCTTTCCCACTGTCTCTCCCCAGCAAGTGGCCTGCTTGCTATTTACTGGCAGGTACTTGTGAAACTGCTCTCCTGCTCTACAAGTAAGGAGGGTCCTTGGTGGACCTTTTTTCTCTGCAGTTTTTTGGATTTTGGGGGGTTTTTGTGAGTGAGGGCTTTGGTGGAAGTCTCAAATGATGTAGGGTGGAGAAGGAAACGAGCAGGGCTGGTCCACTCATCCTTTGTTCACCACAAAAAGCACAGGTTATTGAGAACTTTGATGCCATTCACAGAAGTCACCAGAACTGCCCTTACTGGCTGATGAGTGTGTCAGGGAAAACATGCAATTAGCCATAATTTGTGGAGAACGTTTCCTCTGTCTAATAATACCCTGTATTCCTGCACCTTGGGTTTGTTTTTTTTCATGCCAAGGCTGTGCACAAAGCCTCCCATTTCAGCTGATACTCAAAGGCAGCTACTTCTGGGACGGGATGTTTGAGCAGGGTGTGGCCCTTCGGCAGGAAACAAAAGCAAACACAGTTATCAATTCCCAGCCTTTCCCAACCTGTGATTTCATTCAGAGAGGAAACATGCAAGGAGGAAAGGTGCTGCCTTGCAGGCTCCAGGGGTGCAGACCCCTCCAGGCCAGGTCTGGCTGGGGCAATTGCAGCGTGGTTGGTGCAGGCATGGTCTGACCTCCAGGCGCTTCCACCAGGAGCCCCAGGACTTCTCCATAACCACAAGTGGCCCAGACTCACTTGTACTTTTCTTATTGAAATGGTAACTGTGTTCACCACTTTGCTGTCGTCCTCCACACCTTATTACCTGTATGGTTTAAGGACTCTTGGCTAGCTCTGGACTGTCTTGGCTGAGCCTGGACTAACTTGCCTCTCCAGACTCTTCTCTGGCTCTGCAGAGCTGGTGCACAGCCTGTCCAGATGAACAGCTCCTCTGGCCACTGACCTTTTTTAGCTCCATGAAGGTGTATTCCATGCCACTGCAGAGGCGAATTTCATCCTCATATCTAAGGAGAGTGAAAACAGCAGTAAGAAATTGCACATGGTGAAAGCCTCTGAGATGCTTAAGGTTGTCTTGCTGGCCTGAGAAAGTGCTGGTATCAAAGCTTTGCACTTTTACTATCATGTCCCACCTTCATGTACTGTAGACAGCGAGGCGAGAGCTCCCTTAGGTGTGGGCATTTTGGACAAGAGAGAGGATAACAAGCTGCCACTTGCCATCTCCTCTGTAGTAACACTTTAAGCACGTTAAGTCTGAAGAGCCCCAGAGTAGAAGAGGTAGCTTTAATTCCCATTTAATTTGAGGGCTAAGCAACCTCAGGTTACCTCACATTTGCCACAGAGAGTAGGCTTGGAGAAGTGGGGTGTGGCAAGTTATTCTCTCTGAAACCCAGTCACATGCCCAAAGACTCCTAAATTTTCACCTAAACCTTCCTCTTCTGATTCTTTTAGGTGTCCTCAGCTTTATTGGCCAAAGTCTGAGAGTTTTCTGGGAGAAAAGGGAGAAAACTTTGGCTTGTGAAAATTGCAGGAGTACTGGACTAGTGTCATAACAGCCTAACTGTGGCACAGTCATGAAGTAACACAGGACCTGGCACAGCAATTCACGGAAAACAGTGCCCACGGAACAGGAGGTAACACAGACCGGAGGGGATGGGGTGGAGTCCCAAAGGCTGAATATCCAGCAGAGGAACCAACCCTGCAGGTGTTCAAAAACAGGTTTCATAAGGCAGGACCAGCATAACAAAGACAGGCCAGGGGCAAATACATTTCTTGATGGCCAGCAGCAGAAGTGAGGGTAGCTGCAGGAATACACCAGCCCTGGTTGGCTCTTGGGACAAGCACGTGGCTAGCCCAGGTGTTGCTAAAACCAGGGATCTGACCAGGAAGCCACAGGGTCTCTTGGGTCTGGTGTGTGACCAGCAGCAGTTGGTTTGTTTGCCATGCAGGAGCATTTTGTGATGGGTGTTTGGCATCTCCTACTCTGCTGCTGGACACACTTTGGGAGTCTGGGGTCTTCTGCTGAGACCAGAGCAGGCTGCTCTCTCTGGGAGGTCATGGCTTCCCTGCTCTTCCATGATACTTCAGGGACCTCTTACCCTGATGTGCACGTGGTGTTTCCAGGCTGTGAATGAAACCTTTCAGTGCTACTTAGAGATGTCACCAAATTAATGTGAGGAAGGCTGAGACCTTTGGGAATGAGGTAAAATGGCATCTCCTAACATTGATTATGATAAAATCAGGAATGACAGCCAAATTCTGTTGGTTTGTGGTGAGGTGGATGCATCACCACTCCAGTTACTCTCTAGAGCCTTCCCTGCTGTGTATAAACCTTTAGGAGAAAGAAGGAGCTGTGCCTGGAAGCAGAAAGGAGAAGATGTTGGGAACACAGCACAGGGGATTGCACTGCAGGGCAAGGGGTAAATCATGCTCAGGAGCTGACCTGAAATGTAAAAAACTGCTCCCTGGAGCTGTTGTTTCCTGGACAGAGGGGATAGTGTGGGCAGGGAGGGGAGCTGGCAAGTACAGGCTCTGCAGTTAAGCACTTCTGAGGTTTCTCTTGGGTACCCCCACGGTGTTAAACTCACCTTCTCTTTCCTGGTTTCTGTCAGGCCAGGTAGGGTGGCTAACGAGATTTACTTGTCTGGTTTCTCTGCTCTTTAGCTGGAATGTTAGCCTTGCTGCCAGCAACTATGTACTGAGTTTAATTACAGCTTGCCATTCTGCCTTCATCCTCCTTGCACCTGAGCCCAGTCCCAGTCTGTCCCAGCCTGCCGAAGCGGCTGCGCGCGTTGCTGGGCGCTGACATAATCTTGCCCAGTGAGCAAACATCTCCTGACTGGAAGGGATCAGGCCCAGCCAGCCAAACGTGCAGGGCTCTGGAAGGACCTGGGGCCTGGAGATGACTCACATGGGGATGGAGTATTCCACAAACACATTACAGCATTTGTCTCCTTAGAGATAATCCCCAAGCAGTCATGCATTAAGGTGTAAATCCTTCCCATCTTGATTCATCCACTTAAGACACACTTGAGACAGGCGTCTGGTCGCCTTGGGCTCCTCCACAGGCAAGGAAGCAAAATCAGAAGTGAACCAACTCTCAAGCAGTCTATGTTCCTCTCTGGATGTGCCTTCAAGACTACTGAACATATCGTGGTGAGATGGATCTGAGTCTGATGGCATGAAATTAAGTCAGTCTTCCCCTTGTGGAGTAAGGAAATGGGGTAGGAAGCAGCTGAAAACAAACTGCAGGGGTTGAAGGTACAGGGGTGCTTACTGTCTGGTCTTCAGGTGGTAAGATTTGACTAACACAGTCCCTGGAGCTCACAAAATGTATCCTCTAAAGGCTTCACGCCCCATATTTTCCTGCAGTATTTCCCCAGTGCCAGGCCAGGGTAGGTCAGCACATGCAGGAATTCCCTGCCTTCTCATTCAGATGGGTCTTTGTGTGTGCAGGTCACTCTCTGAGGACCTGAAGCAAACACTTGTGCAGATGTGCACCTCTGGGCAGCCGTGCCTGTTGGGGTGTGTTTCAGTATTTCATTTTTAGCTTGATTTCCTAAAGAAGCAGGGTTGGAGCTCCTGTGCCAGCCTCCAGCCCACTTCCCTGGCCCCTCTCCATTCCTCTCTGTGTTTGGAATTGCTGGTCAATGGGAACCTAATTTGAGAAGGAGTGCAAGTGTCCCATTTCATTACATCTGGTTTTTGGAAAGCAGTCTCTGGATAGAGACAACAGACAAACGGGCTTTACAGGGGGACACTGACAGGCAGATTTCACATCTTAAGTGAACTGTTGTGCAGCAGCTTGCTCGGTGGGCACGTGTGTGTGGTGTGTTTCACCTGGAGGGCAGCAGCTTGGATGAGAACATGACCACTTACATTTGCCAGTGAAGTTATTTGCTTTTCCTCCCCCAAAAAATTTCCCTTGGGAATAGAAACCTCTGGAGGAGTTGGACGCCTCCAAAATTTGCATGGTTTAGGCAGACCATTTGCTCCAGAAAAACAACTGGGCTGCAGCAGCTTTCTGGAAGGCAGCGTGCAGGACTCGGCAGAGCCAGTGCGGGTTAGGAGGGGGTTGGATCACTGCCTGGAGAAGGCTCAGCAGAAGCAGCAGTTCTCTCCCTGTGAATCATTAACTGCTGGGAGCAGCACAGGGGATTGTCACTGTCACAGAAATCCACCTGCACTGGCTTTGGGTGTTAACAGCACCCTAGGACAGGGTGGGTTTTGCCTGTTTGCTCTTAGGTCACCCCTAGCAGGGCTCGTGCCTTGCAGCTCACAGAGAAAGCGAAGGGGAAGGCCCTGCAAATGAAGGGGAGTGGAATTTGAGGAGTAGTGGAATTCCTGAAGGCTGCTTTCCTGTGGCTGTGTAGTCCCACAAAACCAGAACTCTTCTCAAGACTGATATTTGGGCAAGTCATAAGTTGGTGCCCATTGTGGGTTCTCTGCTGTCAAATATAGTGCAGGTGCATCCTTCTCTTCTGTGTGGGGTGGGTGTGTGGTGGGTCCTGTTCCTCTAGTCAGTCTTTTTTATTTTGAATGATGTAGCATCCCTATCATGGCTTATCCTATTGTCCAATTAGGTAGTAACTGCCCAAGAAAATCAAAAGGTAGCAGGAAACACAATCAGCCTCTTTGCTTCAGCACCTTTCTCCCTAAGAAATCTGACTGAAAAATAAATGAAGTGCCAGGCAGAGACAACTAATGAGGCAGTTACCAAGTACAAACAGGAGTACAAACTGTGAGAGCAGATACAGGTGTCTGAGCTTAAATTTCCCCACCAGCCCAGCCTGGTGGGAACCTTTTCTATCTAGGTTTTCCTGACTGTCAGGGAATAAGCCAAGAATTATCTTTTATAACTGCAGGGCAACAGTACAGTTACTTCCTTGGGGAAGTGCAAGGAAGACCCAGTGCTCTGGAGAGGGCTGACAGGTCTTAACCTTTTAAGGGCAGGAAGTAAATGGCACAGTCCATCTTGTGGCTTTTTCTCCAAGCTCAGGGTTGCTACCTGTCAGCAAAGCAAGCATCAGTGAGCCCAGGTCTTGTAGCAAAACCAACATCCAAAAAGAGCAGACAGGAGGAATGTAGATATTTCTAGGCACCTGGGCATCATTGTGTCAGTTTGAAGGATGCTGAGCATAATGATTTCAGCATAAGGTCAAGAACCAAACTCCTAGCTCCTATTCCTGCTCCACACCAGCTTGCCCTGTGCACTTGAGTAAGACATTTACCTGCTGGGTCTCTGTTAATGTCTGCACAGCATCAGTCCTTCCCCTGATTTGCAGACACATTGACTAGCTGGTTTAATCAAAGTCTGCCAAAAGCTTTAAGATCCTTGATCTAAACTCTCTGGAGAGGGCACTGATATTATTTATGCACCACTTTGTACATCAGGAGCAGGTCTGGGCTATTCCTGTGCTGATGTCAGTGCCAGCAGGAGGGCAGTCCCTTCACATCACTGCTCTGACTTGGCAGTGCCCACATGGCTCTTTGCTACAAGCAGCATGGAAGGCTCCAGAGACCTCGTGTAGGCAGCTGGGTGCAACTGCAAGGGAAAGGATCTAATTGTGGATTCATCTGTGGTATGCAAATGACACCGATAATAAGAAAAGCATTGTCTTCTTGAATGAGCCACGGCACATCCCAAAGGCTCTTATCCCAAGATCTCAAAGCTCTTGGCAGAAGCAGCGATAAGCACATGGCAGCTGGTCCTCCCTTAAACTTTCAGCTACCTCAGTGTTTTCTGTCGAGGTTTTCTGGGTAAAAGTCTTGACTTTTTGGTTAAAGCAGAATTTTGCATTAAATGTGCAGGGTGAAGGGGGTAGGAAGGGATGTTAATACTAAGCAGCCTAGATCCGTAAAACTGTTTGGGGAGAAAGCTCTGGTTTGTGATAATAGTGTGGAGAAGAAATGTTTCTCTGTTTTAGTGAGATAAATTCCTGATAATACTGTCCAGAGCTGTTCTCTGGCCTCAGGCATTTCTCAGATGCCTGTACTCTTTGGTATTTCACTTCTGATGTGTCTGTTCTTCTCTAGTTAATCAGGAAGAGGCTAGGATGCTAACTTCTCAAATACACAGGTTTGTGCACACCAAACTAGGGATTTGTTCCTGGGAATAACAGGTGGGCTGTGTTAAATCCCACAGCTGAACCTCTGGAACACGTTCCCCCCTGTAACAGCAGCTGGACTAGACACCTACTTGCTTCGGAAGTTATCCATGGTGCTCAGGACCTTTGTCAGCTCCGACTCGAGGTTTTCTTGCTCGTAGTTGAGCGCCTTCATCTCTTCATTCATTTTGCTCATGTACTGATCATAGATGGCCTTGATGTCTGACTCTGAGTGGGAATTGTCTTGATCCTTCAGGAAGTTCCATCTTGTTGTCAGGATCTTGTTCTGTTGCTCCAAGCACTGGACCTGCAGAAGAGGTTTCGGAGACATTAGTAACACTGACAGCTAAAAGCCAAGCTGGCTGCTCCTGCCAGGAGATGTGGACCAGGAGACCCTCAGAGTAGCAAGAAGCTGCTGGAATCCAAAGGGATCTCCAAGGAAGAAAGACAAATTCCCTGAAGATCAGGCCTGAGGATGTAGCATGATAGGGACCTCTACAAGTTTTACACGTTGCCCCCTTATTAATATCTTGATAGAATGTGTTCACATCAAAAGAATGGGCATCAGTTATTAAGTCTCTAAAAATTAAGAACTGTTCCATGCTGGTCCCCTTAGATTCTGGACATATTGAAATAAAGGCTGAAAATCCACCACAGGTCACACACACATCCAGGGTGAATGGGAGTCTGATAAACTACCTTGGAGTGGCACAAACAAAGTTAAGTCCTTTCAAATCTGTAGGATTACACCATGGTGAAGTTTGAGGAGTGAATCAGAGTCCTGGTTTGTATTGCAAAGCAACAGAGACAAGGCCTATGGGAACTCGAGACAATAAGCAAAATAATTACAGACTCCACGTGAGGCCTGTGTGTGTCTGCTTGAGAGAGGAGGGACTGCATTTTCATACCCTTGCCTTTTGGTGAATCTGGCCCTCTTCTTTCCTAACATTCACAATTTAGACAGGACTGCTTAGTGTTTGACAGTTTTCCTCTTCAAACCTCTTGACTATCTTCAGTTATTATCTAATTGCTCCTTCTCTCTCTCACTGCTCTGTGAACAAACCTGAAGTCCTTCAGGCCCGTTTTGGCTGGTGATTTGTGAGTTGCCTCCACTCTATCAGGGAGATGATTCAGTGAGTGTGTCTGCATGGCAAGGAAGGTGCAGCTTCTCCTGTGCCCCGAGTGGTGTGAGCCATGGGGTGCAGCTGCTCTCAGGCCTCAGCCTTCTGCTTGGCCTTCACTCTGGACTTGACCTTGCCGTGGCCCCAAGCAGGTCAGCGTGCTGAAGAGGCAGAGTTCCCAGCTGCTGAGCACTGCACAGATGCACCTGGTGAGACAGTCTTTCCTAAGATGCTTCTTGTCTGCACAGAGAGAAGCAGCAGCCGGGCAAAGCAGAAGCTTTCAGACGCTCTGTCAGTTTCTCAGCAGAAGGGGTGGGTGTGCTGGGGTCTTCCAGGTCTCACTGCTAAAGACCTAATTCTTCCTTCCTGATATGTTAATTCATGGCCACAGGCATCGCAGCACAGCCCGGGCTGCTGGCTGATGCTTTGTCCTGCCACAACCAGAGGGACACGGTGTGTGCACACTGCAGGCTGGGGACCAGGGAACGATGCTGCAGTGGAGCCAGGAAGGTACACTGCCCGTGGCACGAGCAGGTGGCCTCCAGGGCTACCAGAAGCCAGTTGGGCCATTTGCTCTTTCCATCTGAGGCATCTCAGGCATTGTGCTAGAGCATCCCTCTGCAGGGCTGGGATCAGCCTGTGGGATTGGCTCTGGGGAACATCACCTCCTTTTAAGGCAGCTTTCTTGTTTGCTGCTGGGTTGATAAATGATTGAGTGCATTGGCTGTTGTTCCAACTCCATCTTTGACCATCAAATCAAGGTCTCAGTTCCTGATCTTGCTCCCAATCCTTAGTTGCTGTACTTTTCCCCCTCACTAACTCTTCAGTTTCTTTCCTGTTCCCAAACCATACTCATCCACTGGGTTGAACTGCTCACATTTTGGCTTCTTAGCCTCGCTTATCAGAATTTCTTCCTTGCAGAGTCTCTTAACATGAGTTTTGCAGCAGAGGGATCACCCAGATCTGTCCACATTTTGTGACCAGAAGAAGGGACCAAAGATTGGTTCTCAGAGGTCTCTACCCCTGTGCTGCCCAGGCTACAGGTAGGGCTTCAAACAGGGGGTCCATCGCTTGGCTATTCCCTGTCTTTCACCTGGACATACCTGGATGGAAAATAAATTCTAGCAGACTGGAACAGCCTGCTGGAAAACCATCAGCAGCAAACTCCTGAAGTTAGTGTGGTCAATTATCTGAGGAATTAGCTGCTTAGGCTTGAGACCATCTGAATTCCTGATTAAAAAGATGAGTTCTCTTTGACAAGGAAGCGTCATTACTTTCCTCTGGAATGAGGGCCTGAGGCAGATGGCTGAAGTTTGCCACTTGATGCACCACTTGAAGCTCCAGCCTTCAAAGCTAAATGCTGGAGCTGGTAGCACTAAAGTCAAAGCCATGCAACTAAGGTGGAGTGTTTGTATCTTCTGTCCATCAGGCCCTGCAATGCACACTTATCAGCAGGCCACAAGATTGGGTTTATTAGGAAACCTGGAGGCTCTTTCTCTTCTTCCATCCCTGTTTGCACGAAACAGGCTAGTGCATGTGGTCTGGCTCATGTACATGTTGTCACTGTGTGGCCTTGTCCCCTCTCCCCTACGCCATCCTTTCTGCTGAGGTCTGGTTTCTGAGCAGAGCTAACATCTACACAAACCCAACCTCTCAATCTAGATAGTCCAAGGACCAGTCCTGCAGCACATGCAGTACAACCCACTGGGGTGATTTCCAAGCCAGGGGTTCTCCAAATTCACATTGCCAAGCTCCATGCTTGGAAGAGCACAGAGGTGGAGGCTGCCATGCCCCTCCAGCCAGGGTCAGCCCCTGGAACCACCACACACCTATTTGCATGTGTAGGTGAATCCAGCTGGGATAGATGCAATGGGAGATGGTTCCCCCACCCTTCTCCTTTGCAGAGTGAATTCAGGTCCTCTTAGAGGTAGAGTTAAAACAAAATAAAAAATAAAAATCCCAAGCCATAGTAGCTTGGCATTGAGTGCTTATGTTGTAGACTGCAGTGAAGCAATCCTCCTGGGAGATTACCATCTGTTTACAGAGCACCAGGGCTTTGCAGAAACCTGCCTCGGCTGGATGAGTTGTTTTCCTTTGAGAAAACCTTCTGCCTTCTCATGGATCTTAGGAGATGAAAGCGACACTTTCTTAGCTGAGCACACAACCCCTCACAATGAAAACCTCAGAGGAGGGAGGTGGGTGGGGGGTCTCCCTTGCCCACCCCATTGCTGTGGAGATGAATTTCCAGCTCTCTTTAGCTGTCAGAGCAGAATTTGAGCTGCTGCCTTAATCAGCGTCACTGCCCATGGCTGTGTCCACTGTGGGAGCCAGGGCCTGCTCTGTCCCATGCTGTGTCTCCATGGCTCTGCTTCTGCTGGGTCCCCCAGGACAGAGCTGCTTGTCATCCCCAGGGACCCAGGGGGTGACAGGCCCAGCAAAGGAGACACACAGGCTGCCTGATGCTGCTGACCACAGATGCGGCCCAGCTTCACCCAGAGATGATGCTAGTTAAAACAGAGCACTGAAGGAAGAACTAATCAGATAATTAGCCTAATATCCTGAAGGCCTTTCCAAGTCTCCTGAGAGATTGGTTAGTGTCTGCTTCCCCACCACCCTCCTCAGGCTGCACCGTGGTCCTCAGCAGCTCCTCTTACCTTCTCAATTAGGGTCACAAACTGGTTGTTGAGCAACTTGATGTCCTCCTTCTCCTGCTGTCGAATGGCTTGGAACTCAGGATCGATATCGAGGTGCACAGGGGCCAGAAGTCTCCCATCGATGGAGAAGGAGGGGTAGGAGGAGCACAGGTATCCACCATCTCCGTGGAGGCTGAGGGAGCTGAAGCCATTGCTGGCCACCCCGCTGGGACTGCAGCAGCCCAGGCGATCCGGGGACACGCCGGCTGCCTTCCCTCTGCTCATCTGCCCTGACACCTCCCAGGAGGAGAGGGAGCCACTGGTGAAGTCTCTGCAAGGGTTAGTCATGCTGGGCTTGTTGCTCTGCAGCTTAAAAAAAAGAGATGAAGTTTCCTTGCTGCTGCTGCCTCAAAGAGAAGGAGAGCAGTGGCAGCTGAGGAGTTTGGTCGGCTTAATTCCTGTCTCCTCAGCTCGTGGGTTGGCTAATGAATTACAAGCACCTGTTCTCCTATGTTCATTAAACGGAGGAGGGTGTAACCGTTGATGTAATCCAGATCAACCTGTTGGCTTTTTTTCCTCCCTCCTCTCTGTACCCTCCTTTCTTCAGGAGCTTGTTTGTGTGGTGAGGGCATAGGCACTCGCAGCAAAAACAAATCACTGGCAGGTAATTCGCTGGGCCCCAGAGCGTCTGCTTTCCTCATCCTTAAATGGTGAAGAAACCAACCCAAGGTGCTGGGCTGTGCAGGCTCAGGGAGGACAGCTCTGAGCAGGGCTGCTGCACTGGGATGCACTGGGAGCTTGGGCTCAGATCCTGGCTGGTTTCCAGCCAAAATCTGCAGGAAGGAATTATGATATTTTTATTTCTTTATATTAATTCTTTTGTGAGGGAGTGTTCAAAATTACAAAGAAAGAGTCTGAATTGGCTAAGGGGAGGAGGTTTGGAAATGCATCTCAAGCTCATCGTGACTAGAGGTGCTTGTGGTCTTCCTTTGACCACCCAGGCACATCATGGAAGCTTCTGGTGCTCTGAGTGTTTTAGGGATGAAAGGTCTTGTTTGGAGACCCCTGGGTGTGGTGACCAGGAGTCCAGTCATCTGGTCTGGCAACAGCAGGGACTTTCTAAACCTCTAGACACCAAGCTGGATCTCAAGAGTGCTCAAGTCCATCTTGGGCTGCTGCACTCCTGCTCCTTGAAAGCCCTTTAAAAGCTGGCACTGGAGACACCAAAAACCACTGTGTTTTAATGAATTCTAGGCTGTGAAGGTGGCACACCCTTAAATACCTGTTTGGACCCAGATATAAATCAATGTTGGACATGGCTTTCTTGACAGTATTTTCCTGCTTAAACTCAGTTTCTTGTGTGAAAAAACAGGACAGAAGAGCACCTGTTTCTGCCTCTTTTTGTCTATTACATTGTAGTGTTTCCAGGAAGGGGGATAGTTAGTCTCTCTGCCCAAAATTGAGAATTTCCATTTTGTGGGAAAGTTTTATTGTCTGTTTCTGCCCTGTGTTGGAAGACAAGCTGGGAATTTCCCTGCCAAGTAAAGTGAGAGAAAGCTGGAATCTGTCACAGACCTGCTTCAACAAGAAACATCTCTGATGATGCAGTAATTTCTGTCTTAAGGACTTCAGAAGGAGATGAGCCATTCCAGTGGGGTGAACATTTTCTTCAAGTGTAATTTCAATATTTTGCCAAGAACAGTGACTCTCACAAGACTGCCCATCTTACCAAAACACCCTTTCCAGGGAAAATGTTTTCCCCAATGATCCATTCAAATACCAACTCCCTCACTCAATTAATCCTTGTCAGGACTTCTCAGTTGAATCCTGACAGTTTATTTCAAGAATTGAAACAGAATGTGTGGCTGGGGGATGACAAAGCTCATGGCTCTTCCAAGGTGAGGTGAGATTATCAGACTCATTGTGGGCTGCTTCTTTGTGGCTTTGTGGTTGCAGGCACATCAGTATTCCTGATTAGCATCAGGTCATGGGGTCAGCTGGCAAGTTTTTTGCTTCATCTGGTACTGAGGGCAGTTGTGATGGCTCCCAAGGAATGATCCCTCTGAGGGAAGGAGATGAGGTGAAGTCAGGCCAGTTCCATCTCATAGCGGCTGGCAGCAGCGTTCTGCTCTGAGCTGGGTGGGATGTTGCAGGGCTGTGCTGTGCAGAGTTGGTTGTTCTGAGCAGGGCTGTGCAGGGCATGGCCATCGTGTGGGCAGCCATCACTGCCTGAGCATCCATCCCTCTTCATTTCTCCTCTAGGTATCAATTACTTCTCAGCTTTGGTTTTGTTTGTTTGTTTGTTTTCCCCTTGAAATTAAATTCCTGATAGTTGCTATCCACTATGGCTGGAAGGATATCTGGTGCAGAATGGCACAAAAAAACCTCTCCTGGTGATCAGATCAAATTGTAATGTATTGCTTGGTGCCTTTGGAGTCCTGGTTCCTGCACAGCATCATGTTCTCTCTCCCACATCCTCTCCATGAGGTGCTGGAGGAGTGGGCTGAGCATTCTGCCCCAGAAAGATGCAGAAGAAGGGTGGCTTGGGATCAGAACTGCCTTGGGAAGGGCAGGGTGAAAAGGCATTTCCTGCTGGGACCATCAGGGCCACTCTACTCAGAGGTGAGCAAGGCTTTTCCAAGTCCTGCCTCCTTCCAGGATAGGTGTAGTTTGCAATAATCCTTTAAGGGAAGCGTTTGCAAGTGGCCATCTCTGGGGGCAGCTGATGTGAGAGAAGAGCTTGCAGAGAGAGGCTCAACCTGCTTCCTAAGCTCTGCTTGCTGGGTGCCAAGGCTGAAGCTCCTGTTGTCCCACCTGCTGGGCAAAGGGACAAGGGGAGGATCCAAACTCGCCCTTGTAAGGGAAGACTTTGCTGCTCGTGGTGCTGGCTCCAAGGGGACCTTCATTTCAGTCTCCATGATAATGCCCAATAGCCTGATGCTGAAATGGTTCTGCTCTTGGTATCAAAGGTGCGTTGGTGCAGAAACCTGCTACCCCACACTGGCTTTCTGGGGATGGGAAAGGGAGGGCTGCTTTACACAGTGACAGCCAAAGCTTTTCTGCATGTTTCTGTCCCTTGCTGTCCTCCCTGCCCTTTGGGAGAGGCACTGCTGAGTCAGGGTGTTTCTTCCCTTCCTG
>NW_009952092.1:180594-188660 GCF_000747805.2 Chaetura pelagica | reverse complement strand
TCCTGCTGATGTTCTCCCTGCTCCTCCTTGGCCAAGTATTTGGTTCAATTTGGAATGGGCTGGTCTCCGAAATCAGGCTTCTTAGCTACACAGCAAAACAAGCTAGAAAAGGATGGGGACAAGAAAGTGGTAACAAGGTGGAGAAGGCTCTGGAGGTTGCAGTGGAGGGTCTGGTCACCTCCAACTAAACTGCTCTGTCCTTCTACTCCCATAGTGTTGATGCTGTGTCCTTGCAGCCTGGTCTAGCTTGTCTCCTGATCCATTTGGATGGAGTCATCACCATCCAAAGATGCTGAGGGGTCCCAGGGTCTCCCATGCTGGATATGTCTGGAGCAAGGCAATGTGTTGCTTGGAGTTTGCAGTGTGGTGGTTTGGTAGGTTGAGGTTTGGGAATGGGCACAGAGTGGCTCAAACCATCACAGAGTGTCTTGGGGCTGTTTAAACCTTTGCAGACAAACCTCGAGAGTCTTGTCACCTTTTTCTTGAAACATGGAAATGTGTCCTGGCTATCTAGAAAATCACCTTTTAGGGTTATTGGCTCAATATGTATACACATAGTAGAATAACTTATTTATCAAGGTTCCATAAGTAATTGCTGTTTATGAAGTGTGGGTAATGTATGAAGCATAAACAAGAAATTGGCATTTGCCCCAGGGAATCTGAATGATTAAGGTTAAGTAAGACTGAGGCAGGGCTGAGGGACACAGAGTAATGAGCAGGTCAGCAGGACTGGCTGCAGCCTCCTCAGGCACGTGAGGAGCGTCTGGAGAGGGAACTAGTGACACATGGCAGGGGAATGGCTGATACTGTGGCCACAGGTGGGACAAGGCAGAGCAGCTGCAGGTTCCTGGTTCCAGAGAGCCAGGCTCAGTCCACCAAGTTCACTTCAGGTTTAAAAAATAACGGGAAGAGGGCCTAATCTGTTAAATGTTTGGTTTGCTTTTGTTAAATTTGGCTGCTGGCCCTCAGCCTGGGACAGGAGAGACATTTACCTGCTCCATGGCATGGGCTGGAGATAGGTTGGTTGTCTGGGGTCAGCAGCACTGCCTGGAGCTGCCTTTGGGGTGAGGGGCTTTGATTGCAGAGACACTTCAGTTCAGATGTTTCTCAGCCCATCTCTGCAGTGCTGATGGAGAAGGGAAGGTGCTGGGCTGGGCTGGAGACATGCCCAGACCAGTGCTGTGGTAGGACAGCCAGGGACACGCCAGTGACCACAGGGCTGCAAGCTAATTTAGGCATGCATGTGGTTTGCCATTGCTCTCCTTGTCTGACCCTTCCCAGCCCTGGGAGGCAGGGGGTGAAGTGCTGTTGCCACCCTGCCCATGCTGAGGTCAGGCCATGTTGGCTGGGGACAGGAGAGTTTCATCCCAGACTGTGGGTCTTTGTGGACCCTGGTTTGGGGGATGGTGGGGGGTAGCTCTGCAGCCTTCCCAAGCTCCACTCCATCCCTGCCCTTCTTTTTCTCTCACTTATTCCTTCCTTCGTTCCTTCCATGCTCATCCACCCTTACCTCATATCATTCCTTTATGTGCCTGCCCAAAGCCCTCTGCATCCTCTTCCTCCTGCCACCCCCCTTCCCTCCTTCTTTTTTCATTTCTGGGTGAAACAAGGAGCAGCTAAAACTCTGCCATCTAAATCCCTTCCGCCAGAACAGGCGTCACTTGCAAAGAATTTATAGAAGGGTTTGGAAGGCAGGATGGAACGCGCCCAAATCTGCTTCACACTCAGGAAAGTTTCCAACCCATCTCCTGTGCTCTTGCTCACATAGTTTCCAGGAAATTTCAGGTATTGGGGGGAAGAAAAAAAAAAAGGACTAATTAAGTGGTGGTGACATCACTTGTTTCAGCTGGGTGCTGCAGGTTCTTCCCTTCCCACCCTAGAACGGGGCTGGGTGATCCTGTCCCTGCCTGGGGCTGAGGAAGCAGCTGCCAAGCACTAGATGTGCCCCAGGCTGCCTCATCATATCATCTCTCAAGTAAAGAGACTTTGCTTCTTCCTAGAAA
The DNA here is from genome assembly GCF_000747805.2 of Chaetura pelagica. NCBI lineage: Eukaryota > Metazoa > Chordata > Aves > Apodiformes > Apodidae > Chaetura > Chaetura pelagica. The sequence continues at coordinate 186,657 of NW_009952092.1, read as the reverse complement.
CCCCTCCTTCATGTCCCAGAGCCTGTGAACCTCCATGTTTTCTCTGCTGTTCCTCATCCCCACGTGTCCTCCATGTCAGCCTCTCCTGGAGCCCACTCTCTTCAGCTGTGCTGGGAGCCTGAATATTCCAATTCCCCTTCTAATAACCTCTCCTGTTACTTTGGCAAATGGCTTCTTCTTTCTCAATGTCCCTGCTTATAAAACGAGCATAAATGAGAGACAACGTGAGGATTTACTGCTTGGTGTTTCTCAATCCACACTTGAGCATTTAATTGACTTCATTCCTTTTAGACAGCACCCAGTATCCACCACTCTGATTACAATCTGGTTCTGTGCTCTTGTGTCACTTTTAATTAGGCATTTTGTTTCTGTATTGTGTGTCATTCTCACATGGTTTGCAGCATAAATAATGATGTGTTTCAGTGGGTACTGTGAACCTTTAGCTCTTCATGAGGTTATACAGATATTTATGAGGCTATTTGCCTGTCTTGCAACATGCAGGTTCTGAGGCTAAAAACTGCTGGAATGTTTGGTTGTTTTTTTTTGGGGGGGGTGGAAATACCTAAGACATCGAAGTGATGGTTAGAAGGTCGACGTTTGCATCCAGAATTGCAGAAACAGATCATTTTGCCGCAAGGTGGGGATTGGTGGCTGATAAGAACTATCCTAACCAGCAATGGATCTCTCCTAAAATTAGTGTAGCAGGAGGGAGCCCAGAAATGGAAAGGATGGCACGAGAGGTGAGGTGTCTTCGGGTGTATTTTTTCTCTGCCAGGACAGCATTTGGGCTCCTGCTGCATTGAGCATCAGGTGGGAGCCACAAGCTGGGAGCAGGGGCACAGTGAGGTTGGGAATGGGAGATGGGTTGGTCGATGGTCTCGCTGCTGATGTAGTAGCTGTGTTAGGATAAACTGAGGGACAATTTGCTGTCGGATCCCACAAAGATCAGAGTGGGAGCTCCTTGTGCTGGAGAACTGGTGGCTCTGTGCCTCTTCACTTGCAGCTGCCATGTGCCTGCTCATTTCAGGCCAAAGGTCCGAGTTTGTTTATTTTTCCCAGCTGGATCTGTCTCCCACTTTTTGCCTGGTCCCACCAACATCTTTCTGGAGTAAGTGCAGAGGAGGTGTTGGGCCGTGCCTGCAGCTCAGCACAGCCTTCCTGGGGCGGGTTGTCCTCCTGCATTCTTCCCAAACCGTGCAGCCCAGCATGGGCAGAGAGGTGCCAGGTAGGTCCCCATGAGTCCCACCACTGTCAGAGCTGGAAGGGACCTCCAGACATCACCTAGGGCACTTTGCTGGCTCATGGAGAATTTACTACTATTGGCACTCCCAGATCCTTCTCCTGCTTCCCAGCAGGTCCACCCCTCACTGCTGCTGGGCAGTGCTTGAATTCCTGCACGGGGGCAGGTGCCGTGTGCCTGGTGCTGGTGCTGGATGATCCGGAGCCGGTTTAACTCCTCTCAGCGGTGCCGCCGGGAGCCGCTTCCCGTCCCGGCGTGTCTGCTGCGAAGGAAACCTTGGCACCAAACCCTGTGCCCCGTGGGCAGCTCGGCGGGTTGGCAGCTCGGCAGGGCGGGCACAGACCCAGCTCAGCCCTGGGAGCAGGGGCAGGACCTGCCACTCACTTTGGCTGGGCCGAGTGTGCCCGTGCGACGGCCCCTGCAGCCCCACGTGTGTCTGCGTGTGTCGGGGATGCAGCACCGGGCCCGGAGCAAGCTGGTAATCCCTCTTAAATCTGGTACCAGATCTGATTCATCCCTATTTGTAACTCCTGGGGTCAAACTCTGCACAACTGATTCATTGCTGGTGCATGCCTGGGAACGCAGGAGCCCGGCAGCTCCGTCCTGCTGGGAAGGGCTCTCGCATCTTCCTCACGCCGAGCAAAGTTCTTCCCCAGCCCGGAGCTGCCGTGTGGCCCCCGACACGTGGCAATGAACCTTCCTCAGCAGCATGGAGAGCTGTTCTCACTCGTTGCTCTCTTTTTCCTGTGCTCCTCCTTTCCTTACCAGCCTCTCCCCTCCCAACGCTGTCCTCGTGTAACACCAAAACCTGCCACAAGTGGAGCTGATGGCCAGAGGTGGCTTTAGGGGCAGGGAGGAGATGGTTTGACTCGATGATCTTGAAGGTCTTTTCCAACCAGAGTGACACTGTGATAGTGTGAGGTGCTGGATGCCAGGGCTGGAGGAGGTTTCTCTGAGCAGCAGGCATGGCTGTGGGTGGCCCCAGCTCCATGCAGCACTGGACCTGATCTTCCCTGCCCTCCCACAAGCCTGGAAAGAGTCATTCATGTCATAGGCAATATAGACAGGTAGAAGACAATTATAATTATTATTGTCATTATTGAATATATTGATTATGACGGTGCCTGACGCAGACCTACCACACCCTCTGCTGCCATCAGCACCCCGGGCTGGGCTCCTCACCAGGTCCAAGGCTGCAAAATTGCCCTTTGCTTGTACTGTAAAACCTGATACTGAGTCCAAAGCTAGGAGCAGACCAGAGGAAAGGGAGGGTTGCTGCCTTCTTTTGGCTTTGACTTGGAAGCTGCCAACTCTGTCATATCTGGGTTAAAAGCTGGGTGTTGGAGCCGTGTGTCTTGCTGGATGAGATACAAATGCTGAGCTAAAATACATGGCTGGTGTGACAGCAGCCAGGTGGGAAGTACTGGAGGGCAGATCCTGGGAGCAGGATTGGCCTTGTTCCTGTAGGTTCTGTCTTGGGTTAATGTTAATGGTCTGGGTTTCAAAAAGGCCAAGTTCCAGGTCCTGCACTTGGGCCACAACAACCCCAGGCCTGGGGAAGTGTGGCTGGAAAGGGTCTGGCAGGAAAGGACCTGGGGGTTCTCACTGACAACAGCTCAATATGAGCCACTGTGTGCCCAGGTGGCCAAGAAGGCCAATGGCATCCTGGCCTGTATTAGTGATAGTGTGACCAGCAGAAGCAGAGAGGTGATTGTCCCCCTGTGCTCAGCACTGGGGAGGCCACACCTGGAGTGTTGTGTCCAGTTCTGGGCACCTCAATTCCAGAGAGATCTTGAGGTGCTGGAGCCAGGACAGAGGAGGCAACGGAGCTGGTGAAGGGCCTAGAGAATAAATCTGATGAAGAAGGCTGGAAGGAGCTGGGAATGTTTAGTCTGAGGAAGAGGAGGCTGAGGGGAGACCTCATCAGTCTCTGCAACCACCTGAAAGGTCATTGCAGAGAGGTTGGTGCTGGTCTCTTCTCACAGGTCATTAGTGACAGAGCAAGAGGCTTCAAGCTGCACCAGGGCAGGTTCAGACTGGACATTATGGGAAAGTTGTCACAGCAAGAGTGGTCAGACACTGGAACAGGCTGCCCAGGCAGGTGGTGGAGTCACCATCCCTGGATGTGTTGAAGGGTCCTTTGGATGTGGTGTTGGTGGAGATGGGTTAGGGGAGAGCTCTGTAGAGTAGGGATGATGGTTGGACTCAGTGATCCCAAGGGGCTTTTCCAACCTGAATGATTCAATGATTCTTTGCTGTTGGAGAAAAAACCCTTGTCTCCCAGCGAGCTGAAGTGACCCCCTGTAAGCAGATAACCATTTCAGCGTGGTGATTATAGCCCTAATAAAACACTCATAACAAATTCATCATTTGGATTTTTTTTTCCCTTCTCATCTTCTGAGAGTGACTCATCTGGGAGGAGGTCCTACACCTCTTTGGTGCCTTTGCTTTTCTGCTTCTCTGCCTTTCAAACATTGTTCCAGCATTCACAGGTTGAGCTATTTTGGGTAAAATACTTTTTTTTTTTTTTTTTACAATTTGAGTATGTTAAATTCCTGAAGTTGCACATGGAAAACATTCTTGCTGTGGATGTCCCTGGTGCTTGTCCAGGAGAAACCATCTCTGGGGACCCTGGCTGGTACAAACCACCTTCTGCAGCAGGACAGTTTATGCTGAATCTGGTGGAGTTTTTGCAATCCAGTGGCCTGAAGAGTCACAGGAGTATTTGCAGCCACATTTGGGGACTCGTCGCTCAGTGTGCAGGGAGGTGATACGGGTTTTGCTCCTGCCTCTCCCACGTACTTCCTGCCTGCAGGACAGTTTATCTCCAAAACACCACATACAGTTCTGTGTTCTGTTTCATTGTTTTTCTTCTTTAGGAGGACAACAGGTTTCTTGGGCAACAGATCTGTTTGGACAGCTTTGATTTTGCAAAAGATCTTGGAATTCATAAGTGGGGCCAGAGGTTGCGGAGCAGCTTTGGTCCTGTGTAGGCACCAGGATGGAGATGGTGCTTTGTGTTGTGGTGGCCATTAAGAAACCCAGATGTTCTCCACAATTGCATTGTACCAAGAGCTGTACAAACACGTGTCAGTTAGAATGGTTGCCATGGTGGATGCTAAGTATTTTTGGGGAAATAAGACCTTCCTGGACTTGGAGGTGGAGGAGGGGTTGGTGTGAAGTGGCATCGTGCCATTGGCTCTGCCCAAGCTGGGTCAGATGAAACCAAATTTTGATAAGAGCATTTTTTGGTGATGACTGTGCTAGATTATTCCCTCCTTCCTCACTCCATTCACTGGGCAGCACTACCCTTTAACCAAGGCATGAATCAGGCCCACAGGTTCCTGTAATAATGCTGAACACTCTTGCACTGGTTTTATTTCAGCTTTTGTAAACTGGTGGTGTTCCCTTGAGTGCAGTGAAATGACCTCATGGTTTCCTTCTGGTCTGAGTAGGACACATTAGTTTGCAATTGAATTAATTAAAACAGGAACATGCCACGTGCAATCTCATTGCCACTGGCTGCACTGAGCAGGGATTGGTTCAAACAAGGAGTGGACCTATAATGGGGAGAGAGGACCATCAGCAGCAGGGAAACGTGCTGGTCAAGATGCAACCTCCAGCTTCAGAAGCATTAAACCGCTGGTGGAGGCTGGAGAAATATGGCCAGAGAAAGGATCACGTTCTAATTGCTCTGTACTTTGGGGTTGGCCAGTGTGTACTGCTGGCTCCAGATAGATGGGCTCTGGTCTGACCTGGCTCACCTGCTCTGTGCTGTGTGAGTATCCACAGAGGTTAGATTAGATCAGCTGTTGGGAACTGGAACAGACCAACAGATCCAACAGGCAGGCCTCAAAAGTCAGGTGGGATTTTGTGGGAACAGATCATGGGTTTTCCATTCTCTTCTGAGATGTGCCATTTCCAGAAAAACTGAGCCCAGCTCAACCAGGGTTGGCAATTTCACCTCTGCTCTGACAACTGCAATGTTTTAATTTGTTTGTTTGTTTGTTATTCCTTAAGGCTTTAGTTGTAGGTGTGACTCTCAACTTTCATGTAAAAATTATCCACGTAATTATGATTATACATAATTATAACTTTATTTATAGTTATTCCTTCATGATTTCTTGTAATCATCAGATTTTGTAATTTGGAGGAGAGGGGAAAGAAAACAGCCTTCAGTGTAGGTAAAATAGGCTGGAGGGGAAGAAAGTCCACAGCTTGAATGGTTCCACCATGTGTCAGGCAGAGAGAGCTGCTTGGCTGAGCGGGTGCCCTGGCACGCGCCGTGTCCCCGGGGAGGAGCCCTGCTGCCCATCTGCATGGGCTGGCTTTGCTTGGTTGTCCAGGAGCTCAGGACAATGTGCAGAGGTTCCACAGTGTGGGGTGGAAACGCTCCTTCTGCAAACAGGACAGAAACATGTGGGGCTCCATCCCTGTGCTGAGCAGCTGGAAAAGGCTGGAAGAGTGAGATGCCAGCAGAAGCAACTGAGGGCTCTTTGGGTAGGGACCCCCTTCCTTTGGGGGTCCCAGTTGTTCTGGAGGTGCTGGTGAGTGGTTTTGTGCTGTTACCTAAACACCTCAGGGGTTAGACTGGTGCTCATTGGGTTTCACTAACACAACAGGCGTGGTGAATTCTGGACTCAAGGTGTTTGCTGCAGTGGTTACGTGGCCAGGCAGCAAGGAGCTGAGCTGAGGGCTTCCCAACCCTGAGCTGGGATGCAGTGAGATGCAGCTCCTGGAGGGACAGGACCTTGCTGGGAGCCTTGTTGTGGACACAGAGCTGGCTCTGGTCTGCAGCAGCTGGCTCTGTCACCTCTGGCATT
>NW_009952092.1:164795-180153 GCF_000747805.2 Chaetura pelagica | reverse complement strand
CCCCTGAATACAAATGCTGCTCTGCTTTGTTGCAGAAAAGAGAGTTGGAAGACACGGTGGGTTAGGCGAGACCCATCAGAGCAGCCTCTGGCAGGGACTGAGGCCTGAGGCTGTTACAGCTGTGGGGCTTTAAGAATGGGGAGGAAAATGTAGTTTCCACATGTAAAACTGCATGAAGTTGCAGCACAAACAATACTGATGCATGTGCCAAGGGTCTGGAGCAGAGACAGGCCACAAAAGGTATTTCAAGTCTTCAGAAATGCCTCTTGTTTGCAAAAGATGTGAGGATTTCAGCCTATTCAGTTTACCCAATGTAAGACTAAGGGTGGGGACTTAAGGGCAGGGAATCATACCAAGTGCAGGAGAGCAATTTAAATGCTTTGGAAGTGGGCAGTGGCAGAAAACTTAAAGACACCAATTTAACAACTTTAAACTAGGTGTAAGGCCCCAACTTATAGCAGGAGAGCTCCTGCTGCAAGGCAATGAACTGCACTGAGGCACTGACCTTTGGAACAGGCTAACCCTGCAGGCCAGCCAGCCGTCGCCTTCCTGGAAAAGCCACTTTCCTGTCGTTGAGATGCCAGACTGAAGAGCCACATCATTGTATTGAGCTTTACAGCCTGAGCGAGACAGGAAGCAGGGCTAAGCAAATCCATAAAACCTCAGGACATCCTAAGGACCTTGGACCTCATTCTAAGGGTGGCACCTGCCTGGATGAGGCTCTTGTCATGCAGTGCCTGCATTTGGAGAAATCTCTCTGTATTCCCAGGAATTGCTGATGAGATGTACATTTTTAAGAATGAGGCTACTTGGATCTGGAAAGGGGGAGCTGTGGTCACAGCCTGGGGGGACCCTTCTGCACAGCATTTCTATGGCTGCAGGCCCTGGTGCAAGTGCTGCTGTGCTGGCATTGCTTTGGGGTGCTGTTATCAAGGATAACAGCTTGACAGTGTCATTCTGACAGCCCAGGAGGGCCCCATCGTGCTCTTGTGATCCCCAGCCATGAGACCACCAAGACACTGCTGGTTGTTAGGACACTCATTCATTTATGACTCACTGCTGAAGCACTTGGGAGCAGTAATCACAAACTAGGACTGCACTGGGCAAACACAAAACCTAAGGGCACTCCCAGCTCCAGAGAGCTTTCAATCCAAACATTGCAATCTAAATACACAGCAGAAGATAGCCTGTGGGGTATCAGCAGAAGATGTGGAAAACACAGCCTGACATTGATCAGCGTCATAATATCTTCTTAATACACAATTTTGCTCCCCAAGATATATTCCTCTTCCATCAGGACAATCTGGTTTGACTTTTTTTTCTCTTCACTTTCTGTGCTGGATCTGAGGGCCTGCTATGTTTGCCAAGATGTTTATGGAGGGACTTATTACCTGTGACTCATTCACAGCATCACAGAATGTTGGGGGTTGGAAGGGACCTCTAGAGATCATCTAGTCCAGCCCCCTGCTAAAGCAGGCTCACCCAGAGCAGGTTGCACAGGAAGGTTTTGAGTATCTCCAGGGAAGGAGATATTCACCCCCCCTGAGCAGTCTCAGTGCACTGTCACCCTCTAGATAAAGATGATGTTCAGATGGAACCTCCTGTGTTCCAATTTGTGGCCATTGCCCTTGCTCTGTCTCCCTGGGCATTCCCCTCCCCATTCCCTTAACATCTGCCCTTTAATTTATAAGCATTGGGAAGTTCCCCTGTCAAGCTAAAAAGGCCCAGATCTCTCAATCTATCCTCAGAAGAGACATTCTCCAGTCCCTTCATCATCTTCATAGCCCTTGTGAGTGTCAGTGCACAGCAACAGGCTGTTCTGGTGTGCAGGGGCTGGGCTGGCTGTGACACCAAGCACAGCAGTCAAAGTATTCACTTCCTTCAGAGGCTGTTTAACCAGTCACTACAGTGTCTTCTGTGTGGCCAGACCCGAATCTCTGGGGCTTGGAAGTATTTACAAGCCTGTGTGGTTGTGAAACTATGTGGTGTTCCCATGGCATCCCAACAACACAAGCAAACTCTGCTTATGATGTCTGTGGATCCCCGGATCCTGCTCTGGCTTAAACTGACTTGAACCAGGATTTAATGGGGACCGTTCCCTTGCAGGACGGACTGTGATGGGCTCAGGGATCTGAGCTGGCCAGAGGCAGCACTGGGAGCTGGGGAGCAAGCTGCTGCTGCAGCAGAGGAAATGAGGCTTTCCTGAGGCTCTCCTGCATTGGCTGGGTTGCTAATGATACAGAAAAGAAAGCTTGAACTTTGACTAGAAGACAGACTCATCCTTACCTAAAATCAGTGGTGCTGCATGGTAGTAATTGTGATTAAAAAATGGCTTTTGATCTGGCCCTTGATAGTGCAAACCAGGATGAAGTTCAGTTCTGTTACAGCCAAAGTGCTGAGAACAGCTTTGCCTTTATAACAGTTTATCTGGCTTGCATTTTATCTGGCTGGATTGCTTTCTAGTTTGGATGTCATGTTGTGCAAAAAATCCCTGTCTGGTGATAGAAGGAGATGAGGCTGGAATGCAACCTGATAAAACCCAGCAGCCAGGGGCCTTCCTATGGTGGGAGTTACTCCTGCCTGACTGTGGGACTCTTAATCACACTTTCAGATTCAATCTCTCTCTCCTCTACAGAACCCAGAGGCGTTGCAAGACAGCAGCCCATCTCCCCCTGTGAACCTGGAGCTATGTGAAACAGCTGGAGAATTCTGCCTCGTTGCTGGCTGTGTATGGGTGAGATGAACCCTGGCCTGTCTACATCATCAGCTCCAGGGTAGCTGGGTGTGCAGAAGACAAATGTGCTTTACACTCAAGGGGTTTTCTTTTTTGCTGGTGGAAGCTGAGCCAGCTCACAGTGCAGGGAGGAATCTTGCCTCATATATCTCTGTCTGGTTTGATCTCTCCCTTTCCCTCCTTCAAGAAGAGAATTTCCTCTTAGTAGCTGGGGTCTCCAGCCAACTTGTATTGTTAGTGCAGAGAAGGAAGTACATATTTTTCACAGGCTGTGCCCAGCCTGTGCAGCCAGTGCTACCTCGCTGTGCTGATGACGGGGAGAGCTGAAGGGTGACATATTCAGGCCAGATATTGAAACCTCATGGTTTCCAGAGGACTGATGACCTGATAATAAAGAGATCCATCCCTTCAAGGCTATTTGAAAATAGAGAAAGGTCATAAAAATGATTTTTGTCTCTGCCTCTTCTGCATAGAAACCCAGAAATGTAAGCAGAGGCCTGTTCTGTCTCCTTCTGAACGTGGACAGGCACGTGGATATTGCCCCGTGTAGGGTGCAGCCCACCAGAACCATCTTTATTTTAGCACCAGCAGGAAAAAGCAGCCCAAGCTCCTGGTGCATGGGGAGATTTGCAGCCCTCACAGCCCTGCATGGTGAGCCTGGCTGAAGCTGCTGGCAGAGCAGGGTTTGTGCCCACGGCTGAGCAGGGTTTGTGCCCACAGCAGAGCAGGGTTTGTGCCCACGGCTGAGCAGGGTTTGTGCCCACAGCTGAGCAGGGTTTGTGCCCACGGCTGAGCAGGGTTTGGCTCTAAATTATATATAATCATACTGCAAAGCAGCCTGATGGTGTGGATGGGAGAGGGCTGGCAGGGCAGAAATTCCACTGGGGAGATGTCTCCTGGGTGGATCCATGGTGCCCTGCCTGCCCTGCCCCAGGGGGGGCTGCCTGCTCTGCAGAGAGGTAGAAATCGCTGCCTCTTCCCCCCTCTTCTCATGTCAGTGTCGCCTTGAGCAGGGAGGAACGGAGAAGCGCTGAGGAAATGGGGATGGGACCCAGGGGAGCCCAGGAGAGCCTGTGCTTCTTGTCCCTTGGCTGCACATGTGGCAGAGGCCAAGGGGGGGCAGAACAAAGGCAGGTCTGAGCGCAGGACACGGCGCCAGGTGTGTCCTGTCCCTTCCCTGGCCCTTCCCTTCTCGAATTCTGCAGGTTGACGGGAGGGTGGGAAGGGAGCCAGGCACACCCAGCTCTCCGAGGCAGTAAAATGATCCCTCTTTTGCCCTTGGGCCAAGCCCAGCTTTTCTAACGGATAAAAGGAGAAGCAGTCAGGAGAACCTCCTCACTTCCCTGGTCTCCAGCACAGCTTCCCTGAGCCTGTGAAGGGTGGGGGATCCTGCAGACGCCCTCGGAGCAGCCATGTCCCGGTCTGTGAGTTTCAGCTCTCGCTCTGTGGCCGTGCCAGCGATCAGCCAAGTGCGGGTCAGCTCTGTCTCCTCGACCCGTGGAGGGGGTGCCAGCAGAGCAGGTGGCTTTGGCAGCTCCAGCCTCTACAACCTTGGCTCCTCCAACAAGCGGATCTCCCTGGGCGGCAGCAGCTCCTACAGCGTCCGCTCTGGATATGGAGCCTCCATGGGATTCGGGGGACCCCTCAGCCCTGGCGGCATTCAGGAGGTCACCATCAACCAGAGCCTCCTGACACCCCTGAATCTGGAGATTGACCCCAATATCCAGCGGGTGCGCAAGGAGGAGAAGGAGCAGATCAAGACACTCAACAACAAGTTTGCCTCCTTCATCGACAAGGTGAGGTGTTGGGAAGGCTGGGGGCTCTGTGGGTGCTGCTGAACAGCAGCTCTGACCCAAAGCTCACTTAACCCAGTGGGGGATTCACAGGTGGGCTCAGGATCAGGTCCTCAAGAGCATGGTGTGATTTGCCTGCTGCAATTCAATAACTCATTAATAAGACCTGCTTGCACTGCCACAAGCAAAGGGGTTTGCCCTGCTCCGGCCAGCCTTGTAACCCTTTTATTTAGCTGGTATTGCTGATAATGTGGGTGCATGCTTTAAAGATCAAATCTGCACCCAAGCACACCACCACCAAATTCATGAAGGAGGGAGTGAGCCTCTTGGGCAGAGGAATCATCCCAGTAGAACAGATCTTGACATAAGTCAGAGCTGGCTGTGTTTGTTTGCACTGCCCTGTACCTCTGCAGCTTTATTGTCTTGCACTAACTGATCCTGTGTAATCTTCAGCTCTGGCATCCTCAAAATGCAAGGAATCCAGGCCTGGAGTTGGAGTAATTGGCTGACTTTGAGGTCTGTGGCAGGCAGGATCTGCTTATCTTTAATGCATACAAAGCCTAAAAGTCATAAGCCAAGCCCTCCCTCATGGTCTTTATCACCCTCCAGAGTTTAGGTGCTTCCTCTGAGCAATCAGAATTCTTCAGATACCATCTGCAGCCTGTCCTTCCCCTGGGATCCAAACTGCAGTGTCAGCTCCCCCTTCCTCCTGCTTTCACAAATGATCCCTTGGTTGCTTTTCAGGTCCGTTTCCTGGAGCAGCAAAACAAAATGCTGGAAACCAAATGGAGCCTCCTCCAGGACCAGAAGACTGCCCGGAGTAACATTGCTCCCATGTTTGAGGCCTACATCAACAACCTGCGGCGTCAGCTGGATGGGTTGTTGAATGACAAAGGCCGTCTGGAGGGTGAACTGAAGAACATGCAGGATCTTGTTGAGGATTTCAAAGCCAAGTAACGTATAATCTTCCCATCTAACGGTGTAGTTGAGCTGGCAGGTTGGTCAATAGCTTGGCAGAGTTGTCCCCAGCTTTTCTGTCAGGGAGATTTTTTTCCAGCCATGGCTGAGGTGTCTAGTCCAGGGAAGCTGCCTGGATTCTTCTTGCCCCATCACTCCTGGAACCTTGTTTCCACATGTTCTTCAGTGGCTCCAACCTCTTGGCCTTGCTTTGGGCCTCTCAGAGATGGGTTTGCACTTGAGGTTGGATGAGCCCCTGGGGGCTGCAGGGAGCCCATGGCAGCTCAGCAGGTTGGCAGGTGAGGGTAGGGAACGGAGCAGGTGACCTGCAATTTTTATGCAGCTTTTCAGTCCAAGCAGTGTTGCCTGGGAGGAGTCCCATGAAGAAAGTAGCCTTTGTCCCTGTGCCCAACCCAGCTATACAGGGGAATGCCTTTAATGAGGGAAAAAAAAAAGAGAGAAAGAAAAGAGGGAGCTGGCAAACTGGATCAGGCAGGAACTGAAAACAAATATCTGATAATCTCCAGGGTGTTTAGGGAAAGTCAATAACCAGTAATTCTCAAGGAGGCACATGGGAATGATGTTCCCCCCACTCTGCTCAGTTATTTCTGCTCTCTGCCCGTCCACAGCTGCACATTGCATCTCTGCAGGGCAGCAGCAAGGAGCTGGGTTGCAGCCAGAGCAGTTCTAGGCCTGGTTTGAGCTGCATGTCACATGAGTGCAAGGTGCACTGGTGCATGTTTGTTCCTGCAGCTTACAGGTCCAAGGAAAACCAAACTCTGTGTGTGCTAAGAGAAGGGAAGAGGGAATGCTAGTGCAGCAGAGAGAGTGAGGATGTAGTAACTGCTGCTCAGAACCTGCTGCTCCCCATTTATATGAGAAAAATTTCGTTGTCTAAGTAGAATACTTAACATATGACTAGCTCCTTAGGTGGCTGTTGCTTCTCTTTTGCATGTTCAGTTTACAGTCATTCTCCATGTAAATCCAGGGGAGGGGATTGATACGCATGAGGCTCCCAGGAATGAGGTTCAGTCCTTACAGGGTCACTGCCCTGGCCCAGGGTGTGGTGCAGCCTGTGGGCAGGAGCAGCCATGACCATGTCCCCTGGATGGGGCAGGGGACCCCAGGGGTGGGATGCACTGGGCTTTCCAGGGAGTTAAAGCAGAGTATTGAAAGTTTTGGCAGTTCCTGACCAGCTTGGTGGAGCTTCCCCCAGGACATGAGGAATGTATCAAACCATTCTAGATTAATTCATTTACCTGTCTTTGGTTACCCTGGGGCTGGGTGTGCACACCAGCACGTCCTTTCCAGGTCATACATTGCTCTGCAGTTGCAAGGGATGCAGTTCATTGACCTTGAAAGGGACAAGGTTCATTTATGCCAGTGTGACAGGCAAGTTTCCAGTGGGGAGCAGAACATTGTTGAAAGTCAAGTAGCTCACACTTTGGAAGGCAAATTACAGTGTTAGCTATGCAAGGACTGTGTAAATAAACAGAGCAGTAACTTTGGCAACAACAATTCCAAAACAGCTGGAGAAATTGGTTCCTGCTCCTTGGGTGATTTTCAGGACTCCTGTAGCAGATTCTTTCTATTTGTTTCAGCAGGTTGGCTGTAGGTAAACTGGTGTGAGGCAGGCTGGGAGAGCCAGGCTGGCAAGTGGTGCAAATCAGTGAACCTCCTGAGAAGTCAATGGAGCATGATTCTTATCTGCTGTGGATCTAGCTCATTACATCTAAAGGAGAACACCTAAGGAAGGGATGTAGCCAGTGAATTTGTGTGACTTTGAAGCACAGGGAGGCTGTGTGGAGTGAGTCGTGCACTCTTACCAGGACGTGGCACGTGGTGGACACCTGCACAGTGATCTCAGGTGTCTGCAGAAGGGAAGTGTGCAGTGAAAGCAGCACTGACAGGGGCTTTGCTCAGCAGAGAGGAAAAGTGCAGTGAATTTTAAGGAATGTGGGAAAGCAAGGGTGAGAAGTGCTTTCCAGGTGGTCATGGTGGTGTGGAGCAGAATAGTTTTGAGGCATCGGCTTATCCAGACAGTGCGTGGAGCTGCGACGTGCAGCTGGTGCCTCTGGTGCAGGGATACAGGTGCTGCGGTGGAGCAGTGACCCCTGCCTGGGGCAGCCTTGTCTGGGGCGGCCATGGGCTCTGCTGACGTGGCTGACAAAGAGAAATGGGGGGAGGGAGAAGGGAGTTGGGGTAACTCTCCAAGGTGACAGTCTTTTCCTTTTGCTCAGGTTCTAACTCGACACCAATCCCTTCTTTTCTGGCAGGTACGAAGATGAAATCAACAAGCGCACGACGGCAGAAAACGAGTTTGTGGTGCTCAAGAAGGTGAGAGGAGGGAGTTGGCTGGGACTGCTCATACGTGTTCAGCAGAGAATGTTTAGGGCATGGCAGGTCATTGGGCAGAGGGATGTGAAAGGCAGGTGGCTTGGGGAACTTGATGGGCTCTGCTTCTGAAGCCCATCAAAGACTGGGTGGACTCAGCTATGGCAATCTCAGTGGGTTATCGCTTTTTTTAGGATGTGGATGCTGCCTACATGAACAAAGTGGAGCTGGAGGCCAAGGTGGATGCTCTAACAGATGAGATCAACTTCCTGAGGTCTCTCTATGAAGCGGTAAGGTCCTTTCTGCTGCTTGTGGCTGCTGCAGTGGAGCATCACCAGCGGGTGAAGGATAGGCCATGGTGGCAGAAAATGTGCTGTTTCCAGAGATGAGAAGGGTGATGGAGACATGGAGTCTTATCTTCCATAAACAAAAATGAGCCTGCAAGTGAAGTGCACCTCCTGTGAATTGTCACAGTGATTTCTCCCTGTCTGGGACCTGAGATGAATTTATTGCAAATATAGGCAGGACATGCATTGTTTTTTGGATGCAGTTAGTATGAAAACAAGAAAATCCACTGTGTTATAGCCAGAGCTGTAGCACTGGGGTGTGTTTGTGTGTGAGAGGAATAACGGGAGTTATAAAGGAGTCCTCTTGTCCAGGACTTCTTTATCTTAGTCATTATTTGCAAGATAAGAGGCTGAATGAACTGGGCACTGTTGCATCCCTGGGTGAGGTGGTGGAATTTGGCCCTTGCTTTGTTGTGGAGCTGATGCTCAAGCTTCTTGGACTAGCATTTCATGTCAAAATGCAGGTGATAAGTAGCAGCTCCATTTCTGCTGCTGTTAGTTACTTTGTCCTTTGCAAGGTTGATGTGATTCAGCTGTTCTCCTTTTAATTAATGATTGTTTAGATGGAATTCTTCTTATCTGCCTCTCTTTCCCATTTCTTCTTGGATTCTTTCTCTAATTGACTTCCAAAAGAGTGCCCCTTAGAAGTCAGTGATTAATGGCATTGTTTTTAATGCAACTGGCAGGAACTTCAGGAGCTGCAGGCCCAGATCTCTGACACATCTGTGGTCCTGTCTATGGACAACAGTCGAAACCTGGACCTGGACAGCATCATTGCAGAGGTCAAAGCCCAGTACGAGGAGATCGCCAACAGGAGCCGGGCAGAGGCCGAGTCCTGGTACCAGAGCAAGGTGAGTGAGGGGAGAGGTGGAGGCAGCTGCAGCTTCTGGTAGTACATGTGTCACAAGTGGGAGAGATTTTAGCCAGCTAATGGACTGCCAGCTCAGATGCATCTTCCTTGCTGTGTTTCTGCCCCAGTACGAGGCCCTGCAGGTCACTGCTGGGAAACACGGCGACGACCTGCGCAACACCAAGAACGAGATCTCGGAGATCAACCGCATGATCCAGAGGCTGCAGGGGGAGATCGAGAGTGCAAAGGCCCAGGTGAGGAGCTGCCCTTGTTCTCCTGCTGCAGAGCAGCGGGTTGAGCAGCGACAAGAGTGCCAGGGAGCACTGGGTGGGACACAACACCTGCAGGAGCAGTTTGGGGGTGGCTGCAGTGCTCACCTCAAGCGGTCAGTTCTGGAGGGAGAAGCCCTCCTGCTGAGGGGCAGCTGAGCTCTGGCTGAGAGCAAGTTGGCCAGTGACCTGGGAGGACAGGAGGGGAGTGAATGCAGAGCTGTTTCCAAGGGACAAGGCTGCATGTGGCCTCCTTCCCACTCACACACGTTCCTTGTGCCCTCTTGCTTTGGGATATTTGTCCACTCCCTTCTTCCAGAAGGGAACACCATGTTTGGGCATAGAAAAGAATTCTTTAGCTGTATGGGAGCTCTGTTTGAATTCCCCAGGAGCTGCTATCACTTTATCAAACTGGTGAAAGCCAGACCAGTGAGTGATTCAGACCATGTTCAGGGCTGAAAACTGGCTGTGAATAACCAGGGTGCACAAAGCTGGAGATAAGCCATTGTGATTCATCCATTTATGTTTATTTGGTTTCAGGGCAGGGAGACTTCAACACACACTTAGAAGCAATGAGCTGACCCAGTGCAGCTCCCTTGAACAATGAATGAGAGTATAAAGTACATGTGTTCACTGTGAGCCCTTCCTGCCAAACATGGGGCTTTTTTGGAGGGGCAGGGGGCACAGCTGGGGGTGCATCAGACTGCCAGCTTGATGTGGCCCCACAGGGATACTTTTGGGGTAGATCTGCACTGTTTGGTAACAGCAGGTCTGCTCGAGTCCACACTTGCCTCACATCAAAGCTTGCTGGAGACCAACTGGCTCTGAACTGAGGCATAATAGGGAGAGAAAACCTGAGCATGTGGTAACCCCAAGGGTTGTGCTGTTGTGGGTGGGCTGAGAAGCTGAGGATCACCTGAAGAAGGTGTTCTGAAAATGTAGCCAGTGGAGAGAAACAGAGTCTGCCTTTTAGAATAATGGTATGAGAAGAGCTTCCTTTGCATGCTGGTCTTTGTCCAGTCCCCCCCAAAATGTGCAGGCATGAACTTCTAGAGATCAGAGTTGAGCAGATGGCTCCAGGGCTCTACAGGGACACAGAGATGGTCTGGCCAGTAGATGTCAGAAGTCCATCAGCAGTGGTGTCCTTCAGCAAGGAGGTGGGGTGCCCATGCCCATACCCTGCTCTGTCCCTGCAGCGTGCCAAGATGGAAGCAGCAATTGCTGAGGCCGAGGAACGTGGCGAGTTGGCTGTCAAGGATGCCAAGGCAAAGCTGGAGGAGCTGGAGGCAGCTCTGCAGAAGGCAAAGCAGGACATGGCCCGGCAGCTCCGGGAGTACCAGGAGCTGATGAACGTCAAGCTGGCCCTGGACATCGAGATTGCCACCTACAGGAAGCTGCTGGAGGGAGAGGAGAGCAGGTGGGAGCAGCCTCTGGGTTTTACCCCAGGAAGGGTCCAGCCCTTTGTTCCTTTTGCTCAGGGACATCGTGAGGACCCAATTCCAGTTTCTGCAGAATAGGAAATCTTGCATTTTAAACTGATTTTTAGTCCTGAAAATGCTTTGGCTGAAGAGCCAAAGTGGCAAGTTCTGGGGAAAACTTGATGCTTTTGGTGAAAAGATACAAAGAAGAAAAAAAGTTGTTTTCCATCATGTGCTTGGATGCTGTGGCAGAAAATTTCCAAGTGGCTTAAATCCCCGTGGAACTAAGACAGAACTTCTGTGCTCTGTCAGCCACCCCCAGGTGATAACACAGCTTGTAAATGTAGGGCCAGAACAAAGCACTGGATGGCACACTGATCTTGGCTGAATTATTTACAACAGCAGCAATAACTCACTGCCATGAATAACTCACTGCCATTGTCTCCATCCCCAGCGTTCAGGCCCTGGGGGGACACTGAGTAATGCAGAATCTAACCTGTCCTCTTCCTTTTTGCCTTTTGTGTTTCTCTTCTCCAGGTTGGCTGGTGATGGAGTTGGCAACGTCAACATCTGTGAGTTGATTTTGGAATTTATAATAGTTACACATCACCATAATTGTATAGAAAATGCAGGTGGGGACCAGCTGGGTTTATGTGCAGAAGCCTCCTGCTGCCTGCCTGAGTTCCTGCATCCCAGTTAGTGCCCAGGCTTAGGTGGGAGCCCTCAGGAAGAAGTTGTTGGTGCTGGTATGAAATTTAGCTTGGAAGAATATTGATCTTTCTTTCATCCTATTTTTGTATGGAGAAAAATGTGCTCATGAGAAAAGACATTGCCTGGGTTGGAAGTCAGTGCCAGGGGAGGTTAGAGGGTGTCCTTCCAGCCTGGGAAGCATTGTGTGCTCACCTGGCCTGGACATGGGGCAGATGCTGGTGTCTCAGAGGTGCTGTCTACAGCTCCACACCAGTGGCTCTGCTTTTCATCCCCTTAATTGCCATTGATAGCTGGTGAATCACTTGTCCTTGGTGGACCAGATGAGCTGAATGTGTTCATGGTCTGGGGTTCTCTGGGCTGCAGAGGGTCCTGAGCCAGGCTGAGTGAGGGAGAAGAAGACAGGCTGCTCAGCCCTCCCATGCATCAGGCTTAGCAGGGAGGGTAAATGCTGTGGGCCAATATGGAACAAGAGATCAGTGTCCTGGGCCCTGTGTTCTGCAGGAGACCATAGAGAGTTTTCATCTGGTTGCTCCCATTTTGAAATGCTCGTCTTGGGTTCCCAATGCCCTGGTGCTTACGTTTGATTTGCTTCTCTCTGCCACAGCCGTGATCAGCTCCAGCGGGGGAGGCAGCTACGGCAGTTCCAGTGGATTTCTGGGAGGAGGAATGGGAGGAGGCCTCAGCCTGGGAGCAGGCATGGGCAGCGGGGCACTCGGCTTCTCCTCCGGGGGCAGCACCAAGTCCTACAGCATCACCACAACCACATCCAGCAGGAGAAGCGTCAGGAAGTAAAGGCAGGGATGGAGCCGAGCGGTCCCCGTTACGCGGGAGGAGGGAAACCATACACAGGAAAGTTTTGTTGCCTTTTATGGGATGAATTGGCTGCAAAATTTCTGCAGTGATGAATGAATTGGAATGAGACACACCAGAGTACCTGACCCTGCCACATCACACCTGAGGCTTGATCCTGCACTTTTGAACTTAGTGGGAACCATTCCACTGAGAGCAGGTTCAAGCCTGTAGGGTGAAATTTATCCAGTGAAGCAGGTGGGATAACACTTTTGTTACTTGTGTGCTTGGTACCCCCTGCTCAAGGCTGGATTTCACCCTTTGAAGGGCAAAGCCATCATCTGAGTGGCAAGCTCTTCCACACTTCTGCTGGGGTTTTGAAAAAGAGACCATAAGATTATCTCCCTCTTAATATGATTTGGAAGACTTTACTCCCTTCAGCTTCTCAGAAAATGCCAATCCTTGTTAAGATTTCAGCCTGGGTTTTTTTTAAGTATACAGGAAGAAAACATTGCAACCATTTGGGGTTTCTCCTAACTTCCTTTGGAAATGGGCTCAGAAGTGGAATTCTGAGTTCATTAATTCAGTTCAGCAATTCTCTGAATGAAGCTGATTTCTTGCCAAAGGCAGTGCAGGCAGATTTACTTTCAGATTCCTTATAGTGAAATAACTCCTAAACAAGCTCCCCTGCCCATTCTCTCTCCTTACAAGAGGCCCAGACCTTGAGGGGTATGAAGTTGCAGAAAATGCTAAGTAACACACCACAGTGGGAGGTAACATTCCCCATTCTTGGATGTCTCTGTTTTCCACCCCCTATTTCAAAGTGTATCTGGTGATATCTGGTGTCTTCACTGCAGCCTGTTTTGTTGATGCATCATTACAATAACTTCTTGTTCCTGCCAAAATGTGTCTTCAACTTAAATATGCCAGGGAAAACAGTCAGGTCAGTAGGAAGCATTGTTAGGTAAATAACTGAAATAAACTGCCCAGAACTGGTGCTCAGCCGTGTCCAGCAGCGAATCTTTGTTTACGTTTGATGCCTCTGAGTTGGTTGTGAGGCCATTAATAAAGTTTCCCTATTGTGAGAGTCTTTAGTCACAGCTGAGTTCCTTGTCTCTGCTGCCCTGGATGCTCAGGACCTCTGGAAAACATCCAGTGCTAACACCTCCCTGCTGTCTGCAGAGCCTGCTGCTGGCTGTGTCCTCTGGAGCAGCCAGGCCGAGGTCAGGGTCAGGATCCAGGCTTTGATGCCTGCAAAGTCTTTCACTCTTGGTTGAATTTTACCTGCACCCAGTCCAGACAGGGAGTGGATGGGGCTGGTGTTTTTCAAGTACTTCAGCTTTTTCCCAGCCCCTGGCAGGCCTGAAAATAGCAAAGACCAATCTCACTCCAAGCACCAGCTTCCTCTGCTGAGTGGAGAGAAGCTGAACATTGGGGTCACCTCTGCTGTAGGTGACCAAACCTTGGAGAGGTGAATCTGGGCCTTGCTGCATGAGGACAGCTCCTTCCTGCTCCTTTTGGGGCAATGGGGGGTGAGAAGGGCTCCCCCAGGGGTGGTTTGTTCTTGTTCCCATTCCTGTAGGGTCATGGTGCAGACCCATGGCAGAGCCATGGCACCAGGGTGCTCAGCAGAGCCATGGCACCAGCAGCCTGGCACACCCAGCTCACAGCTTTTGTGTCATAGGCAAAAAGTCAAATGAATAAAATCCCCTGAAGTTAATTGAAATTAAAAGCTCAAAGAGAGACATTGCCCAGGTGGTTTTGGCAGGAGGTGCCAGTGTTTCTGTCACAATGAATTGTGGGTCTCTCTTGGCATTACAAGAGATCATTACCAGGCTCCACTGGTGCTGCTTGAGCTTTCAGGGCTCTCCCAGCCTGGGTGGCTGCAGCTTTGCCACGTGCCCAGAGCCAGGGGTGCTGCTCCGTGCTGGGGAACAGGGACACCCCAGGAAATGCCGTGAATTATCTGTGCAAGTCCATGGAGATGGATCCCTTGGAGCTTTCTGCTTGCTCTTTGGGTCTGGTCTTGGCTCGCTCTGGGGTCACTGGTGGAGCTGGTTGAAATGTAATCCTGCTGCAGAAGGGGTGCTGATCTAAGGAGGCAAAGGGCCCCAAATCAGGTGTGTTGGAAATCCCCTTGAGAGGGATTCCTGCAAGTTGGACTCGAGAAATAATTCAGCTTCAGGAGCAGCTTTGCAGTTGGAGGAGATTTTTGCACTGGTGGAGAAGGGAGACAGATGTGACCTAGAGAAACCCAGCACCCATCTGCTCCAGACCTTCCCCCATGGAGCAGCACCCAGCCTGGGCTGCACCTCCTGGGTGCCAGTGCCCCTCACTGCTTGTCTGAGCAGCAGCTGAGCTTCCTGTGCTGGTGGGCAGGATGTCCCTGCCAGAGCAAAGAGAGGCAAAAAGCAGTGGTGGTGGGAGCAAGGAGGTCTCAGAGATCCTGCAAGGTAGAAAAAGCCATCACATGCCCCACTGAGCTGCATTGTTTGGCCTCCCTGTTTTGCAGCAGTGATTAAGAAGAATAATAAGCATCTGAAATATGCATAAAATCATCAAGAGACAAAGGATGTTCATGTTGATGCAGGGCCAGGAACATGCCTGGTCTGGACATCAGAGTGACCCGACAAGCTGCTGTGGTTCGTGGAGGAGCCGTGGATTTGGGCTCAAAGAATTTAGGGAAAGCTGGAGGTAATTTGGCTTTGCAAATGGGAGTTGAGGGAAAGTGGGAGCCCGGCAGAGCAAAGACAATTGCAGAGGGCAGATCCTCCTCGACTGGGCAGGTCCTTTCATTCATCTGGTGCCAGCTCAGGGACACTGTTCTGTTCATGCTTTGGGATAGGCTAAGACCAAGACATCCCAGCCCCATTTTCTCTCCTGTTATGATTTAGGCAGCTAATACTACAGTCAGGAGCACATCCATCTTCTATACTCAGTTGTGTATTTTCAGCCTTCCACAGTACAACTCTGTAGCTATGTCACCTTCATCACTGAAACGTCTCAAAGCCCTTAGTTATTGTCATGTCATAGAATCCCAGACTAGTTTGTCTTGGAAGGGACCTTAAAGACCATCTAGTTCAACCCTCCTGCATGGGCAGGGACACCTCCCACCAGCCCAGGCTGCTCCAAGCCCCATCCAACCTGCCCTTCAAC
>NW_009952092.1:161882-164370 GCF_000747805.2 Chaetura pelagica | reverse complement strand
CTTCTCCTCTCCAGGCTGGACACCCCAACTCTCCCAGCCTGGCTCCAGAGCTGCTCCAGCCCTCCCAGCATCTCCGGGGCCTCCTCTGGCCTCTCTCCAACAGCTCCATGTCCTCCCTGTGTTGGGGACTCCAGAACTGGCCCCAGTTTTCCAGGGGAAGTCTCACTAGAGTGGAGCAGAGGGGATAATCCCCTCCCTTGCCCAGCTGGTTACACTGCTGGGGATGCAGCCCAGGATGCATCAATTAAACATCTCAGCATCTCTGCCCTGGTGTGAGCACCTTGGTGCCTGGGGAGGTCCCTTCATGCATGTGCTTTGCACACAGACATTAGAGACACCCAGCTGATACCATCTGGGGGGTCAGTAGTGTTTCCTCCTTCCAAGGCAGCTGTACAAGGAATCTTGCTGCTTCCTCAGCTCATAAAAGCAATGGAAAATCACTTTTTTCCTGACAGTGGTGCTAGGTTCTGTGCAGGGATAGGGACCAGCTACCCCTGCCAAGGCTCAGAGAACTTCAGCTGCTGCCTCTTGCTCTCTGCAAGGTAAAGTGCACAATAATTAAATATACTTTATAATGTGTTTTTTTATCCAATACTTTAAGCAAACACTTGAGTGGATTTTCCTATCTCTGCTTGCCTCTGGATTTCTCCCCTCCTAGAGGCCTGTCCTGATTTTCTCTCTCCAGGCAAGTGCCCCAGCTGAATGCTGTGTTCCTGCTGGGCCATCCCTGGTGTTTCCTCCTGGGTGGTGTGGCAGGACTGTGGCTTTGCCTGGTCCATCTCCCCTGTAGCAACTGCTGGACCACCAGCTGCTATCCCTGGGATGGGAGGTTGGCCACATGTTACTGTGATGACAGGGCTGGGTTCCCTGGCTGCCTTGCTCTGTCCAGGTGTCAGCTGAAAACGGAGGTAAAGGGAGGGTGAGGACTTGGATGCAACCAGACATCCAAGAAGAAGGCTGGAGGTGGTGGGGAGCTTTGGTCAGCTCCCTGGGGTTTATGCTGTACTTGCTTCAGTTTCCATCAGTTTTTCAGTAGGTAGCAAGGCCCAAACTGCTCTGAGGCTGATTGAGATTTTCATCTTGTGTTTAAAAGGAATTAAATGGCATGAAACCAGTATAGGCTGAGTCCTCAGTTCCCAGTAGGCAGGGAGGAGCTAAGGGGAGGAAGACAACTCCTATCCTGGAAAGGATTCCACCTGGGAAGGCTAATTAACTTGATGGAAAGCCTAATTAGCTTGATGAGGTTATAAAGGGTGACACCTCATGCAGAGATGAAAGGAGGTCCTTTAGCCTCTTGCTGGAGGTGGTGGCACCTTGTGCTCCTGCCTGGGAGCAGCCACGGCCTGGGAAGGTACCATGGGCTGGGTCTGCTTGGCTTGTGGGGGTCACTGCAATGAGCTGAGCAGGACCTGCTCTGGTGCCAGGATGAGAGGAAGGACAAGGGGGTGTAAAACCACCCAGCAGCTCCTGGTGTGTGGCTTTGAGGAGTTCCCAGGCAGCTGGAGGCAGTTGGTGGTGGTTTGAAGGGGATTTAGCAATCCATGATAGTCAGAAGTTTCAGTTAGCTTTATGCAAATTGCTAGGGCATCTTTGCCTAGTCAGTACCTTCTAAATGTTTTGGTTTGTTTGTTTTTCCTGAGGGGAGAAAGTCATTTAGGGCTCCCCCCTTGTCCTAATGAAAACATCAAACCTGGGAAGCACCTGCTCCCCGTGCCCTGCTGGCACCCAGTAGTGTGAGGAGCCCTTGGCACTGGGTGCAATGGGGAGCTGTGTCTTGCTGCTCTGGAGAGAGGTTCTAGCCCCTCTCCTTGCATGGCTGCTCGTGTGTGTGTGGAATAAACACGTTGGGGATGGTGGGACACCATGAAGTGCAGTGTTTGGGTGAGGGAGGAGGAGCTCCCAGAGGGTGGGGGGTTTGGCCTGTGCTTGTGTTAGATCCCTGCAAGCTTTGGCCATGAGATCCTGGAGCAGAGACAAGAATCAACTCTCCCTTCCCCAAATGAAGGCATCGAATGAGGGTAACTGAGTTGCTGTGTCAGTTTATTGGAGATTCAAGGCTAAAACTAGAATAAAAGCCACCAGCAAAGTACATGGACATTAGAAACAAATCACTGCTTCCTCTTTTCCTTCACATAAGATTAACATACTCAACTAGCAGTTCTGTGTGCTGGGTACTGGTTGACTGGGAAGGTGATTGATGCTGATCCCGTGTGTTTAAAGTTGGGTTTGGATCCCTTGAACAAGATCACAGAGGAACTTTGTGCCTTAGGGCCAGACACATGGATGGATCAGCCCTTTTCATACCTGGCAGTGGAGTCTGCTCCCCCAGCTCTCCAGTTATGATGGTATTTATGGCAACAGATGAGACAGACCATTAAAAACCCAGAAGAAAAGAGAAAGTTGAGGATCAGTTTCAAAACAGGTGATGCAAGTACCCTAAGCAAGTGCCCTCAAACAGCAACAGCCCTTGAAATCTATCCTTTGGGGC
>NW_009952092.1:155271-161848 GCF_000747805.2 Chaetura pelagica | reverse complement strand
TAGGCAATTTTGGGGGAGTTCTGCTCAGGCTGGGGTATATGTGTGATCTAAAAGGCTGACTGATGTAACTAGATTGATCCAGGGTGGGAGCTGCTAACAACTGGGCTAGATGAAGGTGTAATGAAAATGCTCTTAGGGAGAAGGTTCCCTCTCCCAAACTTCATTTTAATTCATAAATCTATAGGAGTAGAAAGACCAGGGAGCTACAGCAAAGGCATCTTATTTCAACTGCATAATAGGGACAATGAGGGGGATTTGGCTCTTCTTGCTCTGGGATTCCCCAACAGAAACAGCAAAGCTCTTGACCACAGAAAAGCCCTCATAGCTTTTCCATGTGTGGGAAGTGAGTGTCTGGGCCATGGGGAACTGGGTGCAGGAGATCAGCTGTGGCCTGGCTGTTGCTGTGTGGTGGCACAAAGGAGTGTGTTGCTTAGTTTCCAGCCTTGTCATTTATCTGCAGCTCTTTAGATGTTGCTCCTGGCTGCCTTGGCTCCCACCTTCATGTGGGAGCTCCTCGTGCTTCTGCTGCTGACACCATCACTGCAGCTCAGTGCTGTGCCACGGCCCCCCAGGCTGCTGCTCCAGCATGAGTTTCTGCTGGCTGATGCATGGACACTTGCAAAGCCCAGCTCAGGACCAGAGGTGAGACCTCCTTGGGAAGGGCAGACAGCTGCAAAAGGCAGTGCAAAGCTGAGTTTCAGCTTAGGGAATTCCCTGGAGAAAAGGCAGAAGGTGCCTGAGTTTGGTAGAAGGTGAACAGTCCAACTTACAGATGTTGGTGGAGAAGTCTTCTGCACGGAGCCTGCAGAGAAAGGGAGGAGGCTGCACATTATCAGTCTGTCTTCAAATGCAAAACCCTTTAGCCTCAGATGTGAGCCTGACCCTCTCTAGCTTCTCTCACTGTTTGGAGGCAGCAGGACTGGCTGTTTGGGTGAGTTTGCACCAATTTTAGGACTGATGGGAAGAACGATCTGTATCTGGGGATGGTATCAACAGTTAGTGTGGCCAGCAGGACCAGGGCAGGGACTGTCCCCTGTGCTGGCACTTGGGGGGCTGCATCTGGAATCCTGGGGTCGATTCTGGGCCTCACGTGAATAGGAAGGACATTGAGGGGCTGGAGCACCAGGAGAAGGGGCTGGAGAAGTTGTGAGGGGCAGATGAGGGAGCTGGGGGTGTTCAGCCTGGAGCAAAGGAGCTGAAGGGAGACCTTCTGGCTCTGCAGCTCCTGAGAGGAGGTTGGAGCCAGGGGGGGTTGGGCTCTGCTCCCCAGGAACAAGTGATGGGACCAGAGGAACTGGCCTCGAGTTGCCCAGGGGAGGTTTAGATTGGATATTAGGGACATGGTTTAGTGGTGGCCTTAGCAGTGCTGGGTTAACTGTTGGATTTGACAATCTTAAAGGCCTCCTCCAACCAAAATGACTCTCTGACTGTTTGGTTGATTTGGGCCATGGCACCTCTGAAAGAACAATGTCCAGTTGTTTTTGTTTTCAACACAAGCACATAAAGGAGCTTGTGCAGGCCTGTCAGGGTCTGTCACTCACCTGCTCTCCTCTCCCTCCAGCAGCTTCCTGTAGGTGACAATCTCGATGTCCAGGGCCACCTTGATGCTCATGAGCTTCTGGTACTCATCGAGCTGCTGGGCCATGTCTGCCTTGGCCTGCTGCAGGGCTGACTCCAGCTCGGACAGTTTGTGTTTGGCATCCTCCACAGCTGTGTCCCCACGCTGCTCAGTTCTGGCCACGGCAGCTTCCAGCTCCCAGCACTGCAAGGAGTGAGACATGGTCAGTCTGAGCTGCCTCTGCCACCTTCAGACACAATGACTGCCAAGACAGGGCTGTGAGTTCTGGCTGTGAATTCAGCCCAGCAGTGAGATGGATGTGCAGTTCCTGCTGGCAGGGGGTTGAGGGGTCAGGATGTGCATTTTTCAGTGCTCCTTCAGTTTGCTCACCTGGATGGGATGGTGCAACCGCATTTACCTCCAGGTATTGCATGAGTTAGACTTTAACACAGCCCTAGTTGGGCAGCAGAGTCCCAGCTCATGGACATCCTTTGCAAGGTGCTGCAGCACTCTTTAGTTCAGCTGTGGGAGCTCACAGGAGCAGCAGCTCACTCTGCCCTGCTGAAACAAGCAGACCTGGCTGTGCTCACCTGGTCCTTGGTGCTCCTGACTTCTCCATTCAGTCTCTGGATGCTCTGTGTTAGCTCAGCTATCTTGGGTTTGGTGTCCCTCAGGCTGTCAGCGTTCCTGCCTGCAGTGACTTGCAGCTCCTTAAACTAAAAAAAGCCCAAAAGACATTGTTGTGTATCCAAAAACACATATTTGGGGTTAAATAAGAGCAAATCAGGAGGGTGGGAGGACTTTCTTTGGGTTCCAAGTTGGTCTGAAGAGTAAAACTGCACCCAAAGCCTCCCTCTGCCAGGTTTCCTCACCTTGCTTTCATACCAGGCCTGTGCTTCTGCCCAGCTCCTGTGAGCAATGTCCTCGTACTGAGTCTTGACATCTGCAGTGATCCCACCCAAGTCAAGATCTCTGCTGTTGTCCATCTGCACGACCACTGAAGTATCCGAGGTCTGGGCCTGCAGCTGCTGGATCTCCTGGTGATGTTGGGCTGGTCAGAGATCTTGGTCCTGCTCTGCTCCCAGCCCAGCCCCTCGCTGCTGTGTCACCCACACTGTGCATCTGGGTCCCCCTTTGTGGTGACCAAGCAGAAGATGAAGCCTCACCATTCACCACAAGGGCTGAGCACTGTCCTGCCTCACCCCCTCTTCCTCTGTTCTTTGGGATAAGCAACAACCCCAAATTCCAGCTGGGAAATGCCAGTGGTGGCTGGAGCTGGATGGATGTTGCTGCAGCGACAGGGAAGCTTCTTACCTCTTTGTAGAACACCCTCAGGAACTCAACCTCTTCTTTCAGGCTTTCCACCTTGGCCTCCAGCTCTGCCTTGTTTAAGAAAAAACAGTCCACGTCCTGGAGACGTGTTGGGGATAGAAGGAGGGTTGTTAGTGAGCTCAGACTCGGGGCTGCCCTTGGGGTGAGGAACTTCAGAGCCAGTACCGGCCCGGAGCCCCAGCTCCCCTGACACCATCACTGCTGATTTGAGTTCAAGCAAACCCAAGCACCAGCTCCTGCTTGTACTTGTTTAGGTGCTGCTGATGGGAAATAAATGCCCATGTGCACTCCAGAGACCTGGGCCTGGAGTTCAACCAGCCCATTCCTTACCTTCTTCAAGGCAATAAACTCACTCTCAGTGCACATCTGCTGGCTGCATTTCTCCTTGTACCTGTGTGGGAAAACGGAAGGTTTGGTTTGAGTTCAGCACAGTCACATCTTTCTCTGCATTCATGTGTGCATTTCAGAAGTGAAACTCCTGATTTTCTCCTTTGTCCTCCAACGTTTTGGGATGCTTTGTTCTTGTTTTGTAGCCCATGGGGAAGCCAGCGTTTTCAGAGGAGGTTTCTGCATCTTTACAAATTGGTAGCAGAGGTGGTTTTGTTTGACATCTGCAACAGCAAAACAGCTGCAAACAGTTCTAAATGTTAATTCCTTGATTTAGGAAGGAGAGAAAGAGAACCTGGAAGAGGAAAATCCTCATTTTCTCCATCTCTGTAAACTGTGACCTTATTTTAAATATTGAAATCCTGGTGGATTTCTCCATCTACCTACTAGTTCTCTGGGAAACATTCACTACCACAAAAAGTTGACAGTCTCTGCCTGTTTACAAGTCTTGAACAACATTCTGAGCCCTGCACTCACATTTCCCAGTTTTTACTTACATTTTCTTGTTGTTTTCCAAGACCTGCTGGGCTGCTCTCAGGTCTGTCTCTAGCTGGGCTCTGCGGTACCTCAGCGCTTCCAGCTGCTTCTTCAGGCTACCGATGTGAGCCTCCACCATGGGCGTGATGGTGTCCTTGCAGTGGTTTTGACCCTGCAGAAAGCTCCACTTGGTCTCCAGCACCTTGTTCTGCTGTTCCAGGAGTCGAACCTGAGTCCCAGAAAACAAAATAGGGAATGAGATGAGGATTAAGAGAGATCCAGGCAGCAGCAGTGAAATGTCTGTTCCCGTGGTTCCCGCTCCAACGCGCTTTCCTGAGCCACCCCTATGGAAATGCACAAAAAACCTGGGTCTTTCCACAAAGGAGAGATTTACAACAAATTAGGGCTGTGCAGAAAGGGATGGGAAGGATCTGGAAGGCTGAAACTGGTTTTAGCTTGTTCCCACCCTGTGGTCAGGCCTAGAGATCAGAGCAATAGAGGCTCTACACTGGCGCTTCCCCAGTGGCTCATGAGCACGTTGGTGCTCAGCAAGTTGCCCTCAATGTCTAAAATGAGTTGTCTTAGAAGGATTCCATGTCTTTTCCATGCCAGGTACTTCACTTGGACGCTGGTGCCTGAAAACTGGAGCTGGGGAGGGGTTCTCAGCTCACCTTGTCAATGAAAGAAGCAAATTTGTTGTTGAGGGTCTTGATCTGCTCTTTCTCTTGGTGCTTCACCTTTTGCACGTTTGGATCAAGTTCCAGTCTGAGTGGTTGGAGCAGTTGCTCATTGATGGTGATGGGTGTAATGGTCCATGGCCTGGAGACTCCACCAACCTTGTAGCAGAAGCCAGCACCTCTGTAGCTGAACCCTGTGCCAGCTGCCCCAAAGCCATATCCACATCTTGGAGGACATCTTCCAACAGAAGTTCTGAGCCTGGAGTGTGTCAGACCATCAAGACTTCTGCTGCTGAAGTAACCTGAACCATGGCAGCCTGTGCCACTACCCCACGGGCACGAGGCAGTGCTGAAACTGCATGGATTCCTGGGAAGAACTACAGAGGAAGATCCAGAATTCCTGACAGCCTGGCTGGAGCTGATGCTGTAGGAGTAGCAGGACATGGTTGCCGGTTGGAGAGGGATTGGTGCAGGTGATGTGCTGGGAGTAGATTCTAGGGTGCAGTTCCCTCTGACCACAGTGGAGCACCTTCTTCCTTTTATTTGTGTGGAAAACAGGGTGAGGCTGCATGAAACTTCCACAAAATGATTATGATGCAAAGACTATGAACTACTTAGCATATGTGGTGCTCACCACCACAGCAGCAGCAGGTTTGCCCCATTTAACAGCAGAGAAAGCAACAGCATATTTGCCCCAGAAAGGTCTGAAGAATGTTGTTGAGTCAGAGGTGTTATATTTAGGTCTTGTACAATAGCAACAAAAATGAGGAGAGTTGTGCTGGGTGAATTGTTTTCAGCAGACATGATAGAAATGGCATCTTCCCCTTTATATTGGTATGATGAAGTGGAACAAGGAGTTTGAAAATGTAAAATGCTTTTCTGACAAAGGAGATGCTTAAGTTTTGCTGGTACCTCAGCTGGTAAAAGCTTTGAAGGAGAATGTGATTCAACCTGCTGTTTAATAAGAACTACCAGTAATAAATGAGAATTTACTGAGAATCAATGAGCAAAGTCTTGCAGGCAGGTTAGTGGGAAATGACCAGGTTTTGTTGGTTCTGCCTATAAAAAGGCAGTGTGCTTTAATGCCAGGGAAGCATCTGTTGGGGCCCAATCTGTTTGTCAAGGTGATTTTTTGGGGTTTTTTCAGCTTGCTGTTATGAGTGTTTTCCAACGTGGTAATTTATGTGGGGGCAATTGATTAGTTGAACTTCAAACTGATGCCTGGAACACG
Source organism: Chaetura pelagica (assembly GCF_000747805.2). NCBI lineage: Eukaryota > Metazoa > Chordata > Aves > Apodiformes > Apodidae > Chaetura > Chaetura pelagica. The sequence continues at coordinate 156,186 of NW_009952092.1, read as the reverse complement.
GTCACTTTTGCAGACACCCTTACGGGCCAAATCCTCAGAAAACTGGCATCTCCTCCTCTTCCTTCGCTCCCTCAGCTCCAGGGTTGGGTTCCCACCTGGTTTGGGGCAGGGCTGGGCTTGGTCCTTCTCCTCCTACGCTGGGCAATGTCCCTCACTGTGGTGTCAGGGCTCGGCTCCTGCCTTTGCTGCTCACGCCGTGTTGGGTGAACGGGGCTGGGGATGGTGTGGGAGGGCAGCGTGTTTGGCTGGGGCAGGGTGAAAGTTTCAAACAAATTATTTTGTTTTGTTCACTGCGTTTCTTTCCCCCTTCCCTGTTCAGTGGTTGGTTATGATTGCAAGCCAAAATTACCAGCGTTGCTGTAGGGATCTGGGAGCTCCTTGGACGCTTTGACTCCAGAGCTCACAGACATCCTGGGGAGGGAATGGGGCATGAGAAGCTCGAGTGTTAACCTTGTGATTGTCCAGTCCTCATGTGTTGGACCACGTTGCTCCAGACTCTAGCTGTATTTCATGGCTCTCTGGCTGCATCCCTTCCCTCCACCTTGTCATCCTAAGAAGTGCTTTTTGCTTTTGATGAGGCAACTAACACCAAATGCAACTGTTCAATGAGTGCTTTTGGACAGAAATCTGAGGACAGGGGGTGCAGGAGGCTGGATTGCAGGGATCCTGACCCAGAAGGAGAGGGAGACAGTAGATAAAGTTGCAGGTTCTCCAATGCAACAGGGAAAGATGGTTTAACATGGTGCTGAATTGACTTAAAAAAAACCTAAAATGTGTTGAGCTGGCTCAGTGAAGCCAAATAGCCCAAGTTAAGTTGAACATGTTGGGAGTGAGATGATTTGGTGCTTTTTATTTTTTTTTTTATGAAAAATTATAAATTTAAAAAAAAATTGTTTTATTTTGGAAAAACTTGGG
>NW_009952092.1:117577-155068 GCF_000747805.2 Chaetura pelagica | reverse complement strand
GGGGCGGCGGGGGAGGGGATTGGGGAGAATTCCTCCTCTTCCAGGAGGCCTGACCACAGGCCTCAGAGCAGGAAAATAGCCCCTGGTTTTGCTCCTGTTGTTATGAGCACTCCCATCCCAGCTGCACTCATCCAGGTCTCATACCACTGTGATTTTTCAGCCCCAGGGAGTTTCCCCTCCCCTTTCATCCTGGTTTTAGGGAATGAAGCCCAGGGGAATTATGTTCTCTGAGGAATGGACAACAGGAGGAGTGTGGTGGGTGTGATGTGACCTGACCCCTCCCTGTTCCCATGGACCAGCCTTGCACCCTGTGGATCTCTTGGAGACTCTTAACATGAGGTGGCCTCAGCCTTGATTTGAATTAGGGTTTGTTCACTTTAATTGTCTCATTAATGTTTGTTTTGTAACTCTGAAAAGAGGAGCTATATCATGTGATCTCAGATTTGCCATGTCAGTTTGTTGAGGAGAAATAAAGAAAAAACAAGGTAAAGGTAAAGTTAAACAACAAGCACCAGAAAGGAATCAGATGATCTGGGTAAGACTCCTTTGCTCCCTCGAATTTTTAACTTTTCATTCCAATTATGGAATTTTCTTTCCTCTGGGGAGGAGCAGAAACTTCTATCACTTAGTATTTTTGACCAAGTTATCTTCCCAGGCACGTGGTTCCTTATCATACAGGTGCTGTGCTGACCATGCACAGCCTTGCTGGCACAGCCTTGCTGGCACAGCCCTGCTGCCCGGGCTCTGCCCGACCTGCACAACCCGGGGAAACAGGCAAACTTTGGGAAGAGACAACTTGTAAACTTCCAGCATAAGGTAAGGAAAAGAGGAAGTCTCATTACAGCAGTGCATGTTGCAAGGACTAAGTAATGTGGGCTGGAGGGAAAACTCTAAAATCACCCCCATGTTTTCTGTGTGTGCTTCAAGCAGGCTGCTGCTGCTGGGAACTGGTGGAGAGAGCACCCTCCTTTCAAGTGCTCATTGTTTTTTTAAGTATTTTGACCTGTAGGAAGTTGTAGAGGACAAGAGTTTGACATCAGAGCTCTTCCCACTCACAGCACTGTATCCCCACATGGTGGTACACAGATGTCTCCAGAGCCAGGGATGCTTTTGCCACAGATGTCTTCTCCCATCATGAGACCTTCTGCAAGGATGCCTCCAGCTTGGACAGTTTGCACTTTGCATTCATGACAACGTCTTTCCTGTGCACCTCAGCTTCAGCAATGGCTCCCTGCAGCTTGCATCTCTGCAGGTAGGATATTTTCATTACTGCCACTTATTTGCATGTGCTTTGAATAGTTCAGAGCCCTTGAATCTGTGTGTTCATCCACCTGCACTTCATTGTATTTTCAGACTCAATAGGTAAACCTCTGACTCGCAGACAATTTTCTCTGCCAACTGAGACTTTGGTCTTTGTGTTGTCTCCTCACTGCAGGTCTCTACTGATGGTAGTCCAATTATTGGGCATAATGGACCATTTTACTCTGTACTCTGGGTTCCAGGCAAGTCTTAGTTGAGTAATTGACATGTAGTTCATCAAAGGGTTTTATTGCTCCCTTGCTCTGGCAGAGGAGTTTTGGAAAGCTGCACTCCAGGAATTCTGATTGACACATTATTGACCCTGAGTCATCCCTGCCTGGGCTTTGGTGTTTTCTCCTTCTCCAGCCAGTCTCTGAATCACCTGATTCAGCTCCTCAATTTCATTCCTTGTGTTACACAAGCTGCCATCGTGTTTGCCAGTGGTTTCTCTCAGTTCCTCATACTGAAGAGAGAGAAAACACCATGAAAATGAGGAGGAGTGAGGAGATGACTCAGTCATTTGCCTACTACGTGATTCTGGGGCTGTAATCCTGGATCCTGAGCTTTAAGGCAAAAACCTTTGTCACAGGGGGACACGAATGCCTCATTTCCACAGTAGCAGCTCTGTGTGTGAAGACATTAGCAGAGGATCTATCACACATGGGGAAAACACAGCAGGTGGCTAAGAAAGCAGACCTTTAAAAAGGTCTGTTCAACTCAAATTAGGAAACCAGAAGCAGCAGAGCCCTTGGCAGAAGTGGGGCAGAACTACTTTTGTGAGTGTCCATCACAATGAGCCTCCCTGTGCTATCAGGACTCTGCATCAGCCCAGCTGCTTTTGGCACCATCGTCATGTTGAGCTGTGATGTCAGCCAGGGTGTTGTCCACGTCCAGGCTTCAGCTGTTCTCCACTTGCACAACAACAGAGTCAGGGATGGATGCTTGGAGCAGAGTGGTTTCTTGGGCGAAGGATCCCTGCACATCTCCATGGTGTGGAGACAAGGAGACTCATTCTTCTCCACATGCCATGACTTCAGGCTCAGCACAGAAAACCCAAGGAGGGATTTTCTGGTTGAATCTCTCTGGATCCCGCCTTCACCATCAAGCTGAAATTGATTCCTTAGGATCTTGCCTGTGCAGTGCAAGAGCAACACCTTGGAAATCCAGAGCAGTCACACATGAAACAGCAAAAATCTCTGATCTCTATCAATGGGTTGTGGGAGCCTGACTGCACAGACCCCCAAAGAGGCAATGGGTGGAGGGAAAGGGAGCTGAAAAAGAGAAGCTGGTACCACTTAATAAAGGCTCCTCAGGCAGTTGATCTCTTGGGTGAGGGACTGAATCTTGGTTTCCAGCTCAGCTGTGTTCACATGGTGCAATCCATGTCCTGAAGCATGTCAAGTGTTTATGGAATGAAAGAGCAAACTACTTAGTGCAGCAAGTCATGGGATTGCAAACTCTTAGGGCTGCTCTCTTCAAAGACCTCAGTTTTCCCATCTCATTACCTTGTTTTGTTCTCTTACCATCTTAGGCAGGAGACAAAATATCCCTGGACACAGAGCAGAGGAGGAAAGCTTTGACCTGTTGGAATATACAAGCATCCCAAATGAACAAGCTCAACTAAAATTAACTCACTTAAGGTGGGATTCAACTCTTTTAATGAAAAATCTTCCCAAAAGTTGGCCGTTACGTCCCTCTAGAGTTTCTGGAGAGTGCAAGGCAATCTCACCCTCTCTGACAATACTGGCTGCTCTTCATACCAAGAGCCCATCGTGCTTGAGTTGGTTTGAAAAGCTTTTACCTTTCTGAGCACAACTAACTCATTCTCTGTACAAACCTGTGGGTTTCCTCCTCATACCTGCAAGAAGAACAAAAAAGGTCACTTTGCTCCTCGTTATTCAGCTTGAGCAAGAATATGAATCTAATCTTCCTCTGCCACCTCCAATACTCAACCTCAGCGTGGAAACCAGCTGCTAATGCAAGTCATACACATGGACATCTGGAGGAGATCTGGTGTCTTGTGCAGCTTTTGCCATCCAAAATTTAGATGAGCTCAGCTCTAGCCTTAGTTTTGGAGTTCTTATTCTAGACTTCTTTTTTTCTTGTAATCTTCCATGATACCCTGCATGGTGCTCAGTTCTGTGTCCAGCTTGGCTGAGTCTCTTCCTGGAATGTGCAGCTTCCTCTTCAAGTTGCAAATTTAAGTTTCAAACATCACCTCCATGTTACTCCTGTAACACTTCTGTTCCTGCAGAAAAGCCCTTTTGGTCTCCAGCACCTTGTTCTGTTGCTCCAGGAACTGGACTTGAAACCCAGAAGTAAAACATTCAAAGTATTATGATTTCTTATACTGGTGACACAGAAGTTAACAATTACAGCCCCAGAATTGGCAAACTGAGAGAAAAAATCTGTGTTGTTCAGGATGGTGTCAGGTGAATGGTGAAGGTGCCTTAGAAATCTGTCCAACAGTTTTCTTGTAAGAAGCTCCTTTAGAAAAGTATCTTGTTTGTTGTTATGCAAAAAGCACCAAGTTAGACTCAGCACCAAAGAGTGGGGCAGACCAGAGGTAGCTCTACTGAAGTTGGGGCTCAAGGGGTATAAAAATGGGGTGTTAGAGAATCAGCTTCACTAGCTGTAACAGCAAAGCTTGACTGTCATTTGCAGTAAGGCTGCTTTACACCACTCTTCAAGCATGAAAATACTTCTTGCCCCACTGAAGCCTCCTTTTCTACTTTAAGGTGGTGCAAAGTGTCCTCTCCATAAGACCCAAACAGGTCCTTACTGCAAAGCCAGCTGCAAGTTTTGGCTGCTGGTGCTAGGAAGCAGTTTTGGCAGGCACATTCCTTGTCTGGGATGCCCTGAGCTGGTTCTGCAGCTGCAGTGCTCCCTGAGCCAGGCAGCTCTTCCTTTGCTTTATCAGTGAAAAATGGAAACTTGTTATTGAGGGTCTCAGTCTGCTTCTTTCCTGATACTTCACAGACTGAAGATCTGGATCCATCTGCAGCTTGAGCAGCCAGAGCAGATGCTCATTGATTGTGACCTTGGCAGTGGGTGTCCAGACCCCTAGTGCTCCACTGACCCTGCAGCCAAAGTCAGAACCTCTGTAGGGCTGTATCCCCAGCAATGGGACCAGCAGGGCCAGGGAGGGGATTCTCCCCCTCTATGCAGCTCTGGTGAGACCTCCAGCAGTGCTGGGACAATTTTGGGGGTTCTGACTAGAAGAAGAACATGGAGCTGTTGGAGTGAGTCCAGAGAAGGCCACAGAGATGATCCTTGGCCGGAGCAGCTCTGCTCTGGAAACAGGCTGGGAGAGTTGGGGTGTTGAGCCTGGAGAGGAGAAGGCTCCAGGGAGACCTTAGAGCAGCTTCCAGTGCCTGAAGGGGCTCCAGGAAAGCTGGGGAGGGACCTGGGACAAGGGCAGTGGGGGATGGGACCTGAGGGGGAAGGGCTTGAAACTGGAAGAGAGGAAATTTAGTTGAGATCTTAGGAAGAAATTCTGTGCTGTAAGGGTGGTGAGACCCTGGCCCAGGTTGCCCAGGGAAGCTGTGGCTGCCCCATCCCTGGAAGGGTTGAAGGGCAGATTGAATGGGGCTTGGAGCAACCTGGGCTGGTGGGAGGTGTTCCTGCCCATTCAGGAGGGGTTGGAACTATATTACCTTTAAGGTCCTTTCCAACCCAGACCATTCTATGACTGTACAGCCCAGACTCATGCTTGAGGAGTTGCAGCCAGATCACTGGTGACAGCCACTGATCACTAGCCTGGGCTTGCAGTGTGCATTGCCATCAAGGCTGCTGCTGCCAAAGCATCCCAGCCCCGTGGACCCCACACCACCACATCCCACGAGATGGAGCTGGGGCTGGATGGTTTCACACTTCTCAGGATCACAGCAGAGCAAGAGCTGGAACTCTTCATGACCCCAGCTCCACAGAAGGCATGGTGGGATTGGCAAGATGTTGAGGGCAGCTTGAAGGCAGAGGGAGAAGCTGAATGCAGGAGCAGGAGGCAAGGCACAGGAGTTAACCCAGCCAGAAACCCCTCTGCAGTGAGAAACAGAACTTCAGCCCTTTTATATCCCAGGAAAACAGGCTGCACAACCTGCCCCCTAAAAGACCATTTTATAAGATGTTCATGAGCTTAGGTTGTTTGATAACATCCCACTCATTTCTTGCTGAATGGCCCATGCTGCTTTTGAGCACAAAACCATCGCTGAGTTATTGGCTGCATTTCCCCTTTGAATGGGAGGGAATCCCTGATCCCACAAAAGCTTCATTTACATACTCCCTTTTTTATTAGTAAGCATGAAAGAGAGAAGCAGAACCAAACTTGATGGGCACCAGGAGCAGGGAAAAGGAGCATCTGTTTGCTTTACATGTGGGAAAAGAAGAATCTGAGTTAAACTCTTGGGAATATTCCAGGGATCCAGACACTGGGGCTGACTTGGTTTGATACTACATTGGCCTTTAGCCAGAGCTGCTCCTTTTGTTGGCCTGATTTCTTTCTTTCATTTGACCTCTCTAATTTTGCTGGCCTCAAGAACAGTCATTTAATTCCCTCAGGACTGGAGAGGGACCCATGCAAGTGCATTTCATGGTTCTAGAGCTCTGCTGGTCTGTAAGTACAAACAGAAAACAGGTGCAGCGAAGATGGGGCTGAGAGCAGGAGGAAGCAGTGAAAGATTTTCCAGATCAGATGTTTACACCAGCCAGAAAATAATAATAAAATAAAAAGGCAAGGTTGAATAGCTGGAGGTGACCTCTGAAGCTTCTCTCCTCCACTGAATGCCCTGAAGAGGGAGTCTGTTGTTTTCCCTAGAGGGAGTCTATTGTTTTCCCTAGTTTTTAGGGGGACACTCCCTAAATCTATCTGACACCTGCCAGAAAGGTTGACACTTCTCATCTTATTGCTTGTGGAAGTGCCCACCGTGGGCAGCAGCTGACAGGAGAACTGAGCTGGGTTGTTCCTTCCTGATGAAATTGTTTGGCAAACCTCTGTAAATATAAGCTTGGACTATATACATGTATTTATTTTCCAGCAAAAGAGGTGGATTCCAAGTGACAAAAAGATGCAAGAAAGGCAGATAAGCCTTTCCTGCAAAATGAAACAGGTGATTTTGAGTCCCATCTTTGCTCAAGTATCAAAAGGGCTGCATGCCATGGGTGGGAACCCTCTTAATTCTTTTGCCTCCAGTGAGATTAATCTGAGGCTTAGCCCTGCAAGCCTCGGCCTTTTCTGAAGGTGTATTTGCTTTTATGTGATTTTCTTGGCATACACCATGGCCTGAGAATATGTTGTGCTCCATAAAGAGGATCAGAGAGAAGTTCATGCATGCAAGCCTGAGAGCTGGCCTGTCTCATTTAGCTGCACAACACTGCATGGTAAAGGTGTGTGGAAGCTGTATGTGCAGAGCACTTTTAGGGGGTTGGCCTAAAAGGAGTTCAGAGAGCTCAGCATCTTGCATTATATATCATTGGATGTCAGGAAGCACTTCCTCATGGAGAGGGTGATTAGACATTAGAATGGACTGCCCAGGGAAGTGGTGGAGGCACCATCCTGAAGGTGTTCAAGGAAAGGCACTTGGTGCCATGGTATGGAGATGTGGGGGTGTCAGGTCATGGGCTGGACTTGATGATGTTAAAGGTTTTTTCCAGCTTTGGTGATTCTGTGATTATTGGGCCCTGGATGGTGGAGAACAGCTCTGTGTGTGATAGTTGGCATCTTCTGTGAAATGGAAGAAGTCATGTTTGCTTCTTTTCTCCTTTTCTCTCCCCTGGATTTTTAATTACAGACTCGGGCAGAGCTCAGAACTGCCAGCTTGTCTGAGCCAGCCCAGCTTCGATCTGCTGACCCAACAGAAACCTCAGCTGGGGAGCATCTCCCTGCCCAGGATCACATCCTTGTTTAGCGCTTGACCTGGCAGCTTTGTTGGCCACTCCAGAGAGGCAATGGAGAGAAATCCCTCCTGTTTTCCCGCACAAGCTGCAGGTTTGGAACCAGCCTTTCCAGAAGTTTAGCTCTGATGCGTGGGATCCATCTTTCCTGGCTTTAAAACACGTTTTGGAGTGTTCCTGCAATGCAGGCATCTTCAGCCAACTGCCTAGAGCACTTTCGGTCCCATGGAGGGAGGGAGGTGTTACTGGGGAACAGATCCTTTGACCCAAAAATGCCTGTTTCTGTCCTTTGACTGGCTCAGATGTAGGTGTTTATGGCCAGGTGAAACCAGCCCCACCCTCTGGGCTTTCTCTTTTTGCCTGTGCAACTTGGGAAACTTCCCCAAACACTTGGGTATTTGCTGCTCTGTAACCCCTGTTTCCAAAACAGTGTTCCCTCCTCTTCAGGATCAAGATGGGGAGGAGGAGGTGGGAAGGCTCTGAGTGACAGTGAGACCCTGTGGTGAATCTTCTAGGCCTTATTCTAAAATTACACTTTTAGATGAATTTTGTAATGGCATAGAAACACCACGTTGCTCATGGTAAGCTGGATTGTATTTATTGAAGAAATTTCTTTAAGCTTGTACAGGTCAATGGGAGCAGAAGGTGAGAGGAAATTAACTAGTTACATTTTGGCCCATAATTCTCCAACCCTCATCTTTACTCTTCTTCCTCCCATGAAAAAAAAAGAAAAGCCCAAACAACAGAACAAAGGCATTAAACCAGAGATATTTTTCCAGCTTATGTAAAATTCATGTTACCCAAGCCTGCTGTTCCTCCTTTTTGTCATTCCTATATTTTTAACCCCTGTTTCTTCTTTAAACTCACTCTGGCTGGTGGAAAGGAGAATGGTTTGCTACTGAGAAAAGTCTGGCAACCTGTAGGTTACATGGTCTTTTGGCCTAAATTATACGTCCTAAGCAGGTGAGGAATTAGACATTCTAGAAGAGTGAACTCCTTTCACCTAGGCAAAAGGAAGGCTGCATTTTTGGATGTAGGTAGAGCTGAGTGAAACTACAGCAGTGCAAGAGAAACTGGAAAATGGGGCAACTACCTCTGTACTGAAATAAGCTTTGTTTCTGGATCTTCAAGCCTTTGGGGAGAGCAAGCCCAGGGGTGGGAAGCAGGGTTGATTACTGGGGAGCATGAGAGACTGTGGTCTCAACACATCCCCTGGTTTCTGTCATAAGCTAGTGAAGGGACATGTTCTGCTGTCATGTGCACTGGTGTAAACCCTAGTCCTGCATCTACTCTGGGTCTGCACCAGGGCCCTTGAAGCTGCAAGCTGAGCTCTGATGATGGCACTCAATGGGAAGGCTGATTGCTCACTGACAAGTAGCACTGGGCTTCTGGTCAGCAGGGTGGGGCTTTATGCAGAGGACTTGGAGCAGCATCTCTGCCAAGTCAGTAAGCAGTGCTGGGAATCTGCTGGTCCCTAATGGGAAGGCGAGGAGCGTGGCTCTTGGGATGGTGTCAGTGGGCTTTGTGCTGGCAGCAGGAGGTGGTGCTCAACCTCTCTTGCTGCAGGGGAGCTGGGTGCTGCTGCGACTTAGCTCCAGTAGCTCTTCTTGGTGATGCTTTTTGATACAAACCTCGTGCTTGAGCTGCTTCCTGCCCCAGAGCTCAACCCCCTGGCCGGGCAGGCGCCGCTGCCCCCCGTGCTGAGCCTGCTCCTGCAGCCTGTCCCCAGCCCCAGCGTGTTCCCACCTCTGTAGCTGCTCCCAGATGAGACCACGGCTGTGAATGGAAACCAGAGTTAGTTTGTTTGGAATTGTACAAAGGGATTTCAACCTTCAGTTTCACACATTCCTGGATTTCCTTGGACAGGCTGCCCTTGACTGTATTTCACCTGTTTTACTCTCTGTTTTTAATTCCTAGCCTGTAGCAGAGCTGGCCTCAGACAGCTGAGTCTCCAAGGGACAATCTCAATGTACAAAATCTTCCAAGTTCAGAGAAAAGATGTATCAGGCTCTTTGGCCTCCCCAGTCCCACAGAATGCTGCAAAACCCTCTGTATCCTCCATTTCTGTGCTGGTAACCACTAGCTGCATTTCTTGTTTTCATTGCTCTGCCCTCAGTTCTGGCTACGTTTAAGGGATAACTCAATTAATAATCTATTACTTAGGAACCAGATTACTTACAAATATTCACTGCACCAACACCTTCTCCAGCCAGCCTGGAAGAAAGAGAAGACAGAGAGGTAAGGGCTTGTTATTTTAGACAATTAAAAGCAGCAGCTTGTCACCAGGGACAATGGATAACAGATGGTTTGGGATGGTAGGCTCTGGTGAGCATCTGATAGGAACTGAAATAGCCTCTATAACTTCATAGGATGGGGTGTTGTCTCTGCAAATTGGTGTGGCCCTTCCCCCTCTGGTTGTGAGGCAAACGTGCCAATATCTCTGGGTTTGAGCATCTTTGGTTTACAAGAGCCACCCACCTGCTCTCCTCTCCCTCCAGCAGTTTCCTGTAGGTCGCGATCTCGATGTCCAGGGCCAGCTTGACGTTCATCAGCTCCTGGTACTCACGGAGCTGCTGGGCCAGGTCAGCCTTGGCTTTCTGCAGAGCATCCTCCAGCTCAGTCAGTTTGGCCCTGGCATCCTTGAGGGCCAGCTCCCCGCGCTGCTCAGCGTCTGCGATGGCCGTCTGCAGGCTGGAGCACTGTGAGGAGCGGAAAGTGACTGCTCAGTGGCTTTGGACCCCGACTGCCAGGTTTCCTTGTGAGGGTACAGCAAGGTAGTGAGGGTAGATGTACCCCTGTTTAGGGGGGTCCTGTGTGCCATACCTGTTTCTTTACACCGTCAATCTCTGAGTGGAGCCGATGGATCACGCGGTTCATCTCCGAGATCTCCATCTTGGTGTTCTGGAGGTCGTCCCCGTGCCGGCCGGCCATGAGCTGCAGCTCCTCATACTGAGATGGGCAGAGATGAAACACCAGGGCACGGTCAGACCTGGGGTTGAACTCCTTGGTAGAGATGGACTGTGCCCTGATCCTTTCTTGACCAGGTCTTCTGTCTCTTTCCATACTCAAACCAAGCTCTTTCTCATGAGGTTTCACGTGTTTCCTTCCTCCCTCTTTGTCCTTATGCTCCTCTCTCTCTCATTGTCAAAATGGCATTTTCATGTGCCCAAGAAACTAAATTAAATCCTTCCCGGACTGATTTGATGTTACACCCTACTACCCTGTGCCCTCTGCTTGCACTTCCCAGTATACAACAGCCTTTGGAAAAGTGCTAAACAAATTTTTTTCCCAGCTCACCTGGTTAACTTTCACATCCTCACCTTGCTCTGGTACCAGGACTCAGCCTCTGCCCGGCTCCTGTTGGCGATGTCCTCGTACTGGGCTTTGACCTCTGCAATGATCCCGTCCAGGTCCAGGTTCCGGTTGTTGTCCATAGACAGGACCACAGAGGTGTCAGAGACCTGTGACTGCATCTGAGACAGCTCCTGTAAGTCAAACCAATCCATTCTCAGTCCCAAACATTCACCCTCGTGCTTGTGTCAGAGCTGATGTGTGGTCAGGAGTAGGAAGGGAGGGGAGCTGCATGGAGTGGAGCTGCAGCTCCAGACATCTCTCTCAGGCTGGTTCAATCCTATTGGTACCAGGAAAATGGGGGAATAGCAGAACTGGAAAATCTGGGAGGTTCTTACTGCTTCATAGAGGGCTCTTAGGAAGTTAATCTCCTCTGTCAGTGCATCCAACTTGGTTGCCAAGTCCACCTTGTTCACATGGGTGGCATCTGCATCCTGGAACCATAACAACAGAGGTAGTGAACCACACCTTGCCTGTCTGTATCCCTGCACAAAGACCAGTTGTCACTGACCACAAACCTTTGGAGACAAACCAGAACTACAGTTTCTTGACCTCTGTGCCTCTAAACAGAGCCAAGAGTGAGCTGGTTTCTTCCCTCCACCTTTTTGTTGGGGGGAGGGAGGGATGCTGTCTATAGATCTAAGCAATACTTGACACATCAATGTCAAATTTTAATTTTAATTAGTTGGGATTTTTTTTTGGCCAGTGCACAGAGAGATATTTTGGACAATGCTTGAAATAGTGGAAGTTTCTCATTGTGTGTCCTGCAGCTGGGACCAGGGCAGCTGTGGAGGAATGAGTACAGAAAGGCTGCAGAGGGAGCAGAGCACCTAGTGGAGTGATTACATGAATGATCCAGACCTGATCTGGTACCTGGGTGACCAGGACTTGCCTGAAATTTGAGTGAGGGGCCTGGAACAAGAAGCAGCTGTTGCCAAGGACTGACACACTGGCACAATTGGGTGTTTCTCCTTCAAGGAGGGATGACTACACTTTTGCTAAGTGCTTTGCCCAGCTTGCCACTGCTGGATAAAAAAAGGTTATTTGCATTCAAATGTGTTTTGCCTTTAAAAATTGTGTCCCTTCTTTGTTGTTGGCAACTCACCTTCTTCAGCAACACAAAGTCATTCTCTGCAGTCGTGCGCTTGTTGATCTCCTCTTCGTACCTGTTGGGAAGGGGAGATGAACACAGCTCTAGAGCTTCCATACCACAGCCTGCCCTGTCCACGTGGGAAATCCCTCCTCTATGGATTCATGGCTGGGTGCTTGTGAAGAGACTAAGGAGTCAGTTCCCAGGGGCATCTACCACCAATGCATGGATCTTTGGAGGAAACAACAAAAACAGCTGCCTAACAATGCACATCTGTCCTTGCTAAGTCAGTGTGGGTATTATATGTAGCATTTATATATATATAACTCTCTGATTGTGATAGAAAGACAGCACCCTCGGGCTAGCTGGTGGGAGGAGGCCATCTAGAAAAGCTGCAGGCCTTCATTAAAGGCACGTTTTATCCTCCCAGAGTTGTCTCTGTGAATGGGAGCCTTGTACTGTGTGCATTTTCTCAGGCCGGGAGGGCTGGGTGGAGCAGCAGCTGAGCTCATCAGCCACACCTGGGTTAGTCACGGGAGCCGGGAGCCCTGACGCCAGCTCCTGGCTCTGGGAGAGCCCGGGTGGCCAGCAAGGAAGGAGGGAGGACAATGGCCTGGGCAAGGAAAGCCAAGGTCTGGATCAGCAGCAGTGTGTAGTCCCACTCTTGGAGAAGGATAAAAGCCAGCACCAGCTGTGGTCTGGTGCCCAGCTCAAATGAAATGATTAAATGGGGGAGGTGAAAGACAGGAGTTCAAAGGATGGAGTCTGTGCAGCTAATAAAATGTTAGTCTTTCATGGCCCTTTCCTGAGAGAAGATTTCTTCACATCGGGAACATCCAACCCTTAAAATCACTTCCTTTAAGTAAAGTCTGAGCCTGTATGGGGATTTTTAGGTTTCTAAGCTCTTAGCCACTTAGAAGAGGAAAAATAATTTGCCTTATGTCTAGTTTCTAATTGTCCTATGGATTAGCATTTGACTCAGAACAGCAAAACATTAGGATTCCTATTTTGGGATCCACAAATTTTAAAATAAATAAAGGTAAGAAGAAGAACAAGAAGAAACCCCTAGGAAGTGGGGACAGAAGCAGTGATGCCCTTCTGGCAGGTGTAGGCATTGCTACCACAAGGCAGGGTGATGATGGTCCCTGCCCAGCAACGTGCATGATGTAATTGAGATTTTTGCTCAAAGATTCCCTGAGCTGGAGCCAGAAGGAATATTCACATCTTTATGTCAGATGCAGGCAGAGTATTATAGTCTGAACCTCTTCTATGATGTGACATTTGCCTATCAAAGGCTTTTTTGTGTGCAGTCAAGGTGCACCCCAGGGTCTCTTCTCAGCTGGGTAAGCTCTGTCCCTGCTTTGCTGCTGCAGCCTGTGCTAACCTTAGACATTGTTTTTCAAAATTTTAAACTGTTTCCACCACAGACCTGTGGGGAGAATGTCAGGACACACTGACCCAGCTAGAAGCATGATTGTATTTATGGCTGGGATTCAGCTCAGCTGCCTGGAACTTGGGTGTTTCAGCTAAGCTCTGTTTTTTGGGCTTTCTTCTTCTGATGGGGAAAGGTATTTGTTCTAAAATGAATGAGGGAAATCTGGAGGGCTGATCTGTAGCAGACCCTGAGGTCTTAAATGGCCAGACTGACACAGGACAGGTTATTTTGTTGGTTTCCTGTTAAACATGTATTTTCTGAGACAGAGAGAACCATAAAAAAGGAAACTTCAAGGTAGATGATGGATGATGGTTTCTCTTCCCCAAGGCAGTAATTTCTGTTCTGATGCTGCTTTTGGGCTAGAGGCACTACTGGTAAAGGTGGCAGAAAGTGTTGGGCACTGGATGTCCCAAGAAAGGGAGAGCAGAGGGTGTTGGGCAGAATGCACGTGTCCTTGTTTTGAATTGCAGCCTGCACCTAGCTCTGGTCTCCTGTTTTTCTGGTTCCAGGTTGACAATTTAAGCTCCTCACTTATTCATGTCCATTAAGCAGAGTATCCCTCTGGGCATGGTAGCAGATGGTAGAGCTTGAAAGATGTTTTTCCAAAGTGCAAAGAGTGGATGAGAGAGGGAACACCTCCTCCTAACAGCCAAAGGGTTAATGAGCTGAGCTGAAATCTGCACCCATGATTTCAGTGACTTTCCACTGGGGAGGAGCTAAATCCTGACTTTCAGAACTGCTTAAACTACCCAATCATCAATATTAAGGAGCATTATAACAATTAAAACACATCACAATCAGAAAAAAAGTAAATCACTTAAGCATACATTTATGATTAATCCTTCTTTTTAGACAGTTTTTCTGTTCTGGAAAGGAACCCACATCAGCAGGATAACAAGTGTTCAGGTTACATCCTGGTCCGTATTAAAATGATTCCACAAGAGCTGAAACTATTTGGAAAATGTAAGATTCTGGACAGGCTGAGCTTTTGAGAAGCTGCTCCTGAGCTCCTGTGGATGTCTGACCATTGCAGCCTTTAAAAAAGTTCACCTGTCCCTGCAAAAAAAGGAATTAAAATGTGCATATGTGGCACAATGGGTGAAATCCTCCTGCTGCCATTTATACAGCAGCTGAAGTGAGGGGAACAGACTCCTCTCAGTCCTGTCTGAGGTGTCACAGTTTTTTAACTCATCCAGAAAAAAAAAAAAAAAAAAAAAAAAAAAAAAAAAAAAGTGAAGAAAAACTGGACAGGTTTCTTTTAGAGTGTGTGTTGCTCACCTGATCTTGAAGTCCTCAACAGCATCCTGCATTGCCTTCAGCTCTGAGCTGAGCCGCAGCCTGTCCTCCCCCAGAGCCTCCAGCTGTCTCCTCATGTTGCTGATGTACATGTCAAACAGAGGTTCAAGGTTATTTTTCACAACTGTTTGGTCTTTCAAGAGGCTCCATTTGGTCTCCAGTACTTTATTTTGTTGCTCCAGGAACCGCACCTAAAACCCATCAGAACAATTTGTATCATTTGGGATCATCAACTTAAAACCTGCCTAATTTTTCATGAGATGGGGGATCAACATGAGGGTTTTTTTGGTGTTTTATGTAGTTTTAAATGGGCTGGGCCTGTCATTGGAAGCACAATGATAGGATGACCTGGAAGACAAGAGCATTATTGAACTGTGATGAAACCTGAAAAAATAATTTGCATATTATCCAGTATCCAGACTGTCTACAGGGCTCTGGCAAAACAAAGGTTACTTATGGAGGTAACAAGCTGAACAAAATTCTTAACTCTGTGCATTGAGGATTTAGAAGTAAATTTACGATGTTGAGAGCAATCCCAGTCCTGCTCTCCAGGCAACGAGAACCATGCCAGGCAGGATGAAGCGGGAAGTGTCTCACCTTGTCGATGAAGGAGGCGAATTTGTTGTTGAGGGATTTGATCTGGTCCTTCTCCTCCTGCCGCACTCTCTGCATGTTGGGGTCGATCTCCAAGTTAAGAGGTACCAAGAGGCTTTGGTTGACTGTGATCTCTTGAATGCCTCCAGGGCCACATCCTCCTCTGAATCCAAACCCAGCGCCACCAACTCTGTATGCAAACCCCCCATGACCTGACCCATAACCATATTCTGGTCTGGGAGAACAATACCCACTGCTCATGGAAATCCTCCTGCTTGCCCCTAGATTGTGAAGGCTCCTGCTGCCAAAACCACCACGGATCTGTCCCATGCCTCCACCACTGCTGCGGGACATGGACGTGGAGCTGAAGCTGCTTCGGTTGACAGGCATAATGGCAAAGTCTCAGTGACTCCTCCTGACCTGACACCCACTGACTTCTGTGCAATCTGGTGAGAACAGAGGTCGATGAGATGAGATGGCAGATGAATAGAAGCCTTTGGGAGCTGGGGTCAGGAGTCCCCTCTGCCTTTTATCCTTTAGGAGAGCTGGGCTTGTCCACAGAGGACTGCAGCTCAGGTGCCTGAGCTCATGGCTCTGGCATGTGGCCGCCTTTTCCAACCCGTTAATCACCAGGCTCACTAATGCAATGGGCTGGCAACCTTCAGGCTCAGAAAATTAACCAGATTTTCTAACCTGTATTTTTCAGAGCTGGGATTACTGGTGGGGAAAAAGAAGAAAAAAAGTCACATCCAGAATTTCCCTTTGGACTTGCTTTTAACTCGGTTAATGGTGTCACTGTCCATCTAGTTTCAAGCTGATGGGACTGAAGAGAGAATCTGGAGAAGTTGAAAATGCCAATTTGAAGTGCTTTGCTGAAGAAAAAAATGAGTTTGCTCCCTGATTGCCAAATGTCCTGGGGTAGGAGTGACCTGTCCTGACCTAGGCAAGAAGTTAAATGGTCTGCAGCCCTTACCTTTGTAGGCTTTGTCTACACAGAGGTACTTCTGGTACAGATGACAATTTGGGAGGCACCTAAACCTTTCTATTGGCTACAGAAGGAGCCTGGATGCTTTGCTGAGCCCAAATGCTGAATGATGAGGTAGCTGAAAGCCCACAGACCCCCCTAGGGAGGAAACAGCCTGATTTGTACAAGTCTGGGTCATCAAATGCCTGTTCAATGCTGGGCAGTGTTTAAGTAACAAACCAAATGCCAGTTCTGCTGGTACCAGTGAAAGATGGGTGGATGTTGAAGGGGTCAAGCCATTTTGTTTCAAGTTATTGTGGTTGGATCTAAAGGGTTAATGAAAAGCTGGGGTTTATTTTATCACCTTCTCTTTAGGCTCACAGTCAGCATGCACTGAATGCACATCACATTTACCACTAGTGCTTTAGTCACTTGTGAAATTGTGTCACAGACAGAACCAGCACAATCCGCTGTGTAATCTGAGCAGTGCTTGATTATTTTTTTTTAAATATGGGGTTTGGTGCTTTTGAAGTTTCTCTCTTGTTTCCGCTGTTCTAGAGATCAGAGAAGGAGAACTAAACCTTTCTCACCATGAGGGCCTTTATCTCGCAGCCTGTGTGTGGACCTTATTCTTCCCAAAGAGGGTGAGTTTGGGGGGTGGGTGGGTCTTTTTCATTTCTAATTATGGTAATGGCAGTGATGACATTTTATTAGGCCCTGCAGCTAGTGCATGTACAGATCAGAGTGAGCTGAAGTCCTTGCTTTCTTGGGAAAAACTAGATGTATATCCCTGCGTGACTCATCACATAAAACCTGGCAAGATCACAGGGGTTTGGATGTGATCAAGGTGGCATGAAAATGCTGAGATCCTGTTAGGTAGAAATTAAGATAAGAGGATGTTTGATGCCTATTGGAAGAGTAGCTATTTTCCCATGCTGTGAAGATACTGATACTAAAAAATTTTGCTCACACAAATGGGAAAAGAACATCCACCTGTTCTGTTCCTGTAGGGTATAAGAAGTGTCCATGGAGTTCCAGTGAGTGCAGAGGAAGGAAGGGCCTCAACCTCACTGTGTATCATTAGTTGTTTTTTTTTTACCTTCAACTCTACTCTGCTATGTCAACCACTATTTTCCCCAAGGTCCTAGAAAGGCATTGGAATTAAAAGGAGGATGCAACAGAATTAATTTCATGTGAATTTTATTAGACAAACACTGGGAAAGGAGTTCAGAGAGTCAAAGAATGAACACGAGCATGACATGTATTCTATAAATAAGGACAGACAGCTTTGACTTCCAGAGCTTTGGCCAGTAATGGAGTGAGGATTGCACACAATACAGAGGAGACTGGCACACCCTGCCTGACTCTAGTAGCATCTCTTGGCTGAAGAGGTGGTGGAGATGTACTTCACACTGGAGCTGCTTCCACCCACCACGCATGATCCAGCTGTGCCTTGTCCACTTCCAGAGCTGAAGCCCATTCCTCCAGCACAGACCCCACCCCCAACACCACTGCTGCCTCCAAAGCCGAGACAGTTTCCACTTCCATATCCTGATCCTACAGTGGTTCTGGTCACAGCTGCAAGAAGAAAACACCCTCTTTAAAGCCATCCACAAACACTGACTCCACGGGGCAGGGAGATAAATGCAAAAGTCCTCAAACTGTCTTTAAAAGTTACTTACAAATATTCACTGCACCAGCACCTTCTCCAGTGAGCCTGTTAGGGAGCAAAATGCAACAGTAAGAATTCAAGGGGAACCCATTAACAGGAGCTGGTTGCAAAGGCAGGAGAACGTCCTTGGAATATTTTTGGTGGATGCTGAAGTTAGTGCAAAAGGCATCTTTCCCAGAGAGTTCAATTCATGGGCAATTGCTTGCCTTTAAACAGCATTCGAGTCCTCTGAATGTGGGAAGGCCAGGGATCTCTTCTAAACTCAACGAGACTCTGTGACTCCATTGCACCTCTTGAAATTGGGATATAAAATTGCTCCCACCTGCACTCCTCTCCCTCCAGCAGCTTCCTGTAGGTCGCGATCTCGATGTCCAGGGCCAGCTTGACGTTCATCAGCTCCTGGTACTCACGGAGCTGCCGGGCCAGGTCAGCCTTGGCTTTCTGCAGAGCATCCTCCAGCTCAGTCAGTTTGGCCCTGGCATCCTTGAGGGCCAGCTCCCCGCGCTGCTCAGCGTCTGCGATGGCCGTCTGCAGGCTGGAGCACTGGGGAGAAAAACCAGGGGATTCATTCCTGATCTAGAGCACAGACCAGTACCCTGAGGCCATGGTGCCTGGTCTAGGGGCAGAAGAGGTTGGTTTAACATCTATAGGTGTGATCTCAACTATCACTTCACAATGATCTGAGCCAGGTCACAACCTGGATTTAACCCAACTCCACACCTCTTTACATCTGCTTAGATTTGCTAGTTTTGTGTTAAATAACTCCTAGGGATGTTATTTCACTGAGGTAAAAGCTGTCAGACTCATTCCTGAACCAGCAGAACTCACCAAGGTGCATTTATTTTCATTCCCTGGAGTTGGCTGAACAACCAGGAGGTCAGACAACAGCAGGAGTTAAGTTTTGTGTATTCAGGCTGCCCTTTACCTGCTTCTTCACGCTGTCGATTTCAGACCGCAGCCGCTGGACGTGCCGGTTGAGCTCAGAGATCTCCTGCTTGGTGTGACGGAGGTCGTCCCCGTGCCTGCCTGCTGTGGCCTGCAGCTCTTCGTACTGCCACAGAGAGAGAGGAGCCAAGGTAAAATAGATCAGTTTTGGACCCAAGCAGAGTGTGGGTGTTTACACTCAGAGGTATGCATCCGTTCTCAATCCCAAATTATAACTTCCAAAGTTTATAGCACTGTTAAATCTGATGACATCCTGTGTTACAAAAATCTCAGTGGGACCCATGGGGGCTTAGGGGAGGGAATGTGGTTTTCCCATTGCAGAAGGTTTCCTAGACACTCACCCTGGACTGGTACCAGGACTCTGCCTCAGCCCGGCTGCGCGTGGCGATGTCCTCGTACTGCGCCTTCACCTCCGCGATGATCCCCTCCATGTCCAGGCTGCGGTTGTTGTCCATGGTCAGGATGACAGAGGTGTCAGAGATCTGGGTCTGCAGCTGAGACAGCTCCTGCAAAGGCAGCAGGTCTTTTGGTGAGTCGCAGGCATGAGACATATGAATGCTGCTCACAGGGAGGAAACCCCCCAAGGCAGAGGGGTAAACAGAGTGATTTTTCCAAGACACTTTCAGGCAGGATTCAGCCAGCTGGTGAAATGGAAAAAGCACTGAGTTCTTTAGTGCCACAGACTGGAAAATAATCAGTTCCAAGCCTCTAAAGTGGGAAGAAGAGGGCAAGGACGTTGGAAACTGGGAGAGAAAGTAAATGCTGGTGCTTACAGCTTCATAGAGGGCTCTGAGGAAATCTATCTCCTCCACAAGGGAGTCCAGCCTGGCTTGCAGCTCTGTCTTGTTCATATAGGCAGTGTCCACCTCCTAGAAGAAGAAGCACATCACAAAAATGAAGCAGATTTCAGTGAGGCAGAGGAAAAGCTGAAGAACATGTGTCTTGCCATCTTCTCAGGCTGTGTGCAGGGCTGGAGGCACAGTGTGACAGCACCCACCTTCTTCAGGACCACAAATTCGTTCTCAACAGCTGCGCGCCTGTTGATCTCCTCTTCATATCTGCAGGATGAAAATGGAGGGTTAGTCTAGGCTTGTACAGATTTCATATTTTGAGGACCAGCCTCTTATCTTTTTTTGGTAGGTACAATTTTGTACCTTGATCTCTCAGCCCTGTAATTTTCTGCCTGTGACTTTCAGCCAGGGGGATGTGAGGTTGAATATGTCTCATATGAAACTTAACCTTGGCCTTACTCAGAAGATGATGTCAGCAAAAAGCCCTTCCTTGTTTGATTGCAGAGATGCAACAAAGAGCTGGCATCTGTGGCAGCCCACCCTGCTCTCCAGACAGACCAAAAATGGATGGACTTACTTGTTCTTGAAGTCCTCAGCAAGGCTTTGCATCTTGTTCAGCTCCCCTCCTAAATTCTCCTTGTCTGTCAGCAAGCAGTTCAGCTGCCTCCTGAGGTTGTTGATGTAGGTCTCAAAGAGGGGCTCAATGTCATTTCTGACTGGTTTGTTTCCCTGTTCTTGCAGAAGGGCCCACTTGGTCTCCAGGACCTTGTTTTGTTGTTCAAGGAATCGGACCTGGAGAGAGAAAGGAGATGTTTCAGAAAAAGTAATTTTAGGATGGTTTTCCTTAGAGGCACAGTGTACAGTCCTGCAAGGATTCACTTGCTGAAATGTGGGAGCTCTCAGCCCTTGGGGAACAGCTGATAGATTGTACAAGCAAGCAAGTATTGCACACTTGATGCTAATGTTCCTGCTTTCTTTGCAAACTCTGCTTCCTTACATCCTATAACCCCCTGCTGGCTGGTCTCATCTCGACATTACTGCGTGGGATGAATGGTCTCAAAGCTGCAACCCTTAGGTTTTATTCCAAGGCTGCTGCTGTTAGAACTAGCAGTACAAGAGCAGCAAAATTGCTGATAAAAGTATAACTTGTCCTGCCCCACTAAAGAATCAACAGAGCATAAACAAGAAATCTAATGTCTCACCTTGTCAATGAAGGAGGCAAATTTATTGTTGAGGGTTTTAATCTGATCCTTCTCATCCTTACGGATACTCTGGATGGTGGGGTCAATCTCCAGATTGAGAGGTTTCAGAAGGCTCTGGTTGACTGAGACTTCATGGATGCCCCCAGCAGGGAGTCCAGGACCACCCATGCTACCACCAAACCCAAAGGCACCACCAACTGCACTACCAAAACCACAGGAGATCCCAGTACCAGCACCAAAACCCACAGGTCCATAGAAGCCACCACCCCTTCCAGCCACTGAGATCCTTTTGCATCCACCAAGACTGTAGAGGCTTCTGCTTCCAAAACCTCCAGGAAGTCTTCCATACCCAGCAACAGTACCACAGTTTCCTCCTTGGGATACAGAACGTGAGCAGAAGCTGGTGCTGCTGGTATTTGGGATGAAGGCAGAAGCAGCACTGAAGCCGGTTTTGCTCTGGCTCCTGGCAGCACACTGGCGAGACATGGCAGCTGGTGTGAGCAGGGTGAGAGCGGCAGAAACAATGAAGCAGAGAGGAAGTGGATGAAGGCAGGAAGGTGAAGCTGTGCTCCCCCAGGCTGGGACTGGCCCTTTTATACCCTCAGTGGCTGGGGATGGGTCTGGAATGGTGCTCATGTCACTGATTATCTGGGCTTGGCACACCCAGCCAAGCGGACAGTGAGTTCACCACGAGCCCCAGCACCTGAGAAGCGCTCACAAAGTGCAGGAGTTGCATTTTTTGGTGACAGTCATGACCCGTCTGTTGAAATATCCAAGAAAACACTCAATACTGCCTGCTCAACTTGGGTTTGCAGCCATCCCTTCCCCACTCCCTTTCCCCTCTGCAGCAGACGGTTCCCACATTGGGCAACCACTTGCTCATCTCTCTCCTGGATGAATCAATCCCTCTGTTGCGTAAAGGCACGTTTGTTCAGGGTGCAGTGGTCCGAGGTCTGAGAAGTCTCTTATAGTGAGTCTCTTTTCCTCCTGCTGTGGTTTTGAGCAAACCCCAGTGGGGCACCAGCAATGCAGGCCTCAGCTTGTCAGAAATTCTGGACTCATGTTCTCATGCCCAAACAAGCCATTTAAACCAGAACTGATACAGAAGGGAGAAAGAGGTGATGGAGGAAAAGCCTAGGTGGTGATGGGGCATTAGTGGGAGTCTTGGAGCATCAGCTACTAAGAACCATCTGGAGAGTGGGAAGGACATGGAAGGCAGTTTTTTAATGGTATTTTCAGACCTTTCATTTCTGAGAAAAGTGTCTATGTTTCATCCTGATTCAGACTGACAAGAAAATGATGAAATATCAGAATATGACCTGGGAGGGAGTTACCGTTGGCTGTGACGACACAAAACCTGAGTTGGCATTTTCTCAGGGCTTCACCTTCACAGATTTTTGGGCTGTTTCCTGACTCATGGGATTACTATGTCTCTACACAGCCTGTTCCCAGGCTGCCCTCCCCATGTCAATTGTCTTTCCCCTCTGATAATCTCTTATAAGGAAATTCAGTGCCTGGGATCTAGGCTTACAACATTGCTCACAGACAACTCACTCTGCCCTTATCCGTATAACACCCAAAAAAAAGGCAAACGGTGCATTTCTCTGGGAAAAGGCACATGCTGCCTTGACTTGCCCTGTGCATGCTCTGTGAGCATGGACACTTATCCCAGAGTAAGATGCTTGAAAATCACTTCCAGTGTCTTGCCTGGATGCCCAAACAGTCCAGGGATGGATATGCTCCTCTTGGACCTTGCAGCCCTTTGGGTTTCCTCAGGTATGTCTCTCTTCTGGATGCCCATCCCCAGCTGAATCTCTGCTCCTCAGAGGCAGCTTTCCCCTGCCATTGAAAAGACTCATGCAGGCACGAGGGGACAGAGCAGCTGTTGGCAGATACATCTTTCAAGTGTGAGTTTGTGCTGGCAGTCAAGTGAGTTTGGCCAGAAGGTCCCAGGAGGGTAATGTACAGGTGTCCATCATCTCTTTTTGCCTTTCAGCCATGGCTTGTTTTTGGTTTTTTTAAAATTTTTATTTCCTTTCCTATTTTCTCTCTATTTTTCTAATGTTTCCATTACACACCCTGGAACAAAGTTAAATAACTGTTCTGGGAGTGCTTAGCTACTGTGTGTTACAACAAGCCACAGTTTTTAAGAGAGAGGAGCTTCTGTGACTAAGCTACCATCTGTCCTAAACAACTGTGTAAAAATGTTATGGGTAGCAATTAGCCATGAGTTCCCTCCACACATTGCGAATTCAACACCCTGAGTGCAAGCACCATTCATTTCATTAGGAGTAAGGTTTTAATCTGGGCTGTGCGAGAATTAACGAGGACTGTCTTCTCTCACTGAAACACAAGCCCCAGGTCATCCCTACATCTGTTTAACTTGTCCAGCAGGACTGGGTGCAGCAGGTTATGTACATGGTGACCAGAGTCCTGCTCTGGAGCAAGGACAGCTGTACATGGCTCATGTACCCAGAGATGCCAGCCTTTTCCAGGGAAGATTTTTGTATCTCTTTTAAAAAGGGATGCCCTGGGAGAATGAATATCCTGCCCCCAGACTCTCCCATGCTAGATGGAAAGACTCAGAATCTCTGTGTTGTGTCCCAGGTGTTGATGCAATGAATGGCATCTGTCTGAGGTGCCTGTTGGATGCATCCATTATATCCCCGTTGGTTAGAGAGTGTGTTTGGGCAGCAATGAGGAAGACCAGTACTTAACTTAGCCCTGTTCACAGGAGGATATTGCTCCTCCCTGGGAAGCTGCTGTGAGTATTCCGCAGGGAGAGGTGGTGGAGCAGAAGTGGGAAGCCACAGCAGACCCATAAACAAGTCTGCAAGTTTTTGGGAAGATTTCCTGAGGGATACAGAGAGGAAAATGAAGAGTTCAGAGCATGGTAGAAAATTAAGTAAAACTGCTGGTCTCGAAGGAAAACCCAAACACAGTCTGTCATTGAGGCACTGCCAATTCCTTCCCTTTGCCCATCTCTTCAAGCATTTTTCCTAAGAGTCCTTCTCTGCCCATTCCTTGAACTTTGAAATACACGGGGGTAGGAGAATAGATGTTTCCAATCACATCTATTTGTGCAGCTCATCTGCAGCAATGAGATCTGTCACTCTTTAGCTTTCAGCTAGATGATGCTTTGCTTTTACTTCTCAATTAATTCCTCCTGATTCGTCAGAACCACATCTAAAATTCCTGCACCTTCTCTGTTTTCTCCACCTTCTCAAAACAAGATCTTGTCTCCAGTGTATTCCTGAAATGTGAAGGAACATTGGATCTTGAAGGCTTTCACTTTCCAACAGGTATCCCATCCTCTAGATGTTTTTATAGCTATTGGATGAATAGCATTCAACATAGTATGTGAGCACATATGGACCAGATCTTCCTGCTCATTGTCAAAGGAGAAGAAACATGGAGTATCAAGACCAAAGATAAGCACCTAAAACAGTGTGGCCAGTGAAACAGAAAAGGAGGGCTTCCAACCCAGGCATCTGCCCTGCTGGCACATAAAGACTTCGGTGAGATAACTCTCAGCAGACGGGGTTTCTAGATGGGCTGATAGATTTGAACAAGCTGGGTGGTTGCTCTGACTCCCCTGGTAATTAGTTCCCTATTGTACATTTATGCCAGTACATCACACACTTGGCACTGCCCTTTGTGCCCCCTGGGAGTCAGGTTGTTGGATGTTGTGTTGGCTGGAAGCTGCACAGTAGATGAATCTTAGACCTTTTCCCCTGTGCCCGGCTCCTGCTGTGACGTGCCCTGTGTTTTGCTCCCGGGTGTTTTATTGCAGGGGGGTAGAACATCTAAATCAACACCAACCCCCCTCCTGGTGCCACGCTGTGCCTGTGTGTTTTGCCTGCTGATGGAGAGATGCAGGAAATGTGGATGAGGAGCAAAAAATCTACACCTTTAACTGGGCAGGGCTGTATGAAAAGTGCTTGTTATCTGCATTTGCATTTTGTTCCACGTCTTTAATTAAAAGGTCCACACAATAGAATAAATTACATATGCATTTTATTAGACAAACACCAGAAAGTGAAGAGAGACAAACAGTCATGGGACACATCTTATATACAAAATCCAGGCAAAAAATGCTGAGCTGTAACAAGCAAGTTGCAAATTTAAAACGGTTGGACTCATGTTCATTAGCAGAGCCCTAAACAACACAGCTGAGAGAGTTCCTAAGGTGAGGTTCCTGTGTGACAAGACATAGGCTTTAGGTGGCCCTCATTCTCCTGACCCCAACTATGCTCTAGTAAAGGGCCAGTGCTAAGGTGTTTTCTGGTGAGTGAAGGCATCTAAAAAGAAGGTTTTAGCTTCTGTAACTTCTTCTGGTGGAGGAGGTTGAGACGAACTTGACGCTGGAGCTGCTGCCACCTCCTAGGGTGGTGCTGCTAATCCCAGGACCACTTCCACAGTTGAAGCTGTTCCCCATATTGCAGATTCCCCCTCCCATGCTGAGATTGCTTCCTCCTCCATATCCTGTTCCCACAGTTGTTCTGGTCACAGCTGCAAGAAGGAGAAGGAACAGCTTTCAGTCTCTCTGGGCACTGGCAGGACATGAATGCTCTAATCAGGTAATTGCATAAATTTTAGAGACTTACAGATATTCACTGGGACACCATCTCCAGCCAGCCTGTTAGGGAACAGAACACAGCAAGGTAAGAGGATAAGACATATTGGTAGGGGAAAAAATAGGGTACATTTCCTAGAGACCTTTAGGGCAAAAAAATAAATACTTGGCATAATTTGGGGATGCTTCCCGTGATGTTATTTCCATCAGCCAGGGCTGTCTTCCCCCCAAATCCCCAATGCTCTGTTGAGCATTTCTGAAATCCTGAGCATCTCCAGTGCCCACATTGCTTTGCTCCTCCAACATCAGGACTACAAGGGTTGTTTCCCACCCACCTGCACTCCTCTCCCTCCAGCAGCTTCCTGTAGGTCGCGATCTCGATGTCCAGGGCCAGCTTGACGTTCATCAGCTCCTGGTACTCACGGAGCTGCCGGGCCAGGTCTGCCTTGGCCTGTTGCAGAGCATCTTCCAGCTCTGCCAGTTTGGCTTTGGCATCTTTGAGGGCCAGCTCCCCACGTTCCTCAGCATCCGTGATGGCTGCTTTCAGACTGGCACACTGGGAAGAGAAACCCCCAGTCAGATTCCCTGTACAAGACTTAGACTTGTTGTCTGCCTAGCCTGAGATCACAAGGTCTTGTTCCAGCACCATCAGCTTCACCAGTTGTAGTGACAGTTCTGGTTTTGAGATTAAAACGGTCAAAATTGCCTAGGTTGCCTCTGAGGTTTTCCTTCCTCTCCCTTGCAAGTCAGGGGGTAAACTGATGAAAAGTGTGAGTTTTGCTGCTTACCTGCTTCTTCACGCTGTCGATTTCAGACCGCAGCCGCTGGACGTGCCGGTTGAGCTCAGAGATCTCCTGCTTGGTGTGACGGAGGTCGTCCCCGTGCCTGCCTGCTGTGGCCTGCAGCTCTTCATACTGCCACAGAGAGAGGAACAATCACCCAAAGTAAAATCCATCGGGTTTGAAGTAACCCAGACCCCTGAAACCATGGAGCCCTCCACCAGCCCAGGCTAGCAGCTGGAGTGCTGCTATAGAATAGTTTGAGAACATTTTCTTGGAAGCGTCAGTCTTTATCTGTTGAAGACAAGACACAGAGATAAGAGCGCGGAAAGCCCCGGTTTCTTCACCTTGGTCTGGTACCAGGACTCGGCCTCAGCCCGGCTCCGGTTGGCGATGTCCTCGTACTGCGCCTTCACCTCCGCGATGATCCCGTCCAGGTCCAGGTTCCTGTTGTTGTCCATGGTGAGGACGACAGAGGTGTCTGAGATCTGTGTCTGCATCTGAGACAGCTCCTGCAAAGTGCACGTGGGACCAGGTGAGGTAATTCACTCGAGAGATGCCTTTTCATCCTTTCAGACGAGTGTGCAGACCTGGGAGAGGCTGCAGATTGTTATCTAAACAGCTAAGACGGTTGGTATAACTGTAAAGAGGTAAAGGATTTAGCATCTCCTGGGGGAAGAAATTAAAGGCTTTCAGAAGAAAGGAGGGAGGGAAGCTCTAACTGAGGGCTGCAATGTCTTGGGATGTGATTGTACTCACTGCTTCGTAGAGGGCTCTCAGGAAATTAATTTCTTCAATCAATGAATCTGCATTGGCTTGTAGTTCCACCTTGTTCATATAGGCAGCATCTACATCCTGGAGGACAAGAGATTTATGCAATGTGTTTTAAACTCCTGTTATCAAGTCAGGAACACACATCTCTGCAGTAACAGTCCAGAGAAGAAACCATTAGAAATGCTTTTGGGATATGAATGGACAGATCTGTGAATGAATCAGGGTTAAGAGCTCTGTATTCTGTAATTTGCTCTCACCTTCTTGAGTGTCACAAATTCATTCTCTGCAATTGTACGCCTGTTGATTTCATCTTCATACCTAATGGAGGGAGGCAAAAGGAGCATTTGTTTAGGCAAGTAACAGACAGAGGTGATTTTCTTTTGCTGGAATGAACTTCCTGAAGAGAATTTTGCATACAACGTTCTTTTTTCCTACAGAGCCTCTGAATAAGAGACCATGAGCATGTTCCTAGGCTAAACTAGTTAAAACAAGTACATAAAAAATAATCTATTGTTTTATTTTCCTATTTCTGGCCATTAGTCATACTCCTCCTGCCTGACTTAAGCAAATTAAACATGCTGACCTGAAACTCTCAGACCTACCATGTAGGTTTTTTTCTCAGTAGGTAGTTTAGTTAATAAGTCTTTGATCATATTCTAAAATATTCCCTAAATGGTTTTGTACTTGGACCTGTTACTCCGTTACCATTTGTCTTGAGCAAATTGCACAGCCTTCACTGTCAGGATTTCCCGTATCCCGGATTCTCCTGGATCCCCCAGCTGGGTTAAGAATGTTGCATGGAGAGGCTGCACCTACCAAGGTAAGTAGACCTCTAGCTCAGCAGACTTACTTCTTCTTGAAATCCTCCACCAGATACTGTGTGTTGACGAGCTCTCCCTCCAGCCTTCCTTTGTCGCTCAGCAAACTGTTCAGCTGCATCCTGAGGTTGTTGATATAAGTCTCAAAAAGCGGCTCCACGTTGTTCTTCACTGTTTTCATCCCCTGCTCCTGCAGCAGGCTCCACTTGGTTTCCAGCACTTTATTCTGTTGCTCAAGGAATCGGACCTGCAAGCAGAAATATCCTGAAGATGTTTTGAAAGAGCAAAGATTCTAGAGAGCTTTCCTTGCAAATGTGGGCACTCAGTCCTGATGAAGTACTCTTTCCAGCTGGTTTTCACAGCCAAATCCTCATCTGGTAGAAGAAAAAAATTGCCATTTGACTGCAGGGACCCTGCTCAGTCTTGCAGACGAACTCTGGAATTAATCTGGGTTTTTTGCACCATGTTTCCCCTTCATTGCTTTGCTAAGACAAGGCAGGCTGAATGCATTTTGTGTGAAGAGTGCATGCAAAACCAGGCAAGGAGCACAACAGGGCTTACGCTTTTATTGAGAAAATAATACTAAAGTGCTATTTCTCCTTTCTCTCCACCCCACAAAAGCTCCAAAATACTGTAGCATTTTCCTTGAAACCAAGGAGCAGCTGCTCAAGCAGAGCAGAAAAGAAAATGCTCTTGTGCATCTAAGACAGTGAACAAGGAAATGAACAGAGAATGTCAGATCGGATTTTGCTGTTTTGAACTAACAGTCCAGACATGCTGGTACAGTTGCAGTGATAATTTCAAATGCCTTTGAGGAAATTCAAGGAATGAGAAACTTAATTCTGTCTAGTACCAATTCATGTGATCCCTTTCTTGTTCATTTTAGATGGGTTACTTGCATCTCACTTTAACCACCTAAAAAACTGTTATCAAGGCTTAATGGAGAGTGCCCAACATCTCCAGAAGGACAGGATTGTCCTTTTAGAGCTTACTTTCTCCTCTGCCTTTTAGATGTCAAGAAGCAAATGAGGAGGACCTCAAATACTGATGATTAATTCATACAACCACTATGTAGCAGGTGCCATTCTCTGGAGTTTTTGGGGACTGGGTATCTTCCAGTCTCGTTCTGTGCTTCTATTCATTCTCGATCAGCTTGAACTTGATAAGTTCTCATAAAGCAGCTAAGAAAAGAGTCCCCATAAAACAAACAAACAAACAAACAAACAAACAAACAGAACACTACAAAAAAAAAATAAATCCAGGAGAAGATATTTAGGGAAGCTCATGTCTCACCTTGTCAATGAAAGAGGCAAACTTGTTGTTGAGGGTTTTGATTTGTTCCTTCTCCTCCTTCCGGATCCTTTGGATGCTGGGATCTATCTCCAAGTTGAGAGGTTTCAGAAGGCTTTGATTGACGGAGACTTCGTGGATGCCCCCAGCTGGGAATCCAGGGCCACCCATGCCACCACCAAATACACCATATCCATAGCCAAGGTTAGCTGGCATGCCAAAGCCACCACCATACACGCTACCAGGGCCACCACCAAAACCTGCAGATCCATAGAAGCCACCACCCCTTCCAGACACAGAGATCCTCTTGCATCCACCAACATTGTAGAGGCTTTTGCTTCCAAAGCCACCACCAACCCTGGCAAACCCACTGCCAGCATTGCAGCCCCCGACCCGGGTGACGGAGCGTGAGCTGAAGCTGGTGCGGCAAGTGTTGGGGACGACGGCCGAAGCGGCACTGAAGCCACTTCTCCCCCTCTGGATCCTCACAGTGGACTGGCGAGACATCGTTGGCTGTTGGATTGGGATGGATATTACAGCAAGAATAAAGGAGCAAAGGTGCTGGCCTGGAGCAAGGAGTAGGAGGAAAAAGAGAGAGATGAACCTCTGCTCTTCATGGGCTCAGGAGAGCCCTTTTATGCATTTATGAGACTGGGATGGGTTTTATGAGGTGGATCGTCTTTCTGATTAATTAGGCTTGGCATGTCCAACAGCATTCTGGAGAGTGAACTCACTCGTCACACACACCCTTCTGAAATAATATAGCCAGCTTCTGAGCAACAGTGGTATTGTTTGGGAATAACTGTCGCCTTCTGCCGGCTTTGTAGCCAGCCAGACTCTTGGCCATATCAAAGCGTTTGAAAGTTGCAGTGAGTCACTTCGGGCACAGGGAGGAAAACACCGTTCAGAACGCCTGTCACTCAACAGGTGTCTCAGTTGAAAACTTCATCCTTCAGGATTGCTTTGCCCCTTTTCTGTTCACAAGCCAGGTTTCGGAAGGTTACAGTGCCTGCCAGTTTTAGACAGTTTTAGGTCTGGGCAGAACAGGGCAGTAAGTTGTTGTATCGGGTTCTGTGAGAGGTACTACGTGGCCCCTCTATACCTCCACAGCATATCTGCAGAAACATTTTTGCTTCCATCCCCATATAAGCTCAGCACCCTGAGATGATCTCTTCTGAAAATCCTGCTTATTCTTCTATCACTGAAAAAAATAGAGGAATAAAGTTGAAATGTTGTGATGAAGTCTTTTGATAATGTGTGGGTTTTGACAACTGCCATTGGGCTCTATCACAAATAGTTGGGCACAACCTCAGAAGATGTGGACTTTGGTTATCACTGAAGATTGGAAACAGACAAACAAACAAAAAAACAAACAAACAAAAACAAAACAACAAAAAAAAACCAAAAAAAAAAAAGGAGGAAAGATTGTGGGAATGGGAACTGGGAACTGCTTTGAGTCCACTGGCTTTGTTGAAATGTAGTGCTCCAGGGCTGTTCCCAACTCACCATTTATAAACACGACATTGTTTCCCAACGATTTAATCAGCTCTTCCAGCACTGCACATCTGAAAGTGTGATCTTGCCTGCTTGAATCCACCAGGAAAGTGCCCTACAGGGTTCCCTCTGCCCAGATCTGGGCACATTAAGGCATCCTGGATCTTTCCCGGCTCAGCTGCAGGTACCAACCTACAAACCAACAAACAAAACCTACAAACCTACAACCTACAAACCTACCCTTTGCTTTGCATGTCGCGTTGCAGTTTGAGTAACAAGTCAAATAGAAAAATGTGGGGAAAAAAAATCATTTTGAGGGATGGTAAGAGTTTCTGGCCTTCATTGTGCTTCAGGTTATTCAGGAAAAGATGATTCATACATAATTTATTTATAAAATTGAGCGGACTGGCAAACACATACCCCCCAAAGAGCCTCCTCTCCTGTTGTCTGCGAGTGTGAGCAGCTCCTGGCTGCAGTTCAGGAATAACGTCATCCTGAGGAATCACCACAGTGGAGGGTTTGTGCTTCATCTGCCCCTGCCTTGCAAGGGAGCCAGGTAAAGGAAACTCCCAAAAGCGCTTTGTGTCCCCCTTCTTTCCCCAGCTGCTTTTTTTCAATGAATTGGATTTGCAATTGAGTTTTTTTAAATGAAGGGGAGGAATAAAGAGCAATTACTGGTTTATTTTGGTGTCTTTTACAAGACTGAGCTTTCATTGTAAAGAGAGGCTTAATCCTGCAATTTTTGCCCGGCAGGGCTGTCTCACTGGGTCTGGATATCCTCACACTTACACCCAGGGGAACTGTAAGTAACTGGATTGCAAGGAGCAGGTCAGTGTCTGAAAGGCCGTGGGTTACTGATCAGCCTTAGGGCTGTGCCCACCAATTGACTGATGTCATTACTTGCATGCAGGAGATGGACTTCCCCACCATAGTGTGCTTGATTCATTTGAGGTGCAAGACAGCAAGATACTCAAAGGCAGGCGTGAGTTGCCCACCTTCTGAAATGCTGATGACTCCGACGGAATCGCTGTCTAGATGCTCCAGCTCACATAACTGTGACAATTTGAAAGCTCTTCTGTGTTCTTGTGCAGTCAGTGGAGGCCACCAAATGGCAGATCCCCCCATCCTAAGGTAGATGGACACACAGGCACCTGAAGATGGCTTTCCACTTTCACCAACACCACATGGGTAGACCAGATGGCTGAGTCAGGTGTGCAGAGCTGGCCAGGCTGAAACCCACCCTTGGTTACTAACAGCGTGATGTGTCAGTACTTTCCTTTTACCCCTCAGGCTCCTTTTACATATGAAACTTGTCTTTTTTGGCTAAAGAATGCACCAACTGCGTTGGAGTCCATTGTTAATAATAGTAATAATACAGCTCCTCCAACCAAGTAAAAAGAAATTAATTTCTTTCCATTTCACATTTGCACTAGGGTGGAGGTGATGAGGTTGTCACTCATCTGGAAGGAATTTCAGAGGTAATTACAAAAGGCAGAACTGCGAGCACAAGGAGCTGTAGCTACAGGTTTGGGGTATGGGGTGATGGCAAGGGGGCCCCCACCCTGCTCTGTTGATGAAACACAGGGTTTCCAGGTAGCTCCTGGGGGAGTGTCTCCCATGCACCCTGCAGTTCCAGGCATGCAATGAAGTTGGTGCTCTGATGCCAACAGTTTGCTCTGATACAGACATTTCCTCCTCCACCAGAGGATAATGCTTGTGCTCACTCAAGCTGCTCTGTAGTTTTCCCTCCTAATCAGACAAAGGGAGCTGTGTTTGTGCAGGTCCCACCTGGTGAGAGCTCCTCTGCCATAGCAGAAGCCCTGTGTGAGGGTGAGCAGGCTCCAAAGCCTTTTTCTTCCCTTCCCATCCTTGTTTTCTCCTTCCAGGCTGAGCAGAGGGGACAGGCAGCAGCGTGTGTGAGCACCAGACCAAGAGGCAGGAGATCCCTGTACACCATGCTGGAAACCTGGGCATAAAGTCTCAACTGAGTTTGCTTCTGGCATCATGCTGATATCCAGGTAATAACTCTGCTTTGAGATAAGCAAAGTGCATTCTGGCTGTGTCAGGGCAATAAAAGCAACTCCAGAAGCTTTAGTGAAGCCAGGCAGCAAGCAGGAAAAACCTCCAACAGTTTTCCATCACTTCCTCTGCATCTCTGCACCATTGCTTCCCTCCAGCATCCACTCTATAAGCCTTTGTCTTGATTTGGATGCTCTTCCTCAGACAAGGATGATATTTTTTTAAGTGTCCCTGTGTGTTTTGTTTGCAAAAATATGTATATTTGTAAAATAAGTGCATGTCTTAGTAACTTGAGTTGATTCACCTGTGCTACCTAATCTCAGTTTAATTATCAGTAAAGTCAAGGCTGTAATTTAGCTTAATTGCTTAAATTAAAGCCTTTGGGTTAAACTTGGGCTACTAACCTAAATTCAAACCCTACTCATTTTGACTGTAATTTACTATTTCATCCCAAGTTAATGAAGTCCTGCTGCTCACCCTGAGCTTTTTCCACAGGGATGCAACCCACATCATCCCTGTGCTGCAGGAACAGGGACCCCTGAGACCTCCTGAGCGGGCGCTGAGTGTCCCTGAATCTCATTTCCCGAAGGGATGAATTAGGATGAACTCCTCAGAAGTTTTCCCATAGGAGTTGCCCTGTGATGGGTGTTGCTCCTTTGAGCCTGTTCCCAGCAGTATCTGGAGGCCAGTCAGCTATAACTACTGGATGGCTTTGAAGTGTAGGTGTGACCTGCTTTCTCCAGATAATTGTTTTCTGGGCTAGCATAGAGACACTGATGCAGCTCAGGGTTTGGAATAAATTCACCTTCATTATTCCTGTTGTTGCCAGATGCTTTACACAGAGGGAGAGGTCTTGTTCCCCCCATGGCTTGTTGCATCTTGAAAGAGCCCTGACCTTAGGTGGGTACTAGCTGATACCTCCTCTATCCTATTGTGCATGCAACACTGCAGCTTGGATGATGCTACCTGAAGAAACCCGAATACCCCAAATTGCACTGTAAAGCTTTCTGAGCCTAACTTTAATCCCTGAGTGGGGCTGCTGGGGCTGTGACCACCACTGAGCTCCACATGGAAAGCAGGATCTTTCAACACTGCAGCGGTATCACAGAGTCATAGAATCACAGACTGGTTTGGCTTGGAAGGGACCTTAAAGATAATCCAGTCCCAACCCCCCTGCATGGGCAGGGACACCTCCCACCAGCCCAGGCTGCTCCAAGCCCCATCCAACCTGCCCTTCAACACTTCCAGGGATGGAGCAGCCACAGCTTCCCTGGGCAACCTGGACCAGTGCCTCCCCACCCTCATAGTGAAGAATTTCCTTCTAATGTCAAACCTAAATCTCCCCTCTTCCAATTTTAAGCCATTCCCTCTTGTCCTCTTGCTACATGCTCTTTTAAAAAAATCCCTTCTCAGCTTTCTTGTAGGCCTCATTCAGGCACTGGAAGGTGCTCCAAAGTCTCTCTGGACCCTTCTCTTCTCCAGGCTGAACATCTCCAACTCTCTCAGCCTGTCTTCATAGGAGAGGTGCTTCAACCCTCTGATCATCTTCTCATCCTTTTTCATGGCCCCAGGGTACATCTCTTTTCCTGATAAAAAACAACAACAATGATGTTCCTGGAAGGTCCCATTATTTTGGGTCAGCTCTGTGCCTGTACATGATGTGTTCTCCAGCCCCATCCTGCACCAAGCACTGCTCCTGGTTTGAGTTTCCTTGCAAAGAGCTGTAGAACTTCTGTGAAGTTTAATTTCTCCCCACTAAAACCAACCAGATCCACACTGTGCTGTTCTCTGAGCCTGCAAGATAAACAAGGATTATTCATGTATCCTGGCAAGTGTATCCAGTCACAGTGCACCAATTTCATGGAGTCTCATGTTTATTTACCAGGAAGTGCTCTAGTGTACTCCAGGTGAGCCCAGAGGTCCCACATGGCTCAGTATCTTGTGCAGCTGGACTCCATCTGCTCTGGACAGAGGGATCTTGCTGCCTCATTTAAAGAGCAATGCTGGGACCCAGCCTGCCTTGCAGGTGGGAGCTGGAAATATTGCTCTGATGCTGGTTTTGCTGTGCCCTGTGTTGCCTTCCCTGCAGCCATTTCGTGTCTTATTTCATTTGCAGGCTGGGTAAACCATTTGCAAATGAAAACAAAATAATTTTCTTTTATGAAAATTCTGCTTTTGAGTGAAAAAGCTGCAAAGTTTTGTTTGGGACTGGTGGAGGGGAGGTGTTTCCATTTGAGACAGCATCATTGCCATAGGAAATGTTGAAATTAAATGTTGGTTTAAAAAAATATTTCATGTAATGTTTAAGTTGACAGCTAAAATTACTTGGCAAGTTTGACCTGAATATGTGAGTTTTGCAGGTCTCTGCAAATCAGAAGGTAACTTTTTGCATCTGCTGTCTGCTTCTTAGAGAAGAGGTGCCGGAGGGGGTTTCTCAGAACACTTCCCATGGAAACAGCAATGCTACCAGTAGCTGCTCTGTGCTTTTTCTGTCTTGCAGCATCCTCAGACCACAGAAGGACCTGCCATTGACCCGTGGCACCAGCTGCAGAGATGCCCAGGTACCCTGGGGATGGGCACAGGCTCGGCAGCCTGGCTCTCACCACATTCCACAGAGGGTTCAGTGATGCTGGTGGCCCATGTGTTTGCAGCTGGTGGCACAGCCACATGTTGTGTTTGCCTCTGTAAGAACCTAAACCAAGCCCTTTTAATTTTTATAATTTATGTAATTTAAAAAAAAAGACAAACACCAAGCAACAAAATACAGTCCAGCAACAAGACCCCGCTCAGATGCCCTGCCTGTTACCAACACATCTGCTTTGCCAATTTCACTCTGTTTCCTTAAAACAGTCTAAGAAATATGGTCAGAAGCTTGAAGACTGATGCAAACCTGTTCATTGGCTGAAGACCAACCCATTCACCCTTCACAAAACCTCCTGTGGTGCAAACGGGCTGCCCTGCTTTCCCGAAGCGATGGTTCCCTCGGACTGGGGGGACTCGTGGGTGTGAGCCCAGCCCCCCTGGCCCCACCGCCAGGGCTTGCAGAGCAGCATCGAGCCTTTCTCTTGCTCTGGGTCCCCACCTGCTGGAGACACCACGCTGGGTTCTCTGGTGCTGGCCCAGCTCTACGCAGCACAGCGAGTGCTCGGGGTCCCTTTGACTCGGGGGTGTTTCCCCGCAGTGAGTGCTCCAGCATCCCTGGGCAAAGCGCCTTTACTTTGCATACATGGCTGATGTCCCCCTCTCCTCTCTGTCTCTGGGGTCCTGCCTGGATGAACCTCCAGCTGGAGTCTGCAGGAGATGAGGGGTGGGTTTGTGGACATGAACTGGACTTCTTTTGGGACCAGCATCCCCAAAGGGCTTCCCAGAGAAGGCTTTGGGGAAGATTTTATAGTTTCCCTTCAGTACCTGAAGGGGGAGAACAAAAAAGCTAGAAAGGAACTTCTTACAAGGGCATTTATTGAGGGGACAAGGGGAAGATGGCTTTAAACTGAAAGAGGGGGGATTTAGGTTGGACATTGGGAAAAACTTCTTCCCTGTGAGGGTGGTGAGACCCTGTCCCAGGCTGCCTAGAGAAGCTGAGGCTGCCCCATCCCTACAAGTGTTGAAGGGCAGGTTGGACGGGGCTTGGATCAGCTTGGTCTGGTGGGAGGTGTCCCTGCACATGCAGGGGGGGTGGGACTAGGTGATTATTAAGGGCCCTAAAACCCAAAGCAGTCTGAGGTTCTATGATCTGCTCCCGTCCTGCTCTGTCCCTTTTCCTCACCCTTGGTTCATGCTCCAGCTCCAGCCTTCAGGGCTGGGTTCCCACCTCACACGGTGCTTTCCAGTTGCTGCTGCCAGGATTTGTGTCTGGCCCTGCAGCCTGGTGAGGAGCAAGATCTGGGGCTGCTGGTGGAGCCATTGGAGGGAGCCCAGGAACAGGGCAGGAGCCTGGCCCAAAACATCTGTCCAGACAGGTCTGTGAAACTTCCCCAGGGACTGGATGGGAACTTCCAGAGGAGCAGCCAAGATGGTTAGTGAGGTGGTGCTTGTGTGTGCTGGGGACATCTCGACATGCCAACGCTGCCCGTGCAGGTACTGGGTGCTTTGCCTGCATCCACCCTCTCTGCAGGTGCCACCCTCCCTCCAGCTGCTCTCTCTGGCTCAGGAGTTGTTTGGCTGTTCTGTTCCCCCCCAGTCTGATGCCAACCTCAGTACCTTCTTGCCGTGCTGCTGGTGCCAGTGCTGTGCTCCTCTGCCGTAAGATCTCCTGTCTGCACTGGCTGCACATACATCCCACCCTTATTTCCACACTCCCCTGAGTCCTGAACAGCACGAGTCCCTAGTCCTAAAACTGATGATTTTTTCCTCAAGACAAAGTCCTTTCTCATGAACTGACCACAGAGTCCCCTCTGAGCTGGAGCACAGCACATGTCCCTGCCCAGATCAGCAGAGAAGAAAAGCCAAAAAGCAGCAGATTTTAAAAATGACA
The DNA here is from genome assembly GCF_000747805.2 of Chaetura pelagica. Taxonomy (NCBI): domain Eukaryota; kingdom Metazoa; phylum Chordata; class Aves; order Apodiformes; family Apodidae; genus Chaetura; species Chaetura pelagica. The sequence goes on along the minus strand of NW_009952092.1, from coordinate 118,316 downwards.
CATGCTCTTTATTGGACCATACGTATGATAGGCCTGGAAGTGAAGAGGCTGTAGCCATGAGGACAAGGGTTAGAAATCAGTGTGGCAATTCATGTACACAGAAAGCAATAACCTTTCCCACAGGTGCCTGAGAAAAAAAAGAGGGGGCTGGAAAAATTTTTATTTGCAGACAAAACATTTGGAGGTTGTAACACATGGCAGAGGCTTTGTTAGAGCATCTTGGAGCTGTTTTCATCCCTGAGGACCCAGGAGTGTGGTTTCACAAGATCGTCCCCCCTGTTTTGGGCCGAGTGAAGTGAACGTGCCCGGCGTCCCGTCCAGCAAAGCGGCTTTAAATGTGTCGCTCCGGGGAGGAGCAAAGGAGGAACAAGGACTGTGGCACCACCGGGGTCCGCACGGCTCTGCAAAGCCCTGCTGGTGACCTGTTACAACCTGTGCCTTAGCCAAAGATGCTCCAAATTCTTGTGGTGGGGACCTGGTCTCCCCTCCCCCCGCTGCCCCAAAGGTGGAGGCTGAAGGGTGGAGGAAAGAGAGGGTCTAGCGCAGCTATTTACACCGTTGGTTTCGCAGGGCAGCACTTGCATTCGGAGGCAGGAAACGCGTCGTCATCCACCTGGGGGCCCCGTGCTCCCCCCATCCTTATCTGATGGTCTTTTTGCTAGTGGTGGTCTTGGAAACGATCCTCACGCTGCCGCCGCCTGTGCTGGAGCTGACACCTCGGCTGCTGCCGGAGCTGAAG
>NW_009952092.1:111301-117483 GCF_000747805.2 Chaetura pelagica | reverse complement strand
CGTAGCCCACCCCGCTGGAGCTGCTGACCACGGCTGCAGGACACGGCACACACACCTCAGGGTCCCGCCGGGGGCAGGGGCACCTGCCCCACCGGAGCACGCAGGGGTGGGAAGGGGGGGATACTTACAGACGCTCACGGCTCCGACTCCCTCTCCGGCAAGCCTGTTGGGAACGGGGGGTAAAGTAAGCAGTTATCCCAAGGCACAGGCAGGAGATAGTATTAGCCACTGGGATAATCTAATTAGGCTACTGTGGCCTTCATAGGGACTATTGTCGGGTGGGGTATGTCTGCATAGCAGGTGAAAAGTGGTGTTGTTCATTTTTCTCACTGCCATCAGGTTCCAAGAGCTGGAAAGATCAAGGTTTAAATATCCCGCTCTCTGCCCTTGATTTATTTTTTGATGCTCCTTTATGCTTTCACCAGCTCGGTGCCCCAGCCCCTCGGGGTGAGCTGTCTCTTAAGCCCACTGAGCTGAGCCCTGCTCTGAAGAGCAGCACAACAGGTCCCTGTGCTTGTCCCCACCTGCTCTCCTCGCCCTCCAGCAGCTTCCTGTAGGTCGCGATCTCGATGTCCAGGGCCAGCTTGACGTTCATCAGCTCCTGGTACTCACGGAGCTGCCGGGCCAGGTCAGCCTTGGCTTTCTGCAGAGCATCCTCCAGCTCAGACAGTTTGGCCTTGGCATCCTTGAGGGCCAGCTCCCCGCGCTCCTCCGCCTCGGCGATGGCTGCTTGGAGGTTGGCACACTAAAAGCAAGGGAAACAGATAGTTTTTTAAACTTGGGCTACCTCAAACTGCTTTCCTGTGGTGTTGTAGACACTGATGCCCAACATGGCACTGAGAGCTCCCAACGGGCCATTGGGAAGGTGCCATGGTGTGGGTGACTGGGGACCTGCAGCCATAATCCTGTGTCCAAAGCAAAGAATTGACATCTACATCTCTGCTTTGCTACACACCTGGGGTGTAGCTCAGTATCTCACAACTTGCTTCCCCATCAAGATAGTGGCTATCACAGCACATCTTGGCATGGAGATCACTTCTCTGGTGAGCAGACAGACATGGCCATGCCTTCTTCAATGCAGGGTAGGAAGCCTGGCCTGACAGCCCTGCTCTGATGCCAGGAGCTCTTTCCACTGTGCCTGCCCTCCACCATGCAGCAGCTGCTCTGCAGGAGCATCCGTTCCTACCTGTTTCTTCACACTCTCGATCTCGTTCCGCAGCCTCTGGACAATCCTGTTGATCTCTGAAATTTCCATCTTGGTGTTGCGCAGGTCGTCGCCGTGCCGCCCGGCCGAGACCTGCAGCTCCTCGTACTGGTGTGTAGAGAGGAGATGAGAACTGGTTAGGCACCACAGGGCTCACGAAAGGGGTGAGGGGGCTTTAGGGAGCAAAGTGCAGGTCTGGGTGCAAGGTAAGGTGAACAACATTCCTTTGAGCAACCTGCCTGTGAAATAACAGCATTTGCCCTTGGTTATCAATATATCCTGAATATATCCTGATCCCTCAGGTCCCTTCCAACCTGGCATTCTATGGTTGTATGATTCTATGATATATGCTAAGGCAGCACCTACTGTATTGTGTAGAGCACCTGTGGGTTGTCACCTGCTATTAAGAACCTGGAAGGAAAAGAGGAGTGCTCTGGGTCCAAGGCCAGATCTACCAGTGACTCCTTGTGAGCCCAGGGTCAAGGCATTTAAATATCTTGTCCTTTGGTTTCACCACAAGGAATATAAAGCTGCTCAGGAGCTGTGGTCTCCAAGTGGACACCGGGGATCTGCACATAAAAGCCTATGGCAGCATGTGTAGAAAATAAATTAACTCTTGTGACACTGCGACCCTTCTTCCGTTAGCCCCGCCTCCCTTCCACCAGTGAGCTGCCACAGCAACCACCAAAATCCATCTGTCCATCTGGTCACCCACCTTGTTCTGGTACCAAGCCTCAGCCTCCGCCCGGCTCCGGTTGGCGATGTCCTCGTACTGCGCCTTCACCTCCGCGATGATGCTGTTGAGGTCCAAGTTACGGTTGTTGTCCATGGACAGGACCACGGAGGTGTCTGATACTTGCTGCTGCATCTGGGATAATTCCTGCAGAAGATGCAAAAAATTAAGTTAATGTTCTGGTGTCAGGTGGAACCCCTGCAGACAAGGGGTGTTTGGGAGCCCTTTCCACCAAGCCGTTTTCTTGCATTCCCCCTGCCCTGTCTCTAACAATTTTCCCTTTTCTGTCTTCTACCTGCATTATAATTTCCAAAAGGCACTGACCACCTTCTCTTTTACAGCACTGAGCGTGGTGGCTGGAGCTCCGGGACATGGCCGGGAGCTGTGGAGGATGTTGCTGTGGGGAGAGCTGATGCTTACCGCTTCGTAGAGAGCTCGCAGGAAGTTAATCTCATCTGCCAGACCATCTGCTTTGGCCTGCAGCTCCACCTTGTTCATGTAAGCACCATCCACATCCTAAAGAAAAGAAAATCAAATATGTCTGAGGAAACCACAAGCCAAAGGGGCTTCAGGACACCAGTATGACCATCACTCTGCTCCCAGGTCTGGTATGCTTTAAGCTTATTTTTATATTGCTGTGATCAAGGTTGGTTTGAGTTCTTTTTAATGTCATATTGGACATTCACTGTGAGCCAGAACCAGGTTCTTAGGAAGAAGGCAAACTCTGACTCTTGGGGACACAACCCAAGACAGAGTTGAACTGAGCTACAAGAGACCAGATGGTTTGCAACTACAACCAGAGGAGCTATCTTGAGAAAACCGGGCAGCTCCATCAGCATGGAGAAGGTTGTGGCCATTTGTCACCTTAGGAGGACCCATACTTATTCCTGGACGTGCCAACATCATGATCTGACCCAGCCATGAGGCTGGAGATCCCCAGCTCTCATGCTCTTTGCTTAAAGTCTGAGTTAATTTCATTGTTTGCCCCATAACTCCCAGTTCACTCACCTTCTTCAGGACCACAAACTCATTCTCTGCACCAGTGCGCCGGTTGATCTCATCTTCGTATCTGTTAGGATAAAAGAGTGAGAAAGTTTTAGTGGAAAAGCCCAAAGCCAGCATGGGAAGCAGAGATGGGACCACTCTAGTCCCAAGTCATTAGTTGTGGCTCATAGATATTCCTCACTCCCACCTGTTTACAGTCCAGAGCAAGTTATTGTTGACCGAGCCTGCAAGACCCCACGGTGTGAGAAGTCTCAACTAAAATTAATAGATTTTAATCACTGCCCTCAAAGTCAAGCTCAGACATAAAAATGTGCAGGATAAGAGCCCATTTCGGGAGGAAGCAGGAGCAGGTATTCTTGGTGACCTTTGCCCAAATCAAAATTATGCAAAAGGCTTCCAAAGAAGCTGCATTGCAATGCCTACAAATATATAATAATGTAACAGTTTGATATTTGATATTATAATAATGCTAATGGCTCTGAATAACCCACTGCAGCATTTAATTAAAAATAAAAATAAAATAAAATAAAAAAAAGTTTGGTGATTCTTTAGCCGTGGTTGTGCGAGAGCAGATCATTATGTCTCCAACTGTTTCTGTGGAACTTTTCATGGCTCTGAGCAACATCCTTTTATCAGATAATCAGGGCAGGGCTTAGCTAGAAAGTAGACAAAACACGTAGGCTGTTGAGGCAAAGACCTGGATTTTAAAGGCAGGTTCATGCCAGTCCTCCAGCTAATATTGGCAGAGACATCCGCACAGATGGATCACTTAGCTGACATGGGAAGAAGTGGAAATTAGCCAGTGGAATGGGAACCAACTCTATACGTGAAATAAAATATCTTCTCTTTCCCAGGCAGTAGCTCCAAAATCCAGATGATATAATTTGTCATTTTTGGCCTGATTAGTATTTCTAAAAGCCTATAGTACAGATCGAGACCTGAACTGCACCCAAGTACAACATAGCAGAAGCTGTGTCAGTCCATCCTCTAAGCCCTAAGTGCCATCTCCCCATCCCATCCCCCAAAAAATCTCACTCTTCACATGCTCATCTATCTAATATAAATGTATTTCAGGCCTCATGGTGTTTTTCTCAAATTTGCACTTGGCCAGAACTGGTTAAATAGGGAGAGATTGTACTTGCTGAACTGCAGCTGACTGAAAATGAACCTCACCTGAAAAAAGCACCTAAATGTCCCTTATAGTCAGCAGACGCCGACTGGTGTCTCCTTAAAATTATTCATCCCACCTCTGCTGGACACCTTATCTCAGGATGGCATTAATTGCCTCCCCAGGGAAATAATTTTCTTTGACAAGGGCCAGAGAAAAGAGCTGAGTATCTTCCATGTGACTGGTGCTGAACGAGGCCAAGTGCGTGCAGGTGGCCTGGGGCCCTCTGGGAAGGCTGAGATTTCCTTTGCAAAAAGAGAAATGGGGGGGATCTTGGAGCTGGCAGTTAATGGTTATGTTTCATTCCCTTTTTGCATGCCCATTATGCCCATGAGTTCTGCCTTTTTCCTTCTCCAGGTGTATTATCTTGGGAGACTCAGGGATCAGATCATGTCCCCTGCTAGACGGGAGCAACTTCCCACGGGTACATGGATTCTGTGCCAAAGGCACATCCTGCACTTAACAAATCTGACATAACTAGAGGTAGTTCTGAGATCAAGTTTTGCTTTTATGTGTTCATTTTGCAAAGTGGAAAGGGAACACAAAGGTGTGCACCAGCAAGTGTGAACTGCCTGCCCTGATTTTCCTGTCTGCTAATCATCTATGCTACACAGCATGATTTCTTACTTGTTCTTAAAGTCTTCCACCATGTCCTGCATGTTCCTCAGTTCAGTGTCCAATCTTCCCCTCTCTCCCAAAAGACTGTCTAGCTGCCGTCTGAGGTTGTTGATGTAGGATTCAAAAAGGGGCTCAAGGGACTTCCTGGTGACTGTGTGACCCTGCTCTTGGAGGAGGCTCCACTTGGTCTCCAGCACTTTGTTTTGCTGCTCCAAAAAGCGCACCTGGGAAGAAACAAAACCAGGCACATGTTGAAGCTCATGTGAACAATGCACAAAAACACCCTGGAAATAAAGGGATCATTCAACACAGAAAGAAAAGGTCAAGAGATGCTGTGACAGTTGGGAGAAAATTACTAGGTGTTGCTAATTCAAGGCACTGGTTTCTAAAAAAGTATGAAAAGCAGCTAAGATTTTCAGTGAGATTCTCCCAGAGCTATTAATCAGGCCAAACACATGTATTTGCAACTGTTGATGTTTTCCCCCCCACACTCAGCCCACCTTCCTGGTTTAAGTTGGAGTTATCCCACTGAGCTGTGTAGAGTTTTGTCATTTTAAAACCAGTAGATCCCTCGGGCCCCCACAATGTTTTTTACTGGAAGGAGGAGGATTTAATTTTTCAATAAAGTAAGGCACTGAAAAACTCATCCTTACAAAGAGGAAGCACAAGACAGGTCTTAGTTTTCAGCCAAGCCCACGCGGTTCGTCGGCTGGGATTAGTTCAGGCAAGCCCCGAAATCCAAGGGAAGTTTGTTCCTGTTGTTCTTTCCCAAGGCAACTGCTAATATGCATGTCTTGATGTTTAAGACCAAACTCTCACCTTGTCGATGAAAGAGGCAAATTTGTTGTTGAGGGTCTTGATCTGCTCCCGCTCCTGTGTTCGCACCTTCTGGATTTCCGGGTCGATGTCCAGCTTGAGCGGTGCCAGGAGGCTCTGGTTGACTGTCACTTCTTGGATGCCACCAGGTGGGCAAACAGGGAACCCAGGGCCACCTCGACCACCAAATCCAGGTCCTCCCAGCCCAAATCCACTGCCCAGCCCATAGCCACCACCACCACCAGCTCCTCCTAAGCCAAAGCCAGCGCCTGCTCCACCACCATAGCCAAGACCAAAGCCAGCTCCTCCACCAAAGCCGTATCCACCACCAGCTCCACTCCGTAGACCTCCACCGACTGAGCTGTAGGAAATTCTTTTGCTTCCACCTAGGTTATAGAGACTTCTGCTGCCGAAGCCACCACCAGCTCCAAAGCCTCCTCCACCTCCGGCTCTTCCTCCTCCAACTCTGGAGACAGAGACAGAGCTAAAACTGCTTCTGGCACCACTGCCACCTCCTACGATAGCAGAGCCTGAGCTAAAGCCCCTCATTCCCCCTCCAGTAGATGATCTGAAAGAGATGCGACTCATGGTGGCTTGTTCAATGGGAAATGCAAAGAGCAGAAGAGGGAAAAAGAGGC
>NW_009952092.1:105416-111284 GCF_000747805.2 Chaetura pelagica | reverse complement strand
AAAGAGCGGAGGGCAACGGAGACAGAAATGCCTGTGAAAGGAGAGCTTGGGAGCCTCCTCTTTTATCTGCTTGGAAAACTTGGCACAGGATTTCAGAACTTGACGTGCCTTGCAGCAACTTGCCTTGTCAAACACACCTCGGCTACAGCGAGGTGTGGAAAAATGCATTGTTTGCAGGCAAGAAAGTAACGGAGTGAGGGAGCTAGGGAGCTCCCCCCCACCCCCCCAAAACTGCTGCTCTGAGTCATGGAATTAAAATTGAATGGGACGAGTCACTGAGGACGGTGCTCAGGAGCAGGATGCAACACGATCCTCCCGAGACCCTGAGAGCCGGTTTTCCTTAGGTGAGCCCAGGACTCACTCTTTTGAGCAGGGTTCCTTGTGCTGGAGCTTTTCTAAGGTGAAGTTTAGGGTTTAACACATCAGGATCTTACCTTAAAATTGTCTCCCTTCATTGCAGGGGAAACTGAGAAATCAGGAAACATGGCTTTCAAAGGCAGCAAGTAATTCCCTTTTCTAAAATAATTTCAAATTATTACATTAAACAGTACTACAGGACTTATAACATAGTTTTTAAAAAGATGCCTGAAATTATTGTTGTTCTTTCAAAAGCTCAGGATTTCAGAATTCAAAAGCTCCTGGTGAAGTGGGGGTTTTTTAATCACTTTTTGTTCCATCCTCCACACTTCATACTTGACCAGCAGTTTCTACATCACTGCTGGTTCTGCAAGACATTCTGTGAAGGGGAATTCATCCACTTTTCTTCTAGCTCTCTCCCACATCCTCCTTCACCCTGCTGAGATCATTCAAACCCTGAGGAAGGTGCTTCTAAAATCACCTTTGCCTCTTGATCTTGGGCTGTCGGGTGAGCCCTCACTTCAGAGCTTCAGTCCCTCTGGTGAGGCTGGATTGTGCTTGAGGTGTAAAGGCTGGACCACTGATAACAACTTCTCCTGTGTCCATGAAGAGCTGGACACAGGTCACAAGAGAAGATATCCCCTCCCTCCCACCCCAAATCCTCTCTGAACCGACTCTTCCCGCCCTCAGCCTCGTGCTGTGTTGTTTTATCCTGACGTGTCAGATAAAATAACAGCATGGGGCAGAGAGGTGAAACCTGAGCAGCTAAAAGATTCCCAAACTGGGCTGCGTGAGCAGTAAGTACAGGAGCTTAATCCAAAACGAGCAGCTCAGGGGTATGTGCTGCATCTCCTAGCTTGTTTCTGTTGATGTGTTTCCAACCGCTGTTTTCTCCGTCTGGGAACTTGAAAGAAAACCTGAGCAGAAGGGGTTGGGTAGTTTTGGGTGTTTTTTTCGTTGTTTCTTGTGTTGTTTGTGTTCTTTTTTTTTTTTTCTTTTCTCATTGCAATCAGCAAATCCAGCCCTTGCAGCTCCCACCTCCTGCAAGAACTCCTGTGGTGCCCGTTGCCAAGTGCGTGAGTCACCGCAGCTCCGGGGGCCGAGCCCTGGCCGGGCTGTTGAAGCATCCTCAGAGGGCTGGGCGGTAGCAAGGGGGTGCTCTCACCTCGGGAGTGATGTGGCAACCTCCTGGTTGCTGGAAATGCAGAGTTCCTTGGGGAAAAACTGCACCCCATCTCCCACATCCAGGAGCAAGGAGCCCCGATCTCGCCCCGTGCAGGCAACCTCAGCATCAACATCTCATCAGAAGAGATTCCAGCAGTAGTGGGGATCTGCTGATATTGGAAATAAATAAATTGTGTCACTGGCATGGCAGATATGGGAGGATTTGCTTTCCTAAGCCTGCAGATGTGAATCTGTGGATCCTGTGGCCGGGCCCAGGCAGGGATCCTGCCTTTGCCTTCCAAAGAGCTATGCAAAGTCACACCTGGGAACCAGAGCCCAGCTGCAGATGTTTTATTCAAAGCAATGAGAAAGGATTCACGTTTAAGGCAGTCATTACCCCCCCAGCTCTTCTAGGAAAGCCTGTTGCTGCAGACAATGGTAATTAAGTGGAATATTACAAAGGATTTGGAAGAGTAAATCAAATTATTGCTTAGGCACCAAAACAAGGAAAATTCTCACATCTTGGTCCCATGTGGCTTCCTTGCCTGGCCCCTGTCCTTCCTGTGCCTTGTCCTGAAGCTGCTCTGGGTGGGAAGGTGGCTGGGCTGGCTCTCTGGATGGGCAGGACGCCCACAGGGAGGGTGTGGTTTGGGAGGCAGGGTTTGCTGTGAGGGGTGGGGGCATTCAGAGGGGTGGTCTGGGGGTACAGAGCAAAGGCAGGAGGAGTGTGGCCAGCTGAGATGTTTGCAGGAGCTCAGCTGCCTTTGAGCACCATTTTCAGACTCTGTTGCTCATAGAATCACAGAATGGTTTGGGTTGAAACAAGCCTTAAAAGAATCCAATTCCAAGCCCCTTACCATGGGCAGGGACACCTCCCACCAGCCCAGGCTGCTCCAAGCCCCATCCAACCTGCCCTTCAACACCCCCAGGGATGGGGCAGCCACAGCTTCCCTGGACAACCTGGGTCGGTGTCTCACCATCATCACAGGGAAGAATTTCTTCCTAATTTCTTCTTACTATTTGTGCTTTTTTCAGCACAGGCTGGAAGAAAGACATTCAAAACTTCTAAGGTTAGTTAGGGCTAAGTTGCCATCACCTCTAATAATTCCTCACACCCGTGCTGTGTAATTCAGCATTCACACAGGTGAGCACAGAATTCGAGGTGACTCAGAGTTTATTTTTAACCTTTGCTCATTTTTGGTCTCTCTGCAGCATCCTCTGCCACAGCAGAGACAAAGACAGGCGTTTTGTCCCCAGACTTTGGTCTCTTTTCCTGCAGCTCCTTCGGTTTTCTGGGGAAGGGAGCTCTGATGTTTCGGTGTGTCAGTTTTCAGAGCTGGATCCTTGCTGGGCTGACATGTGCTCACTTGCTGTTTCCCATTCCCTGCTGGGTTGTGTAAAGCAGGGATGTTGAGAGGTCAGGTAAGAGCAAAGCGTCTGTCTCTTTGAAATGCAATAAGGTGTGTTTGTCTGAGGGATGAGTTCCCCCCACCTGCCCCCCCAGTCTCTTTTTTCTTTTTTATTCACCTTTTGCAAGGCCAGCTGACCAAAACACCCCCATTGTTTGGTGAGTTGCTGTGCTCCAGCTCATCGAAACCCATCCTCAGTCTAGATGATCCTGATAAAATCCTCCCCCAGAGCCCTGTGTATGTTTATAGGTTTGGCTACATCTTTTTAAGAAAGCAAAAATTAAACACTGGTTTGGATTTTTTTTCCCAAGCTAGCGAAGCTGTGCAACACCCTCCCTTCCATGGAAGAAAGGCTTTTAGGTTAACCCTAATCATATGCTAAGAAATTAAAGATGATGGATTTTTTGGTCACTTACTGAATCAACCCCCACCTTCTTCCTCTTTTCTCTGATTCTTCAATTAATTTTGGGACAACTGATTTCAAGCTTTTCATTGTGATTTTATCAGAATTTTGAAACTTTTCCCCAAAAGTAAAGCAAAACCCCCCTTCAGCTCACTCTGCTGAGGGCTGGGAGTGTTTTGTGTTTAGTTCTGTTTTAGAATAAAAATATGTAGGAGGAAATAAATTCCAATCCAGTTTTATTGGACACATTCCAAAAAGAGAAAGGAAAACACAGCATTATCACTCTCGAGTATAAAAAGCTGCAATTTTCTTTTTAATGGTACTTTCACAAAAATAAAAAGATACGGTGGAAGGCAAGAGGGGTAACTTCAGAGGGGTAAATTTCAGACAGAGGGGAAAGAGGAATATGGGCACTGGTGTGCCTTTGGGCTCCTGCTCCCAATTGCCTCAGTTCCCCTGTGCTGTGCTGGAATCTGGGTGCTCTTTGCAGTTTACCAATTGTCTTTCTTCTGGCAGAGAAACTTTCACATAGTGGAGATGCTGAAATAGCCCGAGGAGCAGGGTGGACGTGGCCCCTCAGGCAGTTTTTTCAGTGTAATTTTCCATGTCTCAGACTTTCACCCTGACTGCTGCTACTGACACGGTGGGAAAATTCAGGGAGACTTGTCCTGTTGGTTGGTGTTGGTGTTTTTTAACCTATTCCAAAAAAAACCTAGCATGAGACAGAACAGCCCAGTTTAACTGCAGACACTGGTCTTGCTTTTGAAGAAAATCTCTGCCTCATTTATTCAGAATCTTTAAAATACTATAATTTAGAATACAAGCCCTTTTCCATCTGCTTTGGACCAGTCACTGATGACACCTCTGACAAAATACACCCACAAGATTATGTGTAAGGTACCACTATGGGCAGACTTTCATTTGCAAAGGGAAAGGGAAGGAATGGGAGAGTGGTTTGGGCTTCCTTTTAGATAAGCTCACTGGAAGCTAAATCCACATCCTTGTGGGAGGCACTTGTCAGGTAGAGCTGTCCCAGATGACATAACCCTCTGTCCAGGCTCATGTGCCTGACCACGCAGCTGCATTGCTCAGCACATCTAGAAGACACTTGTTGTTTGAAGCTTGGCTGTGAACGAGGATAAAGGGATTTTTCATCACACTCAAGTGACTCAGAAGTGATTCCTAATGGGCTCTGTGCTCCCATAATAAGGTATATTTTAAGAGGGGTCTCACGTTAGCAAACCATTGCCTGGGGTCTGTCAGCAACCTCCTGGGATATTTCTACATAGCAGAAAAATAACACACATCTCTGACAAAGATGAGTTTCTTAACCTGTTTGATTCATCCCAGCAGTGAAGGCAAAGCAGGCTGAACTGAACCCAAGTTCCCAGCCCATCCCTGGGCTTCTGTGGGTCAGAACTGAGCTAAAACTCCAAGTTATTGCATCTTCACTGCTGTTTGCTCACTTAGCTGGTGGCTGTCAGATAGCCACAATTACAAACAAGCTGCTCAGCCTGATTAAAAGCAAAAAATAAAACCAATTCCCTATTCAGAAAATCACTCGGGCCCCTCTTTTCCTTTTAATCCTGTTTCAGATACTTTCAGCAAGCTGGTTAACATGTGCTCTGCTGCTTCTCTTGAGCTGTGATCCAAATGCTTGGGAACTATGGTGGGAGGAGCAGGACAGAGGAGGGCAGGGGCTGTGCAGGACACAGGAGCAGTGTGGGAGCAGTGTGGGAGCGATGCTTTTGGGGAGGGTCGGGTGCTGGTTTTACTCAGGCTGTGTTGCATTCTTCAGGCTTTGGCTTTTTATGCTCTTTTTGCTGGAGGAGGTTTTGGAGACAATTTTCACACCTGGGTTGGCACCTTTTGCACTTCCAGAGCTGAAATTCCCTCCAGTGGTGCTCAGACCACTGCCGCCTCCATAGCCAAGGCCGCTTGCAGCGCCTCCTCCAAAGCCGCCACCACCGCCTCCAAGTCCAAGTCCTCCTCCACTTCCAAAGCTGTAGCCTCCACCACCACCACCTCCAAGACCAAAACCACTTCCAAAGCTGTAGCCTCCACCACTGCCTCCACCTCCAAGACCAAAACCGCTTCCACTTCCTCCTCCAAGGCTGAAACTGTTTCCACCACCTCCGCCGCTTAGGCTCAGTCCGCCAAATCCTCCTCCTAACCCAGCTCCACCAGCCATGCCAGAGCTGGAGCTGATGACAGCTGAAAGAAAAAGCAAGCAGAGGGTTGAACATCTGCTTGGCAGTCACCCAGTTCCAGAAGCTCCATCATCAAGACCTTGACCCAAGGAACCCAACTTCTGTCCCCTGTGCAAGACACTAATGCTGGTGGAAGGTTCTGAACACTTAAATTGGGCAAAGTCTCCCTTCTCCCAGGGTTTCCCCCAGCTTCTGCTCCCAGTGAGCCCAAAGCAAGACAAGCGCTGTGGTACTTACAGTAGCTGATGGGGGTCAATCCCTCTCCACTCAGCCTGTTGGAGGGCAGATAAAGGGGAGGTTAGAGCAAAATGAAGGACACAGGCAA
>NW_009952092.1:98648-105381 GCF_000747805.2 Chaetura pelagica | reverse complement strand
CCTGCTGGGTTTTTGCTCCCACCTGCTCTCCTCTCCCTCCAGCAGCTTCCTGTATGTTGCAATCTCAATGTCCAGGGCCAGCTTGACATTCATCAGCTCCTGGTACTCACGGAGCTGCCGGGCCATGTCAGCTTTGGCTTTCTGCAGAGCATCTTCCAGGTCAATCATCTTTGCCTTGGCATCTTTGAGAGCCAGCTCCCCACGCTCCTCCGAGTCTCCGATGGCTGTCTGCAGGGTGGCACACTGCAAGAGGAGGGATTGGAACTCCTAAATGCTGCTTTTCTTTTTGGGTAAGAGTCACACAAGGAAGAAAACTATTCTGATTGGGGTGTTAATGAGAAAAGCTGAGGTCATTCACCCACAGTTAATATTGCTGGAGTGGAAATGCCAGCCTGGCAAGGATGATTTAATGCAAAGTACAGTGTGGTGCCCTTTTTGGGAGGGAATTCAACACATGTAATGAGGTACATCATACTCTGTGGCTGCTAAAGTTCCTGATACAGCAAAGCAGAGCTGTACCATTCAGGGAAAAGAAAGCAGGGCTCCATGGGCTACTCCTGCCATTCCTACCTGGTTCCTGGTGTTCTCTATCTCTGACCGAATCCTCTGGATCAGCCGGTTGAGCTCAGAGATTTCCCCCTTCGTGTTGCGCAGGTCGTCCCCGTGCTTCCCAGCCGTGGCCTGCAGCTCCTCAAACTGAGGTTCAGAAGGAGGAGTAAACCATCTGAGATGTCCAGGTGGACAAGACATGGCTCAAACAGCCTCACACAGCTCCAGCAGCAGTTTTAACCCAGAAATGCATCCATGGCATCTCTGGGTCTGTTCACCTTGGTTTGGTACCAAGCCTCTGCCTCGGCCCGGCTCCTGTTGGCGATGTCCTCGTACTGAGCTTTGACTTCAGAGATGATGCTGCTGAGGTCCAGCTCCCGGTTGTTGTCCATGGACAGAATGACAGCAGTGTCAGACACTTGTGCACTGAGCTGAGCCAGCTCCTGCAAGGAAGCACAGAGGACCCCGGGCCAGCTGCACTTACCTGTTCAAATGCCATGAGTGATGGCAGTCACCATGCAGGGGTGGCAACAGGACAGAAGTCAGGGGGGAAGGGCATCTGTACCGCATCGTAGAGGGCTCGGAGGAAGCTGAGTTCATCGGTCAGGGCATCCACCTTGGCCTCCAGCTCCACCTTATTCATGTAAGCAGCATCCACATCCTGGAAAAGAGCAACCATGGGTCCATCTGCAGCACCTGGTACCTCTTCTTTAGCTTGGCCAAGAAGTGGCCAAGCCTGGAGCACCTTCCACTGCTGCAGTGGTGCTGCCTGACTGCAGGAGCTGTGCTTGGTGCGTCCCCATGGGAGAGCACCAAGGGGACATCTCTTGGCCAACAGAAGTGCTGTGAGTAGCTTTGTTAGTGGATAAGGAGGGAACTGAAGGCTGCTTGGCACTTCCCAGCACTAGTGACCACCTGCATGGTCTGTTTTGCCCAGGCAAGCACATGTGCATATTGTGGGACAAGAATTTCCCTCCATCCTCCAAGCGCCTCCATTCCTTTCCCCCAAAATACCAATCCAAATGACAGCTTTTGAAGGATAACACTGCAGCTCCGTGAGCTCTCCTGTTCTTCAGGGCTCTCCCAGCCTGTGCAGTCCTTAGGGTTAGCTCAGCATCCGTAACAGCTCCCGTCCCACTCACCTTCTTCAGCACCACAAATTCATTCTCGGCCGCTGTGCGTCGATTGATCTCCTCTTCATATCTGCAGGGATAAAGGGAGAGACGTGCTGAATCCTGCCTCTGTTAGCAGCCAAGTTGTCCAGGTTGGACTGCACAGTTATCTGGGCTGGATATGGCATTTCCAAATCAACCTACTGGAAACTGCCCAGCTCAAATTTGTGAGAATCCCATGTCTCAAAGAGTTTAAATGACATTTTGACATAATGTAGATGGAGCAAAGAGGGTAGGGCTGGTTTAGATGATCTTCCTTTGTGAGTGTCATCACAAGTTGTGTCCTGGCTGAATCTGCATTTTCTGTTTGGAAAAATGATGGACCACCTGTCTGCTGCTGTTGAGGAAGACAAGGGTTCTGCAGGGGGATGTACCTCACAGGAGTGGTGTATCACATGGGGATTAGTTGGGTGCTCTGTTATGGTCTAGAGCACAGACTGCAGATACCTTTTTCACTTCCCTGTAGAAAGTTTGGTCAATATCTCAGCCTAGGAGTTTTGCTTTCAGAAAGCTCAATATACGTGAGAATAATCCTACTGCTTAACGCTAAACTGAACCATTTGCATCCCATCGCACCTCAGGGTGCCTGGATGTGCCACTAACAGGCACTCACTTGTTCTTGAAATCCTCCACAAGGTCTTGCATGTTCTTCAGCTCCCCATCCATGCGTCCTCTCTCATTGAGCAGGTTGGCCAGCTGCCGTTTCAAGTTGTTGATGTAAGCCTCAAAGAGGGGGTCCAGGTTGTTTTTGCCTGAGTTGTTTTTTTGGCCCTGGTCCTGCAGGAGGGTCCATTTGGTCTCAAGCACCTTGTTCTGCTGCTCCAGGAAGCGAACCTGAGCATTGGGAAGTGGAGAGGTTTAGCAGAAGATACCTGTGAGCTGATGGCCAGTGATCAAGACAAGATTTAAATCCAACCATAAATATCCTCCAGATTATCCCGGGCTATGTTAGCTCATCCAGCAGCTAAGCACATTTGTCCTCAGTGGACAGTTCTCTTTAGAGACAATTTAATTCAGCAAGTCAATGAGCAATCATTAGAAAATGTGGGTTCAGCCCTTTGATCAGTTGCCTTTGTTAACATCTTTGGTTTTCTTTCTTTGTAAGAGATGTTTATCTTCCTTCATTAAAGCTAAGATCTGAGTACTACAGGTCACAAGACCAGTACCTAATTGCCTTTCCTTTTGCCCACATATGCTATGTATTTAACCAAGTAAAAGCCAAGGAAGGACTTCAGTCAATATAAAAAGGCCTAGAGCTTGCAGGCAATAAAGCAATGAGGACCAACTCGTCTGCTGGGATTCTCCACAGAGAGAGCTGGGTTAAGCAGCTAGATCTGGACCTGAAACTGTCTTTCTACATTTGAGCTAATGTATCTTATTTCTCAGGCACGGAGCCTGGATCTAATCCTTTTATTACTAGTTTCTAGTCCAATATTCTGCCTCCTAAGTATTTAGAATTATGTTATTTTTTGATTACTTTGATGAAGACCTACAAATAGGAAATATGCAATAGACTGTAGATCTATGAAATCACATTTTTGTAGCTAAATGACTGCCTCTCTTCCCCTCTATCACAGTTCCACAGCACTTGATGAATTCTCACCTTGTCAATGAAAGATGCAAACTTGTTGTTGAGGGTCTTGATTTGCTCCTTCTCATCTTTTCGCACCTGGTGAATGTTTGGATCTATCTCCAGGTTCAGCGGTGCCAGGAGACTCTGGTTGACAGTCACTTCTTGGATTGTACCAGCTCCAGGTGGGCTACCACCAAACCCCATTGGGTTCCTGCCACTACCCAACCCTCCACTGAATCCTCCCAGTCCCCCTACTCCACCAAAGCCAAACCCTCCACCACCTCCCAGTCCACCACCAAAGCCTAGCCCACCAGCACCTCCACCAAAGCCATATCCACCACCAACACCAAGTCCAAGACCACCACCAGCTCCACCACCACCAAGTCCACAGCTGCTGCCACTACCACCACCTCCCAGGCCAGAGCCACCACCAGCTCCACTCCCAAAAGCAGCACGGAAGCTGCTTCCAACACCAATGGATATCCTCTTGCTACCACCAAGGTTGTAGAGGCTCCTGCTGCCAAAACCAGCACCACTGCCACCACCTCCTCCAATGAGCCTTCCAAAACCACCTCCACCTCCTCCAGCTCGTGCCACAGACATCGAACTAAAGGCAGCCCTGTTGCTGCTTGGAATAATAGCTGAGGCAGTGCTGTAAGATCTGCCTCCACCTCCCACTCGCATGCTGTAGGTTTGCCGGTTCATCGCAGCAGGAGATAAGATCCCGGCACTGGTGAGAAGCAGCAGGCAGACAGTGCAGCTCTCTGATGGCAGGGAGCAGAGTGCCCTTTTTATCCCTCTGGGGATCTGGGCTTGGTTGCATGGAAGTCCAGTGATCAATTTAGTGCCTTCATGGTTTTGACGTGCCAGGCAGTCAGCTGTCGGATCGAAGCTCATTACACACCAGTTGCACCCAAACACACCTATTGGAGCTGCTGTGGAGCTGCTCAGATAGAAGGGTTATCTAACTCCCTGATTATGGCAGGGAAAGCTCAGCCTTAGTGTAAAGCCTCCATATGCCTGCAGAGTTGTATTATTTTATTTCTGAGCTGTGAAGCAGAAGGAAATAAATAAAAAGGGTGAAAAAAGAGGAATAGCTACATGGATACCCCTGTGCCACCTATCAGGTGCAGTACATCGGTACAGAGCTTAGGGTGGAATCCTTTGAATTAACTGGAGTGAAAGGCAGTGAGAATTAAATGGCTAATTATGAACAAAAAATTTTCACAGGGCCTCTTCACCGGAAGGCAGTGTGGGTGTGATGTTCATGAAGCCTGACACCTCCTTCAGGGCTCTAGTTTATCCAGCCTGCCCGTTCACACTAGCTAGGCAGGGACCAGCTTTGTTTGCTGACTGGAGCAAAGAGGTTCCCATTTACAGTTCTCCTTTGAGACACTATCTCTAAATGTCAACTCAAATTCTGGCCATTTAGTATTAGATATTTAGTCTATGGCAGGTTTTCAAGGCTTGCTTCCTAGAGATATTGTCACCTCCAGACAACAGCTCCATCCTACCCAGAGCTTGCCATTGCAATATCTCCAGCCAACTGGTGATGTGGTCGACACATTTTCATCTTGATCTAAAAAGCATTTCATTGAAAGATGCAGATTGTCTGAAAAACACTTTGCACAGCTTTGTGGAACTGTATTATTTGCATGCTGACATTAAGATGTAACCAGTCTTGAGTTTCTAGCTCTTTACAGCTGTGATTTATTTTAAAGATCTTTGAACCTTTCTGTTCAAAATGTTGCCAAAAGCAAAGATGTAACCAGCATGAAAAACACTCCCACAAATTCTCCTTATTTTACTTCCTGGAGTCCTTGGGAAAAAGAGTGAATTCAGTAGGTGTGGTGACATGTTCTGGCGTCTCAGAGTTTGTGGAATTGAGATGTTTAGAGTACTTTATTCTTTGTATGTAAGAGCTCAGTTTGTTTTAAGCATGGTGCTGTCCTGGCGTGCGCATGACTGGGGCTTAAACACTTCTGCACAACAGGACTCCACATGCCCTTGGAAATACATCCATGTACCCCAGTGCTACGAAACCATGAACTACAAGCTAAAAATTCCACTGGCATCTCTGGAAGAAAAATTAAGCAGGTGCCTTGTCTTTTATCAAATTCAGAAGACCAAGTATCTGATTGTCCTTGGAGAAATGCTGCCAGGCAGGCTCAAACTCAAGCAGAACTCCCCATTTCAGTGTGAAATTCCCAGTCAGTACAGATGGGCTTACTTGTCTTTGGAAAATGTTGGTGTGCCTGGGATGTCACTTCAAATTCATTAACATCTATTGCCTTGATTATTTGCATAAAATTCAAAGCCCAGGTGAGATGGGAAAATGAGATTGTCTTCATGCTTTCTTGACCCCAGTAAAGGCAGATTGTCCTGAAGCTGACAAACGGGTTTGGGTCAGATATTAGAGCTGAGTGAATGTAATGTGATTAAAGGTGGGGCTGCCAACAAGAAAGAGGGAATAGTCATTTTAGGCTCCCACAGCCTTCTTCCTTCAGCCCACTGTCCTCAAGGTATGTGAGCAATGCAGAGGCTGGGTGAAAAATGCACCATTTCTCCGCAGTGGTTTGTTGTGTGGAGGAGCTGAGGTTTGTGGCCTCCATGCCCAGAGGCAGATCCGGCTTTTTCATCTCTTGGTTTGGATCAACTCTGCTAGATTACCAAGGGACATGTCCAGAGTGACACCAAGCAGGATATGGCCTGCAAACCGCCCCCCAAAAACTTGCTCCTGGCCTTTTTTCTTCCAAATACCCTGATCTACATGAACATATTAAAGCAGGCAGCAGAAAACACGGGGTTTGCAATATTTGGGGGTTGAGAAGGGCAGGGATGATCAAAGGTTTTTCTCCCAGAAGTGCAAGAGCTGCTGAGCTGCTTTGGTACCCTGGGGAACCAGCTGGTTATTGGTGTGCAGGTATTGTTTTGCAGGGAGGGGATCAGCTCTAATTATGAGCTGCTGGGACACTGGGAGCTTCTCGTTTGGGTGTTTCTGCTTGCTATTTACATGGAAATTAGATGAAGTCCAAGTTGTATGCACTGAGAAAAGATGAAGATAACCATTTTGAAAAACATCCTCTTTAGGTGGGTGGGATGGGAGGTCTGATCCAGCCCCAAGCCCAGCCAGTGTTGCTGAGGCACATAATTTATTAAAAATTAATTTGTGATCTGCTGCCTACTGCTCACATCCAACAAACCATCTTGCTTTCCATGACAAGAACACTGCAGACATGGGGAGCCTGAGTCCTCCACGCTCAGCACAGCCTCTGTGCTGGGAGAGAAGCAGAAGGAAATGCTCAACCAGTGGCAATCAGTGGTGGGTTCATCACCATCACACCAGCATGGATGGACGGAGCCTGGCAGAGTGGTTGAACTCATCCTCCAGCCATGGAGAGGCTGGGGCAGACAAGCCATGAGTCCGCAGGCCAGGCTA
>NW_009952092.1:96908-98268 GCF_000747805.2 Chaetura pelagica | reverse complement strand
AATGCCATGAGTCAGCAGGCAAGTCTAGGAAGCTGCAGGACGTCGGGGAATAAATTACAAGATCCAAGTCCTTGGTGTCCCTTTCATGGAGTAAATTAACCTGCCCACACCCTGCCCTGCTTCCAGTCTGGGTCAGGAGAGACAGATTTCTCCAAAGGGCAACTCGGAGCTCAGTTGTCTCAGGTACTTTCAGCTGTGCCCAGGCAAGTTGTGGGACGGAAGAAGCTGGCAGGGCCAGCTGGTTTTACTGGCATCCAGCTGTGCAACCAGCTGTGATGAGTGCCAGCCCTGCCATAGACACCCTTCAGTGGGTCCCCATCCCTCAGAAACTGGAGACCCTGACAGGGAAAAGGGAGGGGGGGACCTGGTCCCACCTCAAGCCCAGCCTCGTACAGTGGTGGAAGAGGGTTTTCCTGTCTCTGCAGGGGCTGTGGGATGCCCAGGCACATCCCACAGTCTCTGCTCCTGGTATGTGTTGAGGAAGGTTGGGCACTGGGGGAAGAAAGGCCCTGACACTGCACTTTGGGCAGGGACATGTTTTTCTTGCTTTCTTACAAAATCAGCCTATTCTGGTGAGAGGGTTTCAGGGCTGAGGGGTGAGATTGTTTTCCTTTTGTTACTACCTGAGCTGGTTCTCACTGATTTATTTAAACAAGAGCCTGGCTGCTTTTTTCTTCTGCCTCCAGAGATCCCAGACAATGTGAGAGACCTTGAGTGAGCTGCACGTCCCACAGGCAGTTAAATATCCTGGTTTACATGGCATTTCCAGACTTCCCTGTGGCCATACTGATCTCTGGATGGAATAAAGGTATGCAAAAGTGCATCAAGAAGGGGAGCAGACAAAGTCTCAAAAAAAATTGTCAAAACTCCACTTCTTGCATGTTACCAACCCCACCCATTCATGTTTGAGACAATATCTGTGCTCTTGCAATCTCCGGGAGGGAAATAAAGCCCATGAAGCAAAGCATGAATTATGCATGTAGTTTATTGAGGGTACAGCTGCAAGTTTGGAGTAAGTGAAGGATAATCAACTCTGTTCACTTACACATTAAAAGCATTAAATCCATCTGTCTAGTACACACACAGGGAAAACAACGCATGCATTTAACTACAGAAATATAAGGTGCTCATCAGTGTGTAATTAAAATCTGCTCTACCAAACCTGGTGTAGCAACTTGGACCAATTTACATAAGTGTTACCAACCCTCTCATAAACAGGAAAAATTGGATTTTCTGGTGTCATTAAAGAAGTTAAATAATAGCCACAGCTCCATCTTGGACAATTAAAATGTGGCTTCTCTTTCTGATGTTGGGATGACCAAATTTTTCATCCTTTTTGCAATAGCTGCATTAGGGAAAG
>NW_009952092.1:96370-96747 GCF_000747805.2 Chaetura pelagica | reverse complement strand
GCAGAGGGGTCAGGCAGAGAAGGCTGATTTAAGAGCCAAGATGATGTGTGAAGACATGTTTGGACTCTCTGAAATGAAAATCTCAGCTGTCTGTGACTGGGGGGGGTAAGTTTCCCCCAAGAACATGCAAAAAGAAGGTGGGTTTTGATCATGCAAAAAAAAGTATCTCGGCAGAGCAACTAGCCTAGTTGTGCGGGCAGGGGCAGCGCATGGTTGTGTGATCCCTAGAGCTGTCAGGAGGAAGGGGAATACTGTTTTATTGCAGAAATGCTGACTATTTTAAAACAGGCTGTGTGGTTGTGGCCACCCCCCTTCCCCGGTCTCTACCGGGTAGTTCTGACCACACGCACGGCTGTGCTGTACCGGCTGCCGGCGCT
>NW_009952092.1:75049-96187 GCF_000747805.2 Chaetura pelagica | reverse complement strand
ATTTGCCTCCCATTCCGGACAGGGATCGACACTCCCCGACGGTGCCACCGCCGCTGACCACGGCTGTGGGAGAAAAACAGGGGCTGTCACTCCCAGAGCTGCAGAAAAACAGCTTATAAGGACACTTATAAGCTTAAAAGACTTGTAAGGAAACCGAGGGAAAGGCTGATCAGCTTACCTACGCTCACAGGGTTGCCAGTGCATATCCTGTGGGGAAAAGAAATGGCATAGAATCATAGAACCATAGAGTCACAGAATCACAGAATGGTCTGGGTTGGAAGGGAGCTTAAAGATCATCTAGATCCACCCTCCTGCATGTGCAGGGACACCTCCCACCAGCCCAGGCTGCTCCAAGCCCCAGCCAACCTGCCCTTCAACACCCCCAGGGATGGGGCAGCCACAGCTTCCCTGGGCAACCTGGGCCAGGGTCTCACCACCCTCATAGTGAAGAATTTCCTCCCAATGTCTAACCTAAATCTCTCCTCCTCCAGTTTTAATCCATTACCCCTTGTCCTCTCACTACACTCTCTGGTACAACATCCCTCCCCAGGTTTCCTGTAGCCCCTTCATATCTCAAAGATGTATTTAGATAATATATTCCTTCAAACAGATGGAGGTGCTGCCCAGACATTGCTTCCTCAGATACATCAGCTTTTCTGTGCACCCAGGTGTGAGGTGCTGGTCCACATTGCCCCCCGAAGCACTGTGGGGTTGGATCCCCAAATCCCAAAGACATCTTAAAATAGCCTGTCTTCTTTTTATACCACAAGCAGCAGATCTGACTGCAGTGTGCTCAGTGCTCTGCAATCTCACTGCCCTGGGAAGATGAGGAGGAAACGGGTAATGGTCTCCTCTGCACCCATGGGGAGCTGCCTCCACCCAGGGTTCCTCACTGCCTCCCTCTCCTCTGTTGGGTTTTACCAGCTCTTGTTGCAGCCAGAGATGCTCCTACCTGCTCTCTTCTCCTTCCAGCAGTGTCCTGTAAGTGGCAATCTCAATGTCCAGGGCCAGCTTGACATTCAGCAGCTCCTGGTAGTCTCTCAGCAAGCATGCCATCTTGTCCTTGGCTTGCTGCAGGGCAGTCTGCAGGTCAACCAGCTTCTGCCGGGCATCCTTGAGGGCGCAGTCCCCGCGCTGCTCCGCGTCACAGATCGCCGTCTGCAGAGCCGCGATCTGGGGACAGCAAGAGGGTGGCCAGTGGGGACATGAAGAGGCATCTCCACAGGGTTGCTCATGTACCCCCTTGTTTCTCAGCTAGGACCTGCCAGAGAGCCTTAGGCTGAGGCTGGACACATGTGATGGCCAAGCTACCTGGGATGGAGGGCACCTGTTGGCTGCACCCCCGGAGGAAGCAGCAAACACTGTTTCAGCCAAACCAACTGGCTCCTGCTTATTTAGTAAGGGAGAAATAAGTCTGCTTCTTTATGTATTGACAGCAGCTGAAAAGCTACAAAGAAAGGTTTGAGGTAGTGTGGGGGGATTCTCCCCAGAGTGGGAGCTGGTGAGTATGAAACCATTTGCTGGAGAAGCTGCAGGCCTCTCTGCCCAGGCAATAGTTGACCCTTTGTCCTACCTGCTTCTTCACATTGTCCGACTCGCACTGCAGCTTCTGGATCATCCGGTTCAGCTCGGTGATCTCGCTCTGGTTGTTTCTCAGGTCATCACAGAACTTGCCCCTGCTGCTGTGGAGCTCCTCCAGCTGTTGCATGGGAAGAGGGTGAGGTTAAGGTGCCCAAATGGCCCCTTCCAGGGAAGGTGGTGACTCCCAAGCTGTGCTCCTGGGGATGCACCCAGACATGACCTCAGCCCAGTCAAGCCAACAGTCCCAGGTAAGTCCTGAGCATTTGCCCTTTGGGAAGGGGATGGTGTTCCTAATGAGTGTGCACAGAGGAAACCTCTCTGAAGCAACACTCTGATCTACTATGCTCTGCTTTTACAGAAATGTCTTCCACCACAGTTTTAAGGTTGGGGGAGGTGGTGATGACTTTCTTTAGCAAACTACAGTGCGTGACACTGTGGGGTGCGTTTCAGTTGCATCATGGAGGACAGAAATGATCCTCAGTTTTGTTTGCCAAGGGATTTCAATGCCATCTATGCTGGTGGTGTGAATACTCACTCTGGTTTGGTAGAAAGCCTCCACTTCAGCCTTGCTCTTCTGGGCAATCTCCTCGTAGCAGCACTCAACACTTTTGATGATGCCCTCCATGTCCAGGTCCCGACTGTTGTCCATTTGCACGATGACAGAGGTGTCACACAGCTGACAGTCCAGCTGAGCTCTCTCCTGCAAGACCCCTCGCATGTTAGTTCCCTTCCCTTCACCAGCCCAACCCAGGCACACAGGTACCCCTGGCAAAGGAGGTCCTGGTGGAGGGTGATGGAGGGTCAGGGATAGGTTCTCCCATTAACACCCAATTGGAGCATGGCATTCCCTAGGTGGGTGAGTGGTTTCCAGCAAGAGCTGGCAGCTGGGACCTATTTTGATGGCACAAAATGGGATTACTGCATGCAATTCCCTAAGGAAGGGTGGGGAATCCTGTTGTGGAGCAACTCTCTTGGTTGCAACTCAGTGTTTCTGACTGCATCAGCAATTTTCTGGGCCATGAATTGCTGCTGGGCAAGTGCTTCAGGCCCCACTGCTGACGGGCTGCTGGGAGGTGTTTGGCTAGAAGAGGTGCAAATACCAAGTGTCCCCTGTCTGTTTTGTTAAAAACTTGCTACGTTTTAGACTTTCACCAACATGTTTTTAGTAATGTAGCTTAAAATTTGAAATGCTGAAAATATTTGTGTTTTGAAGAGTAAGATGTTTTAGCAGTTCCTAAGGACAGTTTGGATTAGAATCTGAGGGGCTTTTCCATGCCAAAAATCCTTCCCTTTGCAGCCAGCAACGTAGGAGATGGCCAAGAACACCCTTTGCTGTTGTTGTCAATACATATCTAGATTTTGGGGATGCGGTTGCAGAATGTTCAGAAGAGGCACCTTTCTCTGCATTTAGGTTTGGTGTTAGAGCCTGGAGGAGGGAGCAGCAGATGATGCATCATCCCTAGGGCAGTAGGCAGGGAGCTGGGAACTCTTACCTCGGCGTAGATGCACTTCAGGAACTCCAGCTGCTGCCGCAGGAGGCCCACCCTCACCTCCAGCTCCTCCTTGGTTAAGTAGAGACAGTCCACATCCTGGAGAGGCACCACGTATTGAGTGAAAGGAGGTGAAGAAACAAGTACTGTGGCAAAGCCCATGTTTTCTGCTAGATTAGAAGGAGACCTCACTATTTCTAGCTGTAAGACTATTGTAGAATCAGATGAATCACAACATGGTTTGAGCTGGAAGGGACCTCAGAAACCATGTAGTTCCATCACCCCTGCCATGGGCAGGGACACCTCCCACTAGACCAGCTTGCTCCAAGCCCCAAACAACTCTTCTAGGGATGGAGCATCCACAGCTTCCCTGGGCAACCTGATCCAGTGCCTCACCACACTCACAGTGAAGAATTTCATCCTAATGTCTAAATCTTGCAGTTTAAACTCCTCCTTGTTCTCTCACTACATGCCCTAGTAAATAATCTGTCTGGGTTTGCATCATATGTGCTTACTGCCTGATAGAAGTTGTCCTAATTCATGGGGCTGTCTCTGTTTTGGGGCTACCTGGTGAGGGTTCATGTACTGCCATGATGCCAGGACTCCCCATTTCTCTCCCTGACCCCATGCCCAGGTTTTGCCCATGGGCCTGCTGCTCTCACCTGGTCTAGCTGGAGTTGCCCCCAGGTTGACTCACCTTCTTGAGAACCACAAACTCGTTCTCTGCAGCCGTTCGTTTGTTGATCTCATCTTCATATCTGCAGGAGGAAAGGAGAGGGGTGGGATGCTGAGCCCCAGGCATCCCATCCCCACCACCCAAGCGGCCAAGGCAGAACATAGGAAGCACAATTAAAACCAGAGCCTCTCCCTGTTCACTTTGTACCTCCTATTTTATTTTTGCTTTGTTGTTGTTTCTTTCCTCTCCACTGGGCTTTGTTCAGCAGTTTTAAATAGTCCACGCCAGCAATGGGTGGCTGGGGTGAGATGGCAGCAAATCAGGCCAAACCACTAGAAATGCCAAACCCTATACCTCAGCTGACAACTTGGATTGCTTCTTCTAGCCCTGCTGCTCTGTGTGATGCTTCTCTGAAGCATCCAGGACTCCTCTGAGTGTTTATGGGGAGATTGTGGCCAAAATGCCCCAAGGGAGGTGAGGAGCTTGAGCAATAATTGAAACTCCGAGATGCAATGGGAAGGAAAGCCAGTGCATAATGACCAAGTAATTGGGACCTAGAAGAACTTTCACAAGATGATTCTCTGAGTCTGACCTCCTTAGTGATGGCTCAGAGAGAAAAAACATCTGAGATGTTTGACTCTGGAGAAAGGATTACTCTTTTATCCTGGGCTGTATACCACCAACCTCCAAGTATCCTGGTTTGTGGCTTAGGAAAACAAAGGGAATATCTGCAGCTTAGATAAGAAAATTTATTCCCACATTCCTTCTGGGAAGAGCGATGGCCACAAATAGGCTGAGGGCTTTATGGGAAGGGATGGCACTGGGGACATGACATTTGGGGGAGTTACAGGTACAGATAATGTGGGAGATTTGATCTGGCAAACCACAGTGGTGTGCAGTAGCATGAGGGAGAGGAAGAGTGGCTGCCTGTCCCTCTCCCTAAGGAAACACTGTGAGTGAAGAGCCCTCCCAGTCCATCCCCAGCATCTGAGGCACAGCAGTTTGCCCCCAGTACAGGAAACTGGCCCAGTACTGGTGTGCCCAGCCCTGCTCCCCTCCCTGTGCTCAGCTTTGGGACCGATCTCAGAAACAGCTGGGCCAGCAAACACCCCGGTTTGCAGCTCCCCCTGCGTCAGACTTACTTGCACTTGAACTCCTGAACCAGGTCCCTGAGGCACCGCTCCTCGTTTTCCAGCCTCTCCCGCTCCCCCAGCACACACTCCAGCTGCTTTCTCAGGTTGCAGATGAAGTTCTCAAAAACAGGCTCCAGGTTTCTCCTGGAAGCTGGGAGGACATACTGCTGCAGCAGCTCCCACTTGGTGGTCAGCACCTTGTTCTGCTGCTCCAGCAGCCGGACCTGGGGGAGGAAGAGATGTGAGAGTAACACAGTCCCAACTTGGCCCAGGCTAAGGAACTTTGGATTTCTCCTCTTCCAAAAGGAAAAAGTAAAAATAAAGTCAGAAATGTAAATAGTTAATTGATGAATTCTCAGAAACCTGGTCCCACCCAGGACTTGTATCTCAGGCTGAACAACTGCATTTGCTCTGTGCTGAGGCCACTCATCCGTTTGACCACAGCACAGTTCAACCAAACCCACCTCTTCCCCTGATGGAGGATGCTCTGCCTCCTCTCATGGGCTGATTACAATAACGAGTCTTTCGCGGCACTAAAAGCTCCATCCAGGATCTCATTTGGATGTATCTGATTTAAACTCTACCCACGGATATTTACCATGCCTTTCACTTCTAGATTAAAGAGCTCTCTTGTACTTGGGAACCTGTATGGGTCATGAATAAGTAATCTTTCAAATGGGAGGAAGCAGAGTGACTCCTCTTACATGGGTTTGGTTTTTCCAGCTGCAGAACAACTCACAAAGAAAATCAAGATCAGACAAAGCAAAGGTTTCTCTTCTGTTTGAAAAATCCTTTCCTATGACACATCTCTGCTCTGAACGGTGATGAAAACCTTTAGGATTAGCTAAGATAACAAGGATAAATAACATCTGCTTAGGAAATCACCAAACTGTTGCGTTGACAGAGTGAAGGGAAAGTTTTTTTTTTTCATTGTAACTATACATCTACCTTTCTACAACTCCTTGATGAAGCACACAAGCTATTTTTAAAACGCAGAAGTCCTTTGGGATTTATAGGGTGTGATAGCCATGTCAGATCATACATTTTGTGATAAAAGTTCCTTTTCTGCCTTTTTAGATTTCTGTGTGTCCGTCCCTTCTTTCACAGGTTTTGATTTACTGCATCCCTGGAGCTGCTCCTGATTTATCTGCTTAGCAGTCTGGTGACCAACAAAAGCTAAAATACTGGTGGAGTTGCCCTGGTGCAAGGCTTAGATCCAAAGTCTCCAGGTCAGGATCACCATGTTCTACCAAAGATCATTGCAAGGTGGAGGTGCCAGCAGAAACAGCTACCGACGTCGTCTCCATCACAGCCTGGAGATGAGGCCAAGGGCCTGCAGGGGGAGCGGGGTCTCACCTTGTCAATGAAGCAGGCGAACTGGTTGTTGAGGTTCTTGATCTGCTCCTTCTCGTGGGTCCGCACTTGGCACTCCTCGGGGTCGACCCCCACGCAGAGGGGCTTGAGGAGCTCCGGGTGGATGCTGACACCCCGAATCCCTTCGGATCTACCTCCGCCAAGGCCGATGCCGATGCCGCCGCCGTAGCCTCCAATGGCCACACCATCCCCAAGGCCTCTGTAGCTGCCCAGGCCCCCGTAGCTTCCGCAGTTACCAAACCCCACGACGGTGCCCACACCGAAGCGGCCGCCGCCATAAGCGACACCGCAACGTCCGGCACTGGCGCCGCCGTAGACGCCGCTGCGGCAGCTCCCGCCAAAGGAAATCCTCTGCCCTCTGCCCAGGTCGCAGACGCTCCGGCTGCTGAAGCCACCGATCCCACATCTCCGTCCCACCGGCTGGCAGACAGAGGCCGAGCTGCTGTTGGCCCGGCCGAGGCCGCAGACGGCGGAGGCGGAGGAGAAGCCGCGGCGCCCCATCAGGGAGCTGGAGGTGCAGAACTGTCGGCTCATGGCAGCTGGGGAGACGGGAGGCCAGGCGGGAACGGCGACACAGGAGAGCGAGAGAGGAGCAGGGAGTGAAAGAAGGAGAGCTCCTTTAGCTCCTCTGAGGCAGAGCCCTTCTCCTTATATACATTTCAGGAGGTGCCTGAGATGCAAAAATTTAATTTATCCACTGGGTTTGGTCTGCCTGGCAGCAAGGAATGGCTTCCAACATTTTAAACCCACAGCAAACACTTCTATCTCATACAAAATAATGTGGAAATTAAAATAAACTGCTTTGCTTGCAAGCTTCAGTTTCAGGACTTATATTTTACTTAATTAATCTGCTTCCTTATTGTGTAATTATAGTTTAGCAGAATAATTCAAGGGGTTTTTATTCATGGCTTGTTTACGGTTCGGTTTCACCACAGCGTTTAATTATGTTTCAGGGCCTTCTGCAGAATGTCGTGGCGATGCCGCCTCTTCCAGGGTCTCTCCCAGCTCGGGGCAGCTCTTGAGCAATGGCTGGTGGTGACGGGGAGGAGGGAGGCGGGTCTGTTCCAGCAGAGCTCTGAGGCTGCGGGCAGAGCTCTCGTGAGCCTTCATTTCTTCTTCTTGTGGCTCTGGCTGAGGCTCTCGCCTGCTCTCAGTTGCCCGTGTTTGCCAGGTGGAGTTGGAGGTTTCCACATCCATGGGTGCACAGGATGGTGCCGAGGATGAATCCAGACACAGGGAGAATGCTTTGGCAGATCAGGGGTTTGTGCAGACGAGGACGAAGCACCAGCTGGGCTTCATGTGCCCTCTAGAACATATGAGCTGGAAGAGAAGGCATTTCTGGGGAAGGCTTCACTGTAGACAGAGATTTATTGCCAAATGATGTGCCCAGGGAAGGTGATGATGTTGGCCGGTGTCTGGGTGGGATGTGGCTGCTGCACACAGCGGATTCAGGCAAACAACAGCTGCAGATGCCACAACGTGAAGCAAAGTGTGATGAGCAGGTTGAGAAATGTTAGCCAGAGTGAACTTTTTTTCCTTGTATTCCTGTGACACACCTACTTGGCATTAAAATATTCTAGTAATATCTGCTAATGAGAAGGTACTGTACTGTCTTAATTAAAATTCTTAAAAAGATTTTTGAATTTGCTTGGAAACAAATAAAGTTCCCTTTTTGCCTTAACAAAGGGGTCTAATCACAGAATCACAAGCAATTTCATGGCTCACCCTAAGAAATCTTTGCATTTTGCTGGGGGAAAATTAACTGATTCTTGGTGGAGTCCTAGTCAATGCTATTGTAAACTTGAAATAGATTGTCTTGAATTAAAAATAATGCAAAGGAATTATCATGATTTAGAATATTTGTGGAGTCTCTCTAGGTGAAGCTCTTCCCTGTTTTTTTTTACGTCTTGTAGTGAGTTGACATGAACCATGACATTCAACGATAACCACACAGCAGTTCCATTGCAGCTCCACTGGTCCGAGTACACAAGGATGCACATCTTGCAATGGGATGTACTTTGAT
Organism: Chaetura pelagica; assembly: GCF_000747805.2. Lineage (NCBI taxonomy): Eukaryota > Metazoa > Chordata > Aves > Apodiformes > Apodidae > Chaetura > Chaetura pelagica. The sequence continues at coordinate 87,910 of NW_009952092.1, read as the reverse complement.
TTGTGAGACTGAGAGAAAGCAGACAAGCTCTGGGGGCACTGAGGCCTTCATGTCTTTCTGCCCAGGATAGTCTAAGTACCAGGACCTTTTGCTGTAAGTGAAATATTTTAGCAGTTTAGTTTTGTGCTGAAGTGTTGGTGCAAGCAGCCTGGAGGACAGCTGGGTGTATGTTCTGCAGCCAAAGCTGGAGCTCTGCCTAGGAATAGGGGATTCCTGGGTGGGCCAAAGCATCACTTAGCCTTTAGGCAAGTCCCTTCAACATGACTCTCTTGAACTCCCTTAAGTGGGCAAAACCACAGGCAAGATGAATACGAGGGAGAAGGCAGGCCAGCAGTGGCACAGCTGGCTGTGGACCTGCTTGGAGCAGCTGTGGTGGGGCCAAGACGAGGCCTCGGGGATGATGAGCAGAGATCCTGGGACATAGATGCTGCTCCGAGCTCTCCCAGCAGAAGCACAGAGGGAGACTCCAGCTCTTCATCCCTGAGGGTAGTGACTTGCCAGTTTTCCAACTGTGGGAAATCTGGATCTGATTGGGGTCAGGTCCCTGCTGGCCTCCATGTCTCTGCTTGGCTGCCTGCAGAGTGGCTTGTGCCCCGTGGGTCACACAGGCACCGTTTGAGGGCAGGAGACCCTCCAAGCCCCTAGTTTTGTTGGAAAGCAAGGAAAACGCCACTCGTGGGACAACCATCCATGTTCTCCCACCAGCTGCGAGCCCTGAGATCTCTCCATAGATACAACATGTTGCCAGGCTGACGAGGAGCAGCAAACCTGAGCTTCAACCCCCAGCTCCTCCTGGCAGCCCTGAGAGGTGGCTCTCCCAGGTGCCCAACCTTGCACATCAGAGAGAGACAGTTCAGGGCAGCGCTTGTGGTTTCTGTCTGCTGAGCTTTCACAAAGCCAGCTTGCAGTCACATGGTGGAAGCCCTGAGCACTGGTTACATCAACTTCAAAGGAGGAAGCATTCTGATGTGATTTGGTCTTCTGAAGAGAAGAACTGCAATTGCTTTTGTTTCATTGGCCACACACATGCACAGCAGTGGCTGGAGTCAGACACAAATGCTGCCTTCCCAGAGACCTGCTTCATGTCTCCATGCTTTGTCCTGGCTGACTGCATGTCAAATAGTGTCTGAAGAGCTGTAGAAAAGGACTAACCTTCCTCTTTAAAAGGAAGAGATGAAACTGCTCTTTTCAGGCTGATGGGATTCAGCAGAGCTTTAAAGCTGCAGCTTACACCCAGATTTACTGGGGAAACGCCTGAGGTCCCTGACTCTAAATATGCCTTGAACTGTGGTGGCTTCCATGAGACTTATGCCATGGAGATTTACATGTACCCAGATGCATTAAGATAAATTAATTCTGCTTAAGCACTTTACTAAATTGGGACCTGTTAATCCATCTGTGCAGATAGGGAGAGCCTGGGGGGGTTTTCCAACCTCTGGTTACAACTCCAGCTGAAAAAACCCAGCCATCCAAGCCTGCTTTCTCCCAGAGAGAAAGCCATTCCTTAGGACCCTCTCCTGAGAAAAAAAGGGTTGGCAGGGTTGGACAAACTGGTGCTCTCCCTCCCTCACTGCAGGCCGGGCAGTTTTTTGTGGCTCCTTGTGAAGAGGACCACAAAGTCACCATTAAAATGGCTAATGAGGCCCCTGGGACATCTCCCTTTGGTTCTGCAGGTCCAGCCTTCCAAAGGTGGCTGTTTCCAGTCTCTTAAATGCAAGTTGATTCTGTTCCCACATCAAAGCAGATGGCGGATTTGTGGGGACCAGAGTAGGGATGATGGTCTGGGCTTCTTCCATCGCCACCAGGCACCTTGCTTTCCTTCCTTGCTCCACAGCAGTTGTTCACCCTCAGCCTTGGCTTGTCCCTGGCCATTACACAGTTTTGATGCTGCTTTGGGGCAAATAGATGGACAAGATAATTCCTGAGATTCCTTCCAGGCCATTCCTGGAGCACCAGTGTTCACTGCCCATCTGCACCATCTGCATTTGCTGTGCTTCCAGATGAGAGCTTGCCAAAACCTTTACCCTCCTTCTGCAGAACTTCTGCTGGACGATAATAAACTGTGGGTGACCAGTGTTGGCCACATGAGCAGTATTGGTGAGAATATATTAAAGTATCATGGCAGTAGCTAAGCAGAAGACAGTACAGCTCCCAAAGGTGATGTTTCAGGCAAGGAACATGGAGACTTACCTACTTGCCAGAGCTGAGTCTCCTGACCTGCTTCTGACAACTGTGATGCACTGGCCATGCTGGGTGCCCTGACAGCAAATTCAGGTGCTTCAGTCAGGACAATTTTGTCATATTCTGGGCAGTTCTTTATTCATCTGATGAAAAACCCAAGCACTGGATGCATCTTTCAGACAGAACTTCCCTGGCTTCTGGATGTTTGACTGCAACAAGCTGGATGCCAGCAGCAGCATCAGGCAGCCTGTTTGGAGTTTAAACTCTCCATTTTGATGGTGTTACCAAGTGACCTCAGCCTAGAAACTCTCCTTCATAATGCTTATTTGCCCTCTTACTTTGCAAGAGACAAATAGGCTTCATACTAAAACCCACGGGTGTCCACCTTCTTCCTTTGTAACGTTCCTCTTTTGCATAGGAATTTGTGAGGCACTTTGCATCATCTGACCAACTCTGTGCTACCGCTCAGGCCGATGGCCCATTAGGGCTCTGAGTAATGGGGTGGAATTGGCATGGCAGTGTCACCATGAAAGCCAGGACTAATCACTAGGCAGAGGCACAAGGCCACAAGGTTTGCAGTGAGAGTGTTCGTGGGGACAGATGGGCTGCCTGGAGAAACATCTCGGATTTGGAGGCTAGAAACACTGCTGCACTGTTTCATGGGACAGTTGTCTCTTCCTTTTTGTGAGACAGACTTTTTAAACCAGAAAGCATGTTCCTTCATGCACTAAACCAACCAGGGAGTCCAGAGGTGCCCTCCAGCAGCTGAGTGAAAGGGGAGTGTGGAAGGAGGGAAATTCAGCCACTGAATTTCAACAAGTTCCCATCGATAGGACTGTAAATCTGTGTCTCTGTGGGCACATGAGTATATATAATAGTGACCACAGAAAGCAGCTGGTCAGTGTGTGTGATTAATGTAATAGAGTTATTTTGTGAACTTATAAACAGGTTTCTTAAATAAAAGGAGGCAACACACAAACACTCCTGACAGTTTGTTGGCAGCAGAGAGCACAGCTTTTCTAAGCAACACAATCTCCATGTGCCATGTTGAATTATAAAGCATCACTCTACAGAGGGACACGGAGAGATGGTCAGTAGAGGGCAAACCCTAGTACTGGCCTTCTGAAATGACTTGGCAGGTGAGACAACATGAAAGAATAAGAAGTCTTGTCGCATAGGAAACCTTTTACCTGAATTCAGCTACCTGAAAACTAGTCACTGAGTTGAAGCTAGAGGCATGGGCTCTGTGAATAGTCAGGAAGGGAGCTTGGTATCATCAACAAAAAGAGTGTTTTCTAAAGTCATCAGCACAGGAGAGCCTGGAGACAAGAAGTCACACTTTGCAGGGCCATGGGTGCAAGATCCAAGGGCATAGGTGGTATCTCCACAGGGCTGCCAGCCTCAGCCAAATAAAAGGACAAATATGAACCAGGAGAAATAACAATGCTGTGTTTATGAGCACCTATTCATTAAGCTTTCCAGATGGACACTCAGATTAAGGAGGACATACCTATTATATTAATGAATGGTTGGAGTCACTTTTGTGATTCATATTGCCACCAACACACAAAAAACTGACAATGTGTTTCTCCAAAGGTGGTGGCTTGGTGCATAAATTCTGTATTATGATTGTCTCCACTGGGTTACCTAGAGATAAAGAGCAGTATTTGTCCTAGAGGAATTTGCAACCAACTTCTATTTGTCACAACCCTAATAGAAATCCCTGCTCTGAAGTTCCCTGAAGCCCCAGTGCTTCCAGTTGTGGAGAGCAGCCAGCTGAAACATTGGGCACCACTGTCTGAATTTCCCCAGCTCCCTAAGCCTACAGGCTTCTAACCTCCATTTCCAGAGCTTACCTCTCTAAATTGCTAGCAAACCACACACTCAGGGAGATAAAGGCAAGCAACGGTGATGATTACACCTCTGGACTGGTAACCCCTCCTCCCAAGCTAAACACTTCTCCACTGCAGCCATGTCCTCCAGTGCAGGATCACTGCATCTTTGGAGCTTCAAAGTCATGCTTGGAGTGCACTGTGTTTCTGAGCTGGATTCCTTCACCTCTTGACCTAAGTCTCCTGTTTTAGGAAACTTTTTCTTCCATGGCCAGACAGGTATTTGAAGTCCAGCTGGGCCACTATCACCATCCATTGCATTGGACTTGGGAACCTGCCCTGCAAGAAAGCCCAGTGCTGAGTAACTGGAGCAGAAAGCCAGAAATGGCATGAAGAAATGGAAAGGAGAAAATCTTCCCATGAATCATACGTTTTTCATAGCTGTGCCAGCAGGACTCTTTGTCCATGCTCTGTCAGAGGATAAAAGGAAACACATTATTAGGCAAATCTGCAGCTTTCAGAAGAAAGTGCACTGAGTTGGATCTCAGAAATCCACTGTTGCATTGAGCAGCTGCTCTTTACTCTGCACCCAGGTGATCCCAAGGCAGTCAGGCTCACATTTTCCTCCTATGCTTAGTGGGGATGCACAGGCTGAGGAGATTCATTTGGGGAACTCCAGAGTAATTTGTTGAAGCAACATCCATGCGTGGATGTGTTGCCTTGTTATTCCCTTTGTTCTTGTTATTATGTGGTTGCTTTTTCTCCTTGAATATCCTATGGAGTAATCCGCCTGCTGGGCACTGCTGGTGAGACCAGGGAGTGTTAAGAACCTGACTCTCTTCTTCTCCATCCCAAAAAGGGTTGCATATGGAAATCCCAGTGACCAAAAGCCAGCTGGGTGTTCAAGACATCCTAATAATTGCACACCTGGGCTTCCAGCTCCACCTCAGCTTAACGTCAGGAGCGCTTCATGGGTTTTCTTGTGGACATTTTTGCACCATGCTGCTCAGCCTGGCAAACACCTGCTCTGCAGACAGGCTGCTTGTCCAAGGATGGACTATGGCTTCACTTTCACTCTAATTACTGAGTAGGACAACTGTGGCACTCGTTGTCCTCATTTCAATTAAGGACTGACAAACACCCAGGGCTCACTGTACCCAAAGCATCACACCTCCTTTGAATGGCTTCTTTCAAGTTGCTCCAAGAGTACATGATAAAGAGAACCAGTTGTGTATGAGATTGCTACTGAGTTTGGCATCATTTCCAGTAGCTCTGCAGAGATTTAGCACCTCCTTCCCACCCAAACCCTTCATCACTGTCACAAGCAAAGCACTGTGGGGCAAACTCAGCTCCAAAGCCAGAGGTCTCAGATGCTGAGTGTTCAGACCTCGTTTCTCAGTTACACTGAATGCTCTTTCCTTGACCCCAGAACTGAAAGAGCACCTTAAAACGTAAAACATGTTTAGGCTTTACTCTTCCACCTGCTTGTTTTCTTCACATAATAACAATGTTTATTTAATCTGTGTTGTACAAAATAGCCCATTTCAAGAAAGCTACCAGAGATCCTGTTTACTATGGTGTCCTAGATCAGCACCTGGGCTCCTCCAGGGCTGGGGTTTGCACTTGTTCAAGGACATTCAGCAGCTGATGTGTCCTTCATTAATGGCACAAACCCTCAATGTCTGCTCTGAGCTCCACTCTGTTCTGGGCTTTCTGATGATGCCTGTCTCCTGCTGGTTGTACTTCTTCACACTAGCAGAGCTGTTGCAAAGCTGGTGCCTAAAGGTTGCAAAAAAAGTAGCAGTCTGGAGTAATTCTCCCTCATTTGCATCACTTTTGGGGAAACTAAGAACTAATTGTATAATGAGAGTCTTCATCCTGCAGCTAAGATCTGACCTGGAGTGATTCATCACTGAGGAATACACCAAGACTCCTTTAATCCTGAAAAAGGATAAATCCAACTACTGAACTAGACCATGGCCAGTGAGTATCAGGTATAGACAGAGAATTTCCCACGTCGGTAACACCTGAGCCCTGAAGAATATCAGTGGGATTTTTGTTCCCATGTGCAATTACACATAAGTCCCATGAGTGAATCTGTTGGATGAGTAGAAGATCCAGCTCTGAAACCCACCTCTGATGATGCTGAAAGAGTAGTGCTAAAGATGAGGGTGCTTCCAGGAAAAACAAAACAAAATAGCAACAAAACAACCCTAATCTGCATATCCCTACAGAAAGAAAGGGAGGAATTTGCTACCTCTTCAAACCCACATTCCAGCTCCTGCCCCCACAGACCCACCATGCCCCCCAGCTCCACCATTCATTGCCCAGCTCCTCCCACTCGGTGGCTGTTGGTCTGCATGGCCCTTTGTGTTTGGGTTCCCTTCCTCCATCCTAAGCAGACTTGCAGGTCATGTCGTTTGTAGTCAGGAGTTTCCTCTAGCCACCTCTATAACATAAGCCTAGAAAAAAATGGAGAAGGAAAGTTAAATCTGCTTGCCAGTGTTTTGAGAAGAGCAGACCTTCTGAAAATGTTTTATTGATGTAGAAGAGAAGCCCTGAAATCCCGACAAAAGCAGGAAAAAACTCCCAGGGACAGCCAGGTCAGAATGTACCAAGATACGTGGTTTGGCGACCAAAGAGAAAGGTCCAAAATTCACTTTGTTCCAGTGCTGCCGAGTTGAAGCACCCAAAGGAAACTGATGGTTTTCCATGAAAATCACCTTAAAAGGAAAAAAAAAAAAAATGTATTAAGCAGAGGCAAGAAAGATCCAGCATGATCCTATGTTGCTTGTAGCCAAGGAGGTGGAGAATCCTCCACCCACACACTGAGCCTGGACCACAAGCCCAGAATATCTTGCTCCTACCCTGATCCATCCCTTTCCGAGTGTGATCTCTGACTAAAAGCTTCCCCCTCCCTCCCATTAGTAATGCTGACCACATCACAAGCAGCAACTTGCTTTGGAATATAACATGGATTGTGGAGCCGTCTGGTTGCCAGGAACAAGGGTTCCCAGGAGGAACTAATTACTGGCTAATTTCTTACCTGTATTTACCCACCTCTGCTTTGTGGCAGGCTCTGGGTATCATTTGTTCCCACCTGCTGTGCAAAGTGTCTGTTCACTTCCTGGGGCTGCAGATGTAGGGCTGGAAACACAGCCTCAGATTTCCCATCTGTGCAGCCATGAGTCACTCCACTGCACTGCCTACTTCATGTGCTACTGGTAATATACTACTACTACTACTAATATTACTAATAATATAGTAACGAGGACAGGAAATGTTGTGTTCATTAAAGGTCAGAAAGCAACATATCAGGAGGATGGCTGGGCCATCTTGTTCAGACCAGGAGTCAGGAAGGGGAAATAAACCTGATGTGCTTTCCCACAGGAGACATATGTGGGGAACAGTCCCTCTTCTTCCCCTCTGTATAAGACTAAACAACAAATGCCTTTCAAGTCAGCAAAACAGGAGTGATGCCTTTTCACTGATTCACTCAAGGACAGAATGAGCAGGCCTCTTGCCCTACCAGTGCATAGCAAGTGCATAGCAAAGAAGCAGCACAAGGGTCATAATAAGTGGCAGGAAAATAGACAATGGGTTAAAAACTGCCTCTAACAGAATATGTACCTGGCCAATGGTGATTGGCTAATTCAGACCGTGGTGCTTTCTGGAACAATGGTCTCTGATCCATAAGAGGAGAGTAGGATCTGCTCTCTGCTGGTCTCTGCTCGCTCTCTCTGCCTTCTTGGGACAAGACCCTGCAACAGCACCTGAACCTGCCTCAGCACCACTGCTGCTGCCCGGAGAAACGGAGAGGGGGGGGCACCGCTTGTGCCCGCTCCCAGGGATCCTGCCTGCCCAGCCTGAGAACTGCGCTACACAAGGAAGGAGGGTAAATACACACACACTCACACACACTTTAACTTTCTTACTAGGCTCAACTCCTACCCTTTCACTTCATTGATTTACACCTCTCCTTCGGAGTGTGCCTTCATAAACTTTAGTGCCTTTGAATCCCTTTTCCAATATACATACCTAGTTAACCTCTCCTGAACCTTGATCCCTTAGTTTGTATTGTCCCTTAATAAATTGATTAATTGCAAACTAAACATTGGTCTCAGTAATCATTTGTGAGCGTGGTGGGAGGTACTTTAATCTACCCTCTAAGAAACGAACCCTCAGCGGCCGTTCCTCTGGGAGAGGTGGACGCTCGGGCTTTTTAACAAACCTCCCCTCACTGGGGGGGGGAGTCACGAAAACATCCTGACAGCCGGTAGCCCCCCGGTACCGGCTCACGACAACATAGTTTGCCACAGAGTTTGCCTGAAGGAAATAAATAAATAGATAAATGAATATATATATGTACAACCCTGATAATGATTCCCTGAGTAATGGTAAAAAAGGCAATAAATCTCCATCCACTTTGTCAGACCACAAAAACACAGCTTCTGTCCTCTGGGAAATTCTGACATAGTTAAACCTTTTATTTTTTTTTTTCATACCTAGGATAAAAATCTGAAATTAAACAAGTTGATTTTTCAGCCTTTTTTCTTTTTTTTTCAAGTGGAATTTCCCAAACTGTATCTTTCTGACACAGTTTGGAGCTTCCGTTTGGCTCAGTAAGGAAATCACCAGAGAATAAAGTAAAATTCCTTCTTCTACCTTATCAGCAAAGCAGGTAGATTTACTGCTGAGATTCCTTTATCTATGTCTTTCCTAGTCCCAGATGAGTCAGCCCCAGCTGCACCATTGCTGGGATCTTCCATCTGTGAAAATGCTTTGGCTGCTTCCACCACTTGCAGAATGAGTGGGACCAGGATCACCACCCCCATGATTCATCCTGCAAACTCCTCTGCTGCTACAACCCCCAACCCTTTGGCACCCACCAGGCTCCTGCAGTTCCTCAGTCTTTAGAGCCAAAGCCATGGTATGTAATTCCACACCTCATGCCACCTTTGCTGCATCCTGGGTGTGCTCCATCACCGAGGTCTCCAGAGCCTTGCACAGAAACTGAGGGGGGGGTTCCTGTTCCAGCAAAGCTCCTCGAATGTCTTGCTGTTGCTACTGATTCAAAGGCTGGATGAGTCTGAAGACTTTTTAGCCCACAAGAAGCAAAAAAACCAAAGCCAATAGCAAAGATCCATTGTCCAGTGCTGAATTGCAGAGGTTGCATCTTCAGCTGATACCGGGTAGGGAGACAGAAAAGCCACCAGCCCTGCAGGGAGGTAAAGAGCCTGTCTACTGGCAGACTTAAAAAATATCCTTGATATTGGGCATGGTTGGATGAGATAAATGTCTTTGAGCCTGCATCATTTTGTTTGGCTAGTGGTAAATGGCACCTGGTTTTGACATGAAAAAGCATTAGAGTAGCTATTGTACCCAGAGAGAATAATGAGCAAGTGAAAAAGCTTGATTGACAGTCTTGGCCTGGAGAACATTTCCTTGTTTAATGCCTTCTGCTTGGGTTAATTACCAGTTCAAACACTGACTGTAAAACATTTTCCTTCAGTTTGTTGCTGTGCTTTTGCCACCTCCTCTGCCTCATACTGCAGGGACACACTGTGGAGATGGCTTGCTTGGAGATTACTTTCTCTCTTTGCCTCAAAGAGTCCCATCTCTTTCTGCTCTTCCCACTCTTCCCATGCCTTGGTGTATTTAGTGCATAAAGATGCTTTAGGAGAAAGTGAATCACCCTTTTAGTCTATAAATTAAGTTCAGGGTGAGTGGGTCAGTGTGATAAGGCTGAAGATGAATTTATGGCAGAAGTGTTCCATCCTGGGCAGGACAGCTGAAAGGGAAAATCCTGGTTGTAAAGGATGGTGATGTATTTGCAGGAGGTTGCCCAATCCAGGAATGGAGTCACTGCTGCCTTCATTTTTTTCTTTCTGCAACACACCCAGGACATGCTTGTTTTTTGGAGGGGGCACCCTTTTAGTTGCCTATGTATCCCCATGGATGGTGGAGGAGACCTGGATTATTCTAGATGGCTTTGCTCCTTCCCATGTGCATCTTCATTTCCTTGACCCTGGTAGGCTTTGGCTTGGAGTGCTTGTGTTGGTCAGCCAAAACATCAAAACCAACGTCATAGAATACAATTACTGGAGTGGTATTTTAAAATTATTAGTATTTTTTACTAGAAGAACTGAAGAGAAACATTTATCAAATTTTTTGTTTGGTTGTTTTTAACTGACAGAAATTCCATTCCCCCAGCTTAAAACAACTGTTTGTTTAGGATAGTTTTGTTGTAGATACGTTGCTGAGGGACATGGTTTAGTGATGGACATGGCAGTGACGGGTTCAACTTGATCTTTTCCAGCCAAAAAGATTATAAGATTCTGTAATTGCTATGAGGAAGAAGAAAAAGAAAAAAAAGAAAAAAAAAAAAAAAGTCAAAACAATACTCAAGATTTAAAACAAAAAAAAAAACCCAACAAAACCAAAACACATCTGAGAAGGAAAAGTAACAATCCCTTACCAAGAATGTTCCTGAGCTTGTAACACAAGCTTTAACAAATAGTTTTAAAAACATTTGAGATGAACCTTTTCCTTTTGCTACTATTGTGACAAAATCTTAAGAGCCATAGAGAAAAAATAAACACAGCCTTCATTTTCCTCCTTGATTGGCTAAAATTATAGCTAAGAATATTTGGGTGTTGGCTCAAACATCAAAAAGGGAAGGAGCTGCCCTTGTTTTGGAAGAGCTAGTATCATCTTCCTTTCTTCTCTCTATTATTCGGTCCACTAAAAGATAATTATTCCACTGAAATTAGGCAGTCACCAACTGCTTCAGGGTTGGGATGAGAGAAGCAACCCTTGCTAACATTAGGAAGCTATTTTAGACTCTTGTCTGCGGGACACCCCTGGAGGAAGTGACAACCCAGGTTTATGTCTTCTCTGGGGACACCTTGATGTCCCGACTTTATTGGGCAGGAGAGGAAAGCTCTGGAAAATCCTGGGCTTGCTGGGCTTTCATCCCTTGGAGGCTGGGAATGTCATGCAAAACCAGTTCCTGTTTTGTCAGGCTATTGAGGGAGAGCAAGGAAAGGGCAAGACCAACTGGTCAAGTCAACCAGCAGTACCTGGTGAGGATTAACCCCAGGTCCCAAAGCTGTGGCTTTTTCCACCTTCTCTCTCAAGCAACTTTCTTTTTTAGCAATAACAAAACCCAACAGAAAGTGGCCTCTGACACAAAGCCGAGCCAAGGGAAGACCCAAACATGGAGCCCCAGTAGTTCTTGGACAGCCAGTGCACACTGCTTGGCTGTGACTCAGAGTGATGTCCTGAAACCACACAGGGAACTGGTGGTGTCCAGGCAATTAACTGGAGCTGCCTAATGCCTCAGCAGGGACTCTAGGCTCTGGGATTCCCTTCTTTCCAAATCACGTTTGCAAGAGGTGAATGCATCAAGCTCAGATGCAAAATTACCCACCTAGATGGGCTCCATCTCAGCTGATTGGAGCCACTTAAAAGTTGGAGAAACTTCTGAAGTGGGTTTCCTCATCTGAGGGGCTCAGCTGGAGGACTGTCCAACCAATCCGTGTCTGACACACAGAGGGTCAAAGTTAGGTAAGACCTTATCCTGGTTTGAGCCAGGATGAAGCCAATTTTCCTTTTACTGATTTTTTTTTTTCCTTCAGTAAACTTTCTTTTAACTAGTTACAGAGTCTTCCAACTAAGACTGAGAATAGTGGAACAACTAAGACTGAGAATAGTGGAACAGCTCAACCATTTGCCATGGACTGATTCAGGCTGCACTGGAGAAGGGTGGAGCTCCAGAACACCTGCAGTACATGGGTGACATCGTTGTGTTGGGTGACACACCAGAAGGAGTCTTTGAGAAAGGTAAAACGATCATCCAAATTCTTCTGGATGCTGGTTTTGCTGTAAAAAGAAGCAAGGTCAAGGGACCTTCACAAGAGATCCAGTTTCTGGGAATCAAGTGGCAAGATGGACATCACCAGATCCTAGTGGATGTGATCAACAAAATCACATCTGTGGCCCCACCATCGACTAAAAAGGACACTCAAACCTTGTTAGGGACTGTTGGTTCCTGGAGGATGCACATTCCATGTTACAGTGAACTGTGAAACCTCTCTCTGAGGTGACCCGGAAGAAGAGTCACTTTCAATGGGGCCCTGACCACCAGAAAGCTTTTGAGCAGATCAAAGAGGAGATGGTGCAGGCAATGGCCCTGGGACCAGGTCGAGCAGGGCCAGACATCAAACATGTGCTCTCCAGCACAGCCGGACACAACGGTCCTACCTGGAGCCTCTGGCAGAAGCACCAGGGGAGACTCGAGGTCGACCCTTGGGATCCTGGAGCTGCAGCTACAGAGGTTCCCAGGCCAACTACACGGCACCTGAGAAGGAGACACTTGCAGCATGGGAAGGAGTTGGAGCCGCTTGGGAAGTGATGGGCACTGAAGCTCCTCCTGGCGCCCAGATTCCCAGGGCTGAGCTCCACGTGCCAGAGTCACCTTTCTCCTGCCCATCCTGCCACCCGTGTGACTGGGAGGAAATGGACTGCTTGAATCACCCAGCCAGCTCCAATAGGAAGGCCTAATCATCCAGGGATTGTGGAAGCAATTCCAGAGTGGCCAGAAGGCACCTACTTTGGAACGGCAGCACAAGGAGTGGTGAGACAGGCTCAGGAAGCTCCACCATCTGATCATCTCCCAGAGACTGAGGAACAATTTGCTCTTGTCACCAATGGCTCCTGTTGCCTTGTAGGGACCCACCGGCAGGGGGAGCTGCCCTGGGGAGTCCTACATGAGCAGCTGCACAAGCAGCTGAAGGAGAAGGTGAATGGAGTCAGTTTGCAGAGGTCCAAGCCATCGCTGGCTTTG
>NW_009952092.1:44449-74833 GCF_000747805.2 Chaetura pelagica | reverse complement strand
CTTCAGGTCATCAGGGCAGAGATGCAACACACAAATGGGCTCGTGACTGAGGGGTGGACTTAAGCATGGACACTGTTGAGCAGGTGATCCACGACTGTGAGACATGTGCTGCAATTAAGCAGGTGAAATGGTTGAAACCTTTGTGGTATGAGGGGAGGTGGTCACAGTACAGGTTTGGGGAGGCCTGGCAAATTGACTCTATCACACTGCCTCAGAGCTGCCAGGGTAAGTGCTATGTGCTTACAGTGGTGGAAATAAGGACAGGATAGTTGGAAACATCTCCTGTGCCTCAAGCCACAGCCAGGAATGCTATCCTGGGCCTTGAGAAGCAAATCCTGTGGAGACATGGTACTCCAGAGAGAACTGAGTCAGACAATGGGACTCATTTCAAAAACAGTCTTGTCACTGACTGGGCTAAAGAGCCTGGTATCCAGTGGATCTACCATGTCCCAGACTATGCACAGGCCTCAGGGAAAGTTGAAAGGTACAATGGTCTGTTGAAAGCTGCCCTGAAGGCAATGGGTGGTGGAACTTTTGAAAACTGGGACAAAAAATTGGCAAAGGCTACCTGGTTGGTTAATACCAGGGGATCCATCAATCAGGCTGGTCCTGCTCAGTCAGACCTTCTACATACTGGGGCTGGGGATAAAGTCGCTGTGGTATGTGAAAGAAACCTGCTGGGTAAAAGTGTTTGGGTCTATCCTACTTCAGGCAAAGGTAAACCTGTCCGGGGCGTTGCTTTTGCTCAGGGACCTGGACATACCTGGTGTGTGATGATGGAGGATGGTGAAGTACAATGTGTACCTCAAGGAAATTTGACACTGGGGGAGAATCCTTAATTTCACAGCTGGTAAAAGAGGCCATATGTCATATATGGTATGGAATGAGGGGTGGAATGTCCTGGTTTGAGCCAGGATGAAGCAAATTTCCTTTTACTGATTTTTTTTTTCCTTCAGTGAGCTTTCTTTAAACCAGTCACAGAGCCTTCCAACTAAGGCTGAGAACAGTGGAATGTGTCTCTAACTGCTGGGGCTTCAAGGTCACACCTTCACTCTGCTGGCTCAGACGCTACAGGGAGATCTCTGACCCCTCACAGGAGGCTGAGTTAGACAGACAGCAAAACTGGCCAGAGAGATTCCATTCCATGGAGCTACATGAGCTCAGAGGAAGGACAGAGAGCACACAAGACAACTTCCTCCCTGCTGCTTCTTCCCTTCTCCTCCACCCATGGCCGGACCCGCGGAGGACTCCGTCCATCCCGCCCCGGGGACCCCCAGGCTCCAGCTCTCCTGACCCTCATCACTCTGCACTTTCTCCAGCAGCGCTTTGGGATTTTTTGGGACTGTTCCCAGTTCAGGAGATGCTGTGGGAGTTGCTGGGCTGGGGGGAGGCGAGAGGATTTTGCCCATATCTGAACATATTTGTATGTAATTGTATCTATTTCTTTTATCATTGATATTGAATTAAAGCTGTGTAGTTGAGTTTTCAACCCAGCCAAGTCTCTGTCTTTTCCCCTCTCTCCTTCCCTACCTGGGTGGGAGGGGGAGGGGATTGAGAGCGTTGTTGTTGGACTCAAGTCAAACTGTGACAGACCTTTTCTGCTCTTAGCACAGAAATTACATCTCCTGCCCTCCCCCAAAGGTGCTTATCTTCCTTGAGTCAGTCTTTAATATTCACTTTTTTTAGGTTGCAATTAGAATTTCACCCTGTGAGAGCAAGGAGATGAGTGGTGCTGTGTGACCTGTAATTCTTCATGTGCTGGAGACAGGGAGAAATTCCCTGTGATGGTAGTGTCTGCAAACCCAGCGGGGACAGGCAGGCTGTTCTCGTCTGAGGAGGTTCCGTCTCACAGGGTGATGTCCCCATTTGTGCTAACTCCCCTGCCCCAGGCTGCCAGCACGGCCAGCAGGGACCTCTTGAATGCAGGCAGTAGAGTCTGGAGCTTGCTATGTTTTGTGCTAAATGGAACTGTTGCTTTCTGTCCCTGAAGTGAGACCTAAGCAACCAGCTCACACACCCAGCTCTGGTTGGGAGACCTCACCCTGTTATGGCCAAGAGATCTCGTAACTTATCCCTTTGCCTTCCAAGCCATACAGGATAAATGTCACAATTTTTCAGCCCTAATATGCCACCAAAGGAAAGGTTTTCATGTCTTGGCAGAGCAGAGCCCAGATCACGAGCCCACAGAGCCCAGAAGGTCAGTGTTGGCATCTCTTGTCATTCAACTGCTGTGACATGGAAGGATCAGGGTTGTTCTGAGGTTGCAACAATGAATGAAGCTATGGCAAACTTGTAGTAGAAGACATTTTACAGTGCTCAGAAATATTTTGGGGGTTCCTGGCAATCTTTTACATCAGTTGTTACTTGAGGCTACAGTATTTCTTCCAGGTGATGTGATATAAGGAGTAAATAAAACAGAATAAACACCATTAGACTCTCTCAGCATCTGAGTCCCACTATGCTCCAAATTGCCTAAAGAGAACCAAAAGGTCTGTTTGGTCTTTTGTTCCCCCACAGACAGTGAGAGATCACTTCCTCACCCACTCTGTAATTTCTTTAAACATTTTCTGAAGAAAAATTCAGAGGCAAACTATGTACTTTCAATGAAGTTTATTGAAGGAGCAGTGAAAAGCTGGAAAGTTTGAGCAGTCAAGGAGAGAAGCTCTGTTTGTGTGGGTGCAAGATGTCAGCTCAGAAGATTTATGCACCAGTAGCTTCCTTTGGCATTTCAGGGATGGGGGTGAGCTCTTCTAAAAACAGCATGCTTGGAACCAGCCACCCCTAACATGCAGAAGCAAATGAAAGTACTATGTGCTCATCTGTAAGCAAATTCTACAAAAAGCCTGTGGCTACAGCATGACTAGCAGGTGCTTTGCAAGTTGAAATTGCCTCGTTTAAAATTTAAGCTCAAATTTGCAGCTCAGGGTTTCTTTGACAGAAGAAAAAAACAAAAACAAAAAAAAAAGGGGGGGTGGGGTGGGTAGAGAGAGAGAAAAATAAAGAAGTGAGCATGCTCTTTGCAGTGCCTCCTGGGAAAGTTCAATCATCACTCTCTTTTCTGAAATGCTTTGGGAGGAGCTGGGAGAAAAACACGTCATCTAAGGAAGAACATTGTCAATGAATCTGCTCGTTGTGGGAAAAGCCAGAGAGAGAAGGCAGAGCAACAGGCAGACCCTTAAAGCTGTGATCATCTGGGCAGAATAAACTCAGTATAAACTCAACGCTGTGTTGAGCACCTGCTGGAAAAGCTTGCTAAATGTGTCTTGAGGGCTGGGGGCTCTGAGAACATAACTGGGGGGGCACATGTATCTGATGCTGATAAGTTCAGGAATGGGCTTGGTGACAAATGTTGCTGCTAGAGGGCAGAGAAATGATCCTGCACCATCTCAGTGGTGGGAGATGCAGGTCTCAACGTTGCCCTGGCTGGTTGGGTCCCTTCCCAGCCCAGGGCCCTAAGGAACCACGCACTGATCCCGGACCACCCCGAAGGTCCCCACCACGCCGTTGTTGCACCCCACAACTTCAGGGCTGTTGGCAACAACGACAGGAGAACCCCCCAGCTGCCGGATGACGCAGCCTTGGTTCCCAAAGCTGACCACCCCCCCGGCTGGACAAGCCCCCATCCTGGCGTTCAGGCCCCCGTTCCCTGTGCTAATGACAGTGCGGGCTGGAAAACCCCCACTCCGGGAGCTGAACCCCCCGGATTTGCAGTTGACCCCTGCAGCTTGGCAGAACACCTCTGGGACACACTGCTTGGCCACCGAACTGATGACTCTCTTGGGGTGGATCCCAGCACTCCGGGAGCTGAACCCTCCGTTCTGGGAGCTGTGTCTTCCCGACCGTCTCCCCAGGGAGGTGAAGCCACAGGCAGCTCCATTTGCAGCCAACATCCCGCAGTCCTCCGGGAGATTGTAGCCACTGCTGACCACAGCTGCAAGACAGCCCACGGGATTCATTATTTAGAGAGGAAAACGGGGAGACTCTCACAAGACAAGTTGTTTCATGAGTCACGGAACCGACCAAACCTGATTTCCTGTAGATCTGTCCAACACATTTGAGCCCCTGCTCCTTCCACCTCCTCCCCCATGTCCCAACACATCCCCTTACAGATCCTCCCTGTTCTCATGTTGCTCATCTGGCTGGTGGCATGTTTTTCCCAGCTTCAATGCAGGTTGTGGGCAGCTTGTTGTTGCCTCCAAGAGTAGAATAGGGTCATGAATATGACCTTGCCCTGCCATCCAAAAACTGAGGTTTTTTTTAATTAAGAGGTATCTAAGATTCCTGAAGCTAAACCTTCAGCATCAGGCTGGGCAGAAATGGAGCAGAGGGAGCTGGGGCAGAGAGATAATCACAGAATCATATAATATTAGGGTGTTAGGGTTGGAAGAGACCTCTAGGGTCCATCTTGCCCAAATCCCCTGCTTAAGCAGGTTCACTCAGGTCAGGCCACACAGGAACACATCTAGGTGGGTTTTGAAAGTCTCCAGAGAAGGAGACTCCACAACCTCTCTGGGCAGCCTGTTCCAGTGCTCCATCACCCTCACAGTAAATAATGCTACTCCATGCCTGCCTTTCCTACAATGAGAAACCCTCATGGCTGAAAATCTTCAGGTTACTTACACACACTCACGGGGTTCCCCACACATATCCTGCAAGGGGAGAGAAGAGAAATGCATGTTATTGCACACACATCTAGAAACCTGATATATACACATAACTTCCAGCCATACATCCAGCCCACTTAGTCCCTTGTTGTAACATGTCTGACTACCCCCAGGACAGGAACTGTTTTTGCTGGCACAAGGGTGGCCTGTATGGCCTCCAGCCATCTCTCCAGCCCCAGTTTCTGTGAGCCTGGGAGGATCCTGCAGCTGCAAAATTCCCTTGGGAGCTGGAATCATTCTGGCCTCTGATACACATGAGAAAAGGGACAAGGTCTCTGTCTCCCACCTGCTCTCTTCGCCCTCCAGTAGAGTCTTGTACGTTGCAATCTCGATATCCAGGGCCAGTTTGACGTTCAGCAGCTCCTGGTAATCCCGCAGCATGCAAGCCAGCTCATCCTTGGCCTTCTGGAGGGCATTTTGCAGCTCCACGTGCTTCTCCCGGGCATCTTTCAGGGCACAGTCCCCACGCTGCTCAACATCACAAATGGAGGTTTGCAGGCAGGAGACCTGTCAGAGGGAAGGATAACAGTGCAGATATCTTCAAGGCTTCATTTCCAAATCACTGGACATTCTGGTTTTTTATTAATCTCCTCTTCCAATTGCAAACAGAGGAAAAACCCACCAGCATCCCTTCTCTCTATGCACTTTTCAACTACAGACTTTCTGACTACAGCCTAGAGCAGGTCTTGAGTCTACTCAAGGCCAATGCATCAACTTCCCCCATATCTGAGCTGTCCTCCAAGACATTGCACTTTCTGGAAAGATCTCCTCTGGGCCTCTCCTACCTGCTTCTTCACGTTCTCCAGTTCACACTGCAGCTTCTGTATCATCCGGGTTAGCTCTGAGATCTCACACTTGTTGCTTTGCAGATCATCACAGTACTTGCCTCTCTTATCCTGAAGCTCCTGAAACTGGAATCAAGAAACAAGACAATCATCATTTTTGACCTGCATCCTGTTAAGTTGCCAGGCAGACACCCAGGTGTCTTCTTACTCACCCTGGTTTGGTAGAAAGCATCAACTTCTTCTTTGCTCTTCTGAGCTATTTCTTGGTACCAGCATTCAACGTTCTTGATGATGCTTTCCATGTCCAGGTCTCGGTTGTTGTCCATCTTGACGATGACCGAAGTGTCGCATAGCTGGCGATCTACCTGAGCTCGCTCCTGCAGGTTGGGGAATGGCTTAGTCAGCTGTTAGCAACTCTCAGACTTTGTAGGGAAGGAAGGGCTGGGATGAAGAGCCACGCTACTCAGCTGGTGGATATAACAAGTCAAGAAATGTCCCTCAGGTTGCCTCAGCAGAAAATCCTCCCTGCTGGATGAGTTGCCACATGTCAGCTCCTGACCTACATGCTGACCTGCAGCAATTCTGTCCACATCAAGGGCAAGGAAGTTGAGTGACTTAACCCTTGGTATCCTGTCATCTTCAGCCTCTTTCTGATGTTAATGACAGGATTAAGCTGGGAGTTTCTTGAACTCTAATCAGAAGCTGCAATCCGGAGTAACAAGACAGACGCAGCTCTTTTCTCAGAGGTAGAGTTAGGACACAGCCAATTCACACCTGGAGCTGCAGTAGGAGAGGGGGAACCACCCTATTTCCAGCATAATCATGCTAATATTAAATCAACCCTGTACTTCCACACTTTCGAGTATTCAGTGCTGGGGATGAGACATGTCCAAGAGGGGTTTCAAGTTGTACAAATTAGGAGCATCTGAAAGATGAGACTGCACCACCAGACTTCTGGGATGGACCAGAGAAACTCACCTCCTCAAACACACATTTCAACAGCTCCAGCTGCCTTCTTAACAGATCCACCTTCACCTCAAGCTCCTCCTTGTTCAGAAAGATGCAGTCTGCATCCTGAAAGAGAGGAGACACGTTCCAGCCCAATCTCACTGAAAACACTGGAGAAACACAGAGAAGACAGAGGCAGCACCAACAAAACAGACACGTTTCAACAAGATTTCAAGAGCAGGAAGGTGTGAGAGGGTGAGTCAAGATGCCCTGGTGTCTCCTAAAGGAAAACAAGACCATTCCAACATGACTTACAGGAATTAGTTTCTTTATTACTTAGGACATAGCTACAAACTCAGAATTGACTAATGAGTATTTAAACACATTTTTTTAATATTGTTCGAATGATTTCTGCTTTTCTGATGTCCAAGAATAAAGGCTGTAAAGAGAGTGTCAGAAAATAACCAGCATCTTAGACACTGGGTATTCCAGTGTGACCTCTCCCACCCTGTCCCCCTCCCATTACACATCAAGAATGTGCTTGGGGTAACAAAAGCATTGCTGCAGTGTTGATGATGTAAGCTTTGAGGATAAATTATTTTTACTTTCTACTTATATTTGCCTCTTTTTATGACCCTGTGCCTCTTTACAGGCCTCCCTGCTTCTGCTCATTATGACACTTGTGCTGGGCACTTGCTAATGATGCAGTGTTGCAGTCAAGCTATACAGCAAATAAACCCATTAAAAAATATTTTGTGTATTTGGGGCTTCCCACCTTTTTGAGTGCCACAAACTCATTCTCCACAGTTGTACGCCTGTTGATTTCCTCTTCGTATCTGTTAGAGAACGAGAAGAAAAGGGCTGAGCTAAGCAATAGTGCCAGACACACAGACATTAACCATCAGGTACAAATAACAGCCTGCTCAGAGACTGCCATCAGGCACTGCAGGATCAGTGTCTGGAGACCAAACATTAGACCATCCCAAGATCAGAAGCTTCTTCTTGAACAACATCATTAACAATGCAAAGACTTTGCAAGTGAGACAGAAGAATGTGACATCCCCAAAGGGGATGTGCCACATGTCTGGGAGATGTTGCCTGTGATGAACCAGAGAAGTGAAATGCCAAGGTCCTTACTTGCACTTGAACTCCTCCACCAGCTGGCTGGTGGCACACTCTTCACTGCCCAGTTTCTGCTTTTCACACAGCAGGCAGTCCAGGCGCTTCCTCAGGTCACAGATGTAGTTCTCAAAGTAGAGTTCAAGGTTTTTGCCCTTCTTTGGTAGGACGTATTGCTGCAGGAGACCCCACTTGGTCTCCAGCACTTTGTTCTGCTGCTCCAGGAATCGGACCTGCAGACCGAAAAACAGCAATTCTTCCAATAAAGAGCTGAATGCAATAACCTGGCACCTGGTTTAACTATGTGTGTTCTCACTGTGAAACTGCAGGTGCAAGAAGAGGATTTTGGGGACGTGATAGGTGCTACACCACAATGATCATAAAATTATCTGCCCTTATTTAGAAATCTCAAAGTCACAGGTCTAAATCTTCCTTTCCCGCCAATGAATAGAAACAAAGCTCCTCTGGATGGTGCCTCTGGTGTATTTTAGGATGAGATTGAGTCCCCAGAGGGTGGAACCTGTTTGTTTGTCTCTGATTTTTCAACAAAGGGATCCTAAGGTGACAGCTCAGACTGAGATATGTAACATTTAGGTGCCTGAATCAAGATTAACCTCTTTTGCATTCAGGAATGTTTTTGGAACAGTTTCTATATTTAAAGACAAGGTGGGGGAAAAGGGTCTAATGCAAGACAGAAAGTTGAGCCCATCAGGGCTGTAACTCCTAGCTGAGCTAGAACCAGGTTGCAGTGAGGAATCCAGCCTTGAACTGAGGCCATCCTGAGAGGAGACACATGCAAGAAAGTCCAGTGCTATGGTGGCCACCATACAAACATCATCAACTACTAGGACAGTTACATGGCTGCAACAAGCCCTTTCCCAGAGCTGAAGATCTTGCTCTGCACCAACGGGCTCTGTGGGAATAAGGACCCTTGCACAGACCCCACCTGGAGCACTGTGTACAGTTCTGGTGCCCTCAGCACAAGAAAGATATGGACCTGTTGGAGAGGGTCCAGAGAAGGGCCACCAAGGTGATCAAAGGCCTGGAGCACCTCTGCTATGAGGACAGGCTGAGAGAGTTGGGGCTGTTCAACCTAGAGGAGGCTCTGAGGAGAACTTACAGCAGCCTTCCAGTACTTGAAAGGGGCTACATGAAAGCTGGGGAGGGGCTTTTCATCAGAGAAGATAGTGAGAGCACAAAGGGTCATGGTTTTAAACTGAGAGAAGGGAGATTTAGGTGAGATATTAGGAAGAAATTCTTCACCATAAGGGTGGTGAGGAACTGGAATGGGATGCCCAGGGAGGTTGTTGATGCCCCATCCCTGGAGGTTTTTAAGGCCAGGTAGGACGAGATTTTGTGCAACCTGGTCTAGTGGTTCCCTGCTCATGGCAGGGGGGTTGGAACTGATGATCTTTAAGGTCCCTTCCAACCTTAATGATTCTATGACCCAGCTCAGTGATTCACAGCACTGAGGCTTTGGAGGAGCTTGCCTGTGGTTCATATTTCTCAGAGAAGTGCGAGTGCAGAGCAGTTTGCACTCACCTTGTCAATGAAGCAGGCAAACTGGGTGTTGAGGGTCTTGATCTGCTCCTTCTCCTGGCAGCGAATCTCATGTTCCAGCGGGTCAACCCCCACACAAAGGGGCTTCAGAAGCCGCTCGTCGATGCAGATGCCTTGGATGCCATCAGCCTTGCGCTCGGGGTAGCCCCTCACAATACTGTATCCCCTGGGGCCGCAGAGGCCAACCCTTCCTCCAGCATTATTGTAGCCAACGCCGTTGAAGCCGAAGTCTCCAAAACACCCCGTCCCGCAGACCCCGGTGACGTAGGAAATCCTCCTGCTGCCCCCCAGGTTGCAGACACTCCTGCTGCTGTAGGCGCCGGCCCCGCAGCGGCCGGGCGGGCAGGCGGAGGCGGCATAACTGCGCCCACAGATCTCTGAGGCTGAGCTGAAGCCTCTTCGTCCCAGCACAGACCTCACCGTAGGCGCCTGTCTGCTCATCGTGGCTTCTTTGAAGGTGGAATATGGGAGTTCAGGGGAAGTTCTTCTGCAGGAGAGGAACAGAGATCCCGCTGGAGTGACACAGTGATGCTGCCCCTTATATACATTTGGGAAGCTGGCCTTGATAGGATCAGGACGTTAATTTAAAGCGCTTAAGGGTTTGGTTTGCCTGGCAGCAATAAATGCTCCTCAAGATGCAAAACAGCCCAGCAAATACTAACTACTGAGGAAATAAAAAGGAATCTAAAAGTGCTCTGTTGGCAAGTTGGCTTAGAATATATTACAGTTTGAAGTGTTCCCCTAACTTACGCTAATTATAGTTTAGCAAACATTTTTGAAGAAACTCTTTGTGATTTGTTTGGACTGTGTCGTTTGGGGTTTTGTGTCTCATGGGTTTTGTGTATGATGGCATGTTTTGCAGACTTGCACTTTGTGGGGGTAATTTCACAATCTCTCCTTTTTTCTCTCACCAGGCTTGTTTTGGGTGCGGAAAAAGTAACTAAAAAAAAACAATTCAAAGATGGAAAAACACTGTGTAAGTCACGTTGTGATGGATGGATCATTTCTGTGACTGGAACACCAGCAGATTCACTGGGTTATGGGTCTGGATTCATATGCAAGGACTCAGAATTCCCCCCAGAAATATTCCCATGCAGCATTTCACACTGACCTTCTGTTACCACATGAAAGACCACCAAAAGCAGGTTGCACCTGGGAACTGAGGCATGTATCAGGTTTTTTATTAGGTTTATGTCTGGGCAGTCAATGACATTCTTACTTGAGTAATGCTGCAAATTCTTATCCTGAAGCCCATTTGACACAGCTACATGTTTGACTCTCTCTTCTACCAAGCTTGATGGCCAAGACCTCTTTGATTCATCTTCTGGTAGCCTCTGCAGGGAACAAAAAAAGGAACAGTAGCACATTTCAGCCTGGTGAGATCCACCTCATTCAAGAGGTAAAAAAGTTGGGTGCCTTTGCCAGACATATCCTTGATACATCTCCCAGAGAGTCAACAGCCCCTGGGTCTGTGCTTAGGGGCATGGGGGTGATTCACTCTCTGCAGGCACTGGTCTTTCTCCATCAACAGAGGAAGTCTTAATGAGTAGATTAGACTGGACACCAGAGATGGCTTTGACTCACGTTGGTGAGATGAATCCCTCTCTGTCTCTCCTAATCACCAGCCCAAGGAGCTTAGACAGTGGACCTGTCTGCCAACTGTCCCAGGGCCTTCTCCAAACTGACATTTGGGAAGTCAAAACAATAGGGCTCTTTCAGCTCTTTGAGAGTAAAGTGTTTGGGAGAAAAAGAGACATTATAGTGCAGACAACTGAATGCCCTCAGCCCTTCCTAACTGAAGGGGAGCAACGCTTGAGGAAGTCTGCACGTTACACACACACCATGGCAGTGTCTGGAGACACCCAGTAGCTGTGTTCCTTCATTCTCACTAACCCTCCTTCAAAAACATTTTCCAAGAGTTAGGATCAGGCAGTGCAAATCCTAAAAATAATGCCAAACCCCCTTAAAACATCACACCGTCTAATATCAAGTTCTTAAAAAGGACTTGCACACCAAAACCATAGGACGTGACTGCAGCACTGAGGTTCACAAGGCTATTAATTGAGCATGTAATTGCAACTTATGTGAGTTTGAGGGGCTGGTGGTATAAATTAGTTGTGTAAACTGATACTTCTGGCCTATACAAGTGGGATAATTCAACATATTTACAGCATGACTTTCAGATTACACCTTTGTTTAGGCTCCCAGTTTAGACTGGGTTGCCAGCACAATTGGCAATACCAGTTAAAACTAATATTAGAGACTTCAAGTTAAGCTTGTAAATTCCCAGATCCTTTGAGTTCTAAACAAAGATTCACCAGAAGTGAAATGTACATTTGAATCCAAAGGAGAGTACAAAAGGCAATTGTTGAGCTCTGCACAGGAAAGCTGCACCAGAAGTCAGACCAACGGCTGTGCCGCTGCTCCCTCTGAACCCCACGGCAGACATGGGGTGTGGGAGACACCAGGACATGTCACAGGCTACAATTAACTGTCTGTGAACCAGCTGAGCTGCAGCAGCACCAGCTCCAAAACACCTCACCAGAGACACTGGCTTCATGAAGGTAAGAGATTTTGGGTGACATTTCTGTGTCAGCCAAACCCCTGATGCTGCTCATGAACCTCAGTGAGGAGGCAGCTGTGAAGAAGGGTCACTTAATGCCATAGAATCCCAGACTGCTTTGTGTTGGAAGGGACCTAAAAGATCACCCAACCTGCCATGGGCAGGGACACCTCCAACCAGCCCAGGTTGCTCCAAGCCCCATCCAACCTGCCCTTCAACACTGCCAGGGATGGGGCAGCCACAGCTTCCCTGGGCAATCTGGGTCAGGCTCTCACCACCCTCACAGGGAAGGATTTTTTCTAATGTTCATCATAAATCTACCCTCTTCCAAGCTTGACAATGACCACTGGCATCAAAGTTCACAGGAATCAACAATTTGTCATAGTAGGTATGGACATAGAAAATAGAAGAGTACTCTGCAGCAAAAATTGCATCATTTTGGCTTAAAAAGAAAGAAAAAAGTAGAGGAAGGACTGAAGAAGCAAGAAAGGAAAATATTTTGATGAGGGGTTGAATGAATCATTTTGACGACTTGCAATCTCTCCCTTTGTCAGCATTCTTCTCCCCGAATGTGCTGCTGAAAATGGAATTCATTAGAAGAACATATGAAGTTTGCTAATTTGTTTGTTGCCTCTGGAGAGGAATCTGAACTAGCTCTTAAAATACATTTCATGCGATAGTCTCAAGGAGCCCTGCTCCCTCTCTGTAATTATCCACAGCCATAGAAAACTCATGGCATTCAGACAGGACCATGGCAATCACCTTCCTGTGCCAACACCATTTGTTGGATAAAAGATTGGGTCATGACATATTTTTATGCGGTTTCATGGACTATACAGACTCTTGTCCATGTCATCCATGAGATGTTAAAGAATTAAGTAGTGCAGCCTCATTCCCTTGCATCCCAAAGCCAGAGCTGTCCAAGCGAATTCAACCTGGCAATGTATTTTTTCCTCTCATTAGCTCTATGTTAGAAGTTGAGGCTGGGATTTTCAAAGGATGTTCCTCATAAAAATCATCAAACACTGGGCCTGGGTGCACTTTCCTCCCCACTTCAGCCATCAAACTAGCCATGTATTCTCATTTCATCTTTGAGAATCCCTCTATGGCTAATGGAAAGAGATAGGCATCTCCAGACGGTGATTCATCACATCCTAAAATAGGCAGCCAAGACAGGTGGGAGGAATCCACCTCTGGAGGTACTTACCTCTCTTCTCATTGACTACCAGAGGCAGTCTAGACAACCAGACAACTAGACCAGGCGCCCCACTTCTGGACAGTTAAAGTTAGTCCCACCCTTTGGGCACCAAATTTCTTTAGCACCTTTGAAGTCCTAATGAGAGCACCCAACATCACATGCTCCCTGGCCCTGCTGGGTTCCTGGAGCAGGAACCTGTGCACCCAGCACAGTTCCCTGCTGGGAT
Source organism: Chaetura pelagica (assembly GCF_000747805.2). Lineage (NCBI taxonomy): Eukaryota > Metazoa > Chordata > Aves > Apodiformes > Apodidae > Chaetura > Chaetura pelagica. The sequence continues at coordinate 61,770 of NW_009952092.1, read as the reverse complement.
CAGTGCCTGCAGAGCTGAGGCTTGCAACAAAGGATTGGTTTGATTCTTTTCATGTTGATGTCTTCCTCCCACAGAACTGCATGGTGGAAATGAATGTGGGAGGTATGGAAATCCAGGCTCCTGAATGGGATGGCATCACACTGCCTATAGAGCAAAGAGATTAGAAAAAGAAAAGAAATATTGCAACTGTTATTAGGCTACAGCAACTTCTCTATAAATCTACAGGAGCTCTTATCCCTTCCAGTTGAAGCTGTTTGCTTGGGCAGAAGAAGTTCTCTGAGACACAGAGGGGGAAGAAGCTGCCCAGGGAAGGTGGGTCAGGTCCTCCTGGAAAGCAGCAGATAAGCTCTTCCTTTTGTTATGCTAAAGCCCTAGTGCCCAAGCCCTGTTTGATCTTATTTCTGCAGATTTGAGGTTTGCTGCTGAATTACTGATGAAAATCTGGGTGATTCGTGATGTTCAGAGAGGCTGGTGACAGATTTAAAGTGAAGCACTTGCTATATTAACTGATCAGCTCTTGAGATGGTGACATGGGAGTTTGGAGGTGAGGAAGCAACCCCATGTGTGTGTCATTTCTCAGACTTACTCTTCTGCATAAAAAGTGATAGGATCATCTGTTTTCAGTGGGAGCACCATCACCTTTATGAAATACTTAAACCCCTCTTAATGAATATTTATCACTGTTTAATTGTTCTTCTAATGTAAAATCTTCCTTGTGGTTTTCTTCATTAAAACTTGTGCCTGTTTCCTTTTGTGTTCCTCATGTTTGGTTGGGAAACAGCTTCATTCCACGTGAGAGTTGTGGAGGGAGAGAAAGCTCTTCCAGCTCTGAATCAGGAAAATTGCTTTGGATAGGAAAGACCTTCCCTCTGGATTCCACCTTTTGTGTAACAGGTATCTCTCCAACTTGCCTCTAGATGGTTCATTTCTTTGTTCTGCCCTTGGCTTTCATCACTTGAATCACAAAACACTTTAGTCCTTTGTGGTTGAATTATGTTACTCTTTTGTTGGTTTCTTTTTTTAGACTGCTTGAATGTACAATAAAATATCTCTCTTTGATCTGTTTGTAAATCCCAAACACAGTCATAGCATTTCTAAAATGATGCTGGAAAAAGCAGCCAAGGGTATTATTGGGGTTTTTTCCCTATCATGACCCTATTGCAACAGACTTTGAAGAGGTATCAGAGGTGTTTTGTTGTCACACCTCTGTGGTAGACGGGCTATAAAAATGCAAAGAGACTAAGATGACTCCTCCAGGAATCTTAAAACACCCATTGAATAGCGTTGGGTATGAGTCAAATTTGGTGCATATCAGCATAAAGAAACTGACTTTAAAAGGCTTCCATCATTTACTCCCACCAAAGACTGGATCTACATGGTGCCCTCTGGCAAGAAGGGACAACTCTTCTCTCACCTCTCCATCAGGAGAGCAGCATAGCCCTGTGTCACCTGCTGATCCACAGAGAGTTGTCCAGTGCACAGATGTCCTGGTGCACAGATGTCCCAGCAGAAAGTTGGCAGCAGAGAGTTGTCCTAGACCCCTCTCTGCCATCCCAGCTTGATTGTCAAGACCTGAAATCAGCAGAAATGTCTTGTCCAGTTTAGGAAAAGGGCATTTTTGTATTCTTGGCAAATGATAAAGACCAAGTGGCAACATCTTTGTTCTCCATGCAATTTATTGGGAAAAGAGCAAGAAGTTTAAAGCTCTTGAATCATCAAGACAGCAGTGAGGGTGCTGTGACTTATGCACGTCAGGACACTAAGCAAGGAAACTAACAGGAGTCCAAGAGACTTAATTACTCTTTGCCAACTACAGAAAGTGAAATGTGGGTTTTTTAATTGAGATTTCCTTTATGACTTGCCTACCTGCATGTGGATGACCAAACTGTTCCAAGACAGTGAACAAAGAGCATCGTGAGTCCTGCCCCTCCTCTCCCTCACCCTGTGTGTCATCACCACAACTCCACTGGCTTGCCTGAAGTGAAGTCAGGTAGACTTTGATGAAATGGTGAGTCCTAGAGAGCTCCTTTCCAGAAACACTTCCCAGAGCACTCTCAGAAAAAGGATCCAGGATTAAATATCACAACTTGTTTTACAGATAGCAAAGCCTTAATCGGGGGGGGGGGGGAAACGAAAAAAAACCAAAACAGCACAACCAGCAGCTCTTTAGAGAAAGAGCAGAAATCAAAAGGAAATTGTTCTAAGTGTCCCCTTTTTGATGTGATCCTGATGGAAGTTCTCTGATGTGGTTTCATGATGCTACAATGTTCTTGTACCCAGTGTGCCTCTTCCTTGTGTGTGAGGAGGAGCTGAGAACATTTTTACCACTGGAAGTGGAGCAGGGTCATTATTTTTCTATTCTAGGTCTTAGGTCCTGGTTGTCCTGACTCTCACAGCTGAAGTTTAGATCCCGGCATTCCGGAGACATGGAGGTCCAGTTGAAATCCTCACCCCTGGCCAGCACATCCCTTATGTGTGGGCTGAGTTTCCCACACTCTTTGCAGCTCTGCAGCTCTCTCCAGAGCTCCCTGCAGTCCTACTGCAGAGATCACCACTGCCCAGAAGGGCTGAGCTCTCGCACCAGTGGCCCCCACCTCCAACCCTAAATTCCTCACTCCTTGGGGTGCAGTTGGGAGCAGCAGGGGTATCCTGCCTGCCCACAGAGCTGGAAACACTTCTTGAGGAGAATCTTCTCTGGCAGGTGCCAGCACCTTCATGTAGGGGTGTCCCACCAGTGCTGCAGGAGGACCTGCATCTTCTGGACTGCCTGCCACATCCAAGTCCCAGGTCAGCTTCACAGCCAGAGATGGTGTTGCAAGGGGTGGTGATCACTGCCATGGAAAACACCTGCTGAACACCTGCTGGTGGGGAGGACACAGCCTTCTTCCCCCTGAAGACTAGAACTAGTTTCTTTGGTGTTGTGAGGAAAACAGAATCATGGAATCATAGAATCCCAAACTGATTTGGGTTGGAAGGGACCTTAAAGCGTATTCAGTCCCACCCACCCTGCCATGTGCAAGGACACTTCCCACCAGCCCAGGCTGCTCCAAGCCCCATCCAACCTGCCCTTCAACACTGCCAGGGATGGGGCAGCCACAGCTTCCCTGCGCAACCTGGGCCAGGGTCTCCCCACCCTCATAGTGAAGAATTTCCTCCTCATGTCCAGCTTAAATCTGCCCTCTTTGAATTTAAAGCCCTTCCCCCTCAGCCCATCATTCCTTGCCCTTGTCCCAAGTCCCTCCCCAGCTTTCCTGGAGCCCCTTCAGGCACTGGAAGGGGCGCCAAGGTCTCCCCAGAGACTTCTCTTCTCAAGGCTGAACAATCCCAACTCCCTCAGCCTGTCTCCAGAGCAGAGCTGCTCCAGCCTCAGCTTACTTACACACTCTCACTGGGCTCCCACGGTGTATCCTGAAGGGCAAGAAGGTCACAAGATTATCCATCACATAACTAGCACTTCTAGCTTTTTCCAGCCTCCTTGTCTCTGTTGAAGAGTCCAAAGGACTGAGCACCACCTACACATGGTTGTAGCAGTACCCACCTGCTCTCTTCACCCTCCAGTAGAGTCTTGTACGTTGCAATCTCAATATCCAGGGCCAGTTTGACGTTCAGCAGCTCCTGGTAATCCCGCAGCATGCAAGCCAGCTCATCCTTGGCCTTCTGGAGGGCATTTTGCAGCTCCACATGCTTCTCCCGGGCATCTTTCAGGGCACAGTCCCCACGCTGCTCAACATCACAAATGGAGGTTTGCAGGCAGGAGACCTGTCAGGGCAGGCACAAGTCTCACTTTCCCTGCCTTCTTTCTTGTCATACACACATTTGAAAGAGAAATTGTCCCTTCTTTTGAATGTCCCAAACTGGGAAGGATTGAGATTTTTTTAAGGAAAGCCAAATGTTTCCAAAATCAAATCTTAATTCTCAAATACTACAGAAAGGCTGAGCATGTCCCTGTAGTGCCAGACTGTGTTTAATATTTGTTTTGAGGATACCAATAATTTGTTCTAATTTGAACTAATAATTAAGGTTTTTCATTATTTGCCGTTATAAATTATATAATGAATTGGATGGTCTGAAAGTTGTACAAGTTTCTATGGGTGCTGAATTACTGGTGAGTCATAATTCTACCCTGCCTATTGGGTGCTTTGAACCTGCGTCAGAAGCATTGTCTCCTGCCAGAATTTTTGCTGGAGCAATTTTAGCAATTTTCCAAGTGGCTGTAGCTAATCCAAAGATCTAATTTGGCACAATTAGTTCTTTGCAATATTCAAAAGAATCCAGCAAAAAATAGGTCATCAGATAATTCTTTATCCCTACTCAGCACTGGTAAGATCTTCCCTAGGCCAATGGAAAGCATGTGAGAAAATGGTCTTCAACTAAAATGAAATAAATGCCACAGAGATGAAAATGTGACTTGAGATGTCACATCTAGGAGATGCAGCGGGTCATTACGAGCTGTTTTACCTGCTTCTTCACATTTTCAAAGTCACACTGCCTGCTCTGGATCACAAAACTCAGCTCTTCCATCTCCTGCAGGTGGGAATTCAGTTCCTCACAATGTCTCCTCTTTGTCTCCTCAAGCTCTTGACACTGGTTGTAGGAAAAGAGAGAGGTGGCAAGTAATGCAGTGTGTGTAGCCAAGGAGCCTTGCCTCTGTTTCCAAAGTGAATTCAACTATCTGTAGGAAAGTCCCCCTGACTTTTAAGCTCCTGAGACTTTCAGCAGCAAATGGAGCTGCACTTCTCACTGTTCAGCTCATCCACAACACCCCCCCACCACCACCACTTCATTCCAACCATGTCCAAGTCCTGTCCCATTGCCCTGTATCTGCTTTGGGCATGTTCTCCTGTCAGTGAGACCCCATCCAGTTTAGCAGGATGGGAAATTGCGTCCAGAAGTTACATAGCAAAGACAGAAAGAAAAAAAAAAATACCATCTACTACTTTTGACAGAGAATTACAGATATGTCACTGGATGCCACAGCTTACCCTTGTTCTGTACAAGGAATCCAGCTCTGCCTTGCTTCTCTGAGCTCTGTCCTCAAGCCAGCAGTCAACACTCTGGAGGACACCCCCCATGTCCAGGCCCCGACTGTTGTCCATTCTCACGACGACAGAGGTGTCACAGGGACTTCTGTCCAGCTCAGCCATTTCCTAGAAGCCATGTGAAGTGGCAGTGAGCTGTCCCTGGATTTCTGATCTCACCCTCCAGAGGAAGTAACACCATCACTGAGGGTTTGTCCTGAGACACAACCCAGGATATTACACTAGATTTAATCACACATGCAGCTTGAGGGGGTTTTTGAGATCTCAAAGTTGCCCTTATCTGGGATTCCCATTGCCTCCAACCTTGGGAGAGTTTGATCACTGGAGCACCTCTCCTATGAAGACAGGCTGGGAGAGTTGGGGTGTTCAGCCGCGAGAAGAGAAGGCTCCAGGGAGACCTTAGAGCACCTTCCAGTGCCTGAAGGGGCTCCAGGAAAGCTGGGGAGGGACTTGGGACAAAGGCAGGAGGGATGGGACGAGGAGGAAGGGCTGGAAGTGGGGAGATGGACGTTGGAGATGAGAAGGAAATTCTTCCTTGGGAGGCTGGAGAGACCCTGGCCCAGGTTGCCCAGGGAAGCTGTGGCTGCCCCATCCCTGGCAGTGTTGAAGGGCAGGTTGGATGGGGCTTGGAGCAGCCTGGGCTGGTGGGAGGCATCCCTGCCCATGCAGGGGGGTTAGATCTAAATGATCTTTAAAGTCCCTTCCAACCCAAACCATCCCATGATTCTATTACTGGTTTAATCAGGCCTCAATCAATGCAGACAAGGAGCAGCTGGTAGGCACAGCTGCCACCAAGCAAGGTTGGGAAAGGGGCATCCATACCTGAGCAGAAACACATTTCAGGAGCTCCATCTCCTGCTTTAGGGTTTCCAGCTTTGCTTCCAGCTCTGCCTTGGTCAAACAGACACAGTCTGCATCCTGAAATAGTTCCCAAACATTTAGAAGTGAAAATAGTGCCTATGTGGAGACCTAAAGCAATTTCATTTTATTTTTAGTGTAAGAATTTTCATTTCAGTAATGTAATTGGAAGCTCAGATATTCCCTAAGCAGCAAAAGCTGATGGGTCCCAAAAACATGTACAACATTGCTGAGTTCTTGCTTGAAAAACGTCATTAGGGCTGCCTGTCAGTTAAATGTATCTTCTGTGCTAAAGGACAGAGATTCAGTGCTCTCTGGCAATATTCTGTGTACTCTAGGTGACCCTGCTCTGGCAGGGGGGTTGGACTAGATGATCTCTTGAGGTCCCTTCCAGCCCCTAAGATTCTATGATTCTATGATGTTCTTCTGTATCCACACTTGTCCAATGATCTGCAAGAAGCAAATCAGAGGAAACTCACTGGACCTCTGCATCCAACCCCTCCACTCATCCCTGCTCCTCACTGTCCTGGTTTGAGCCAGGATGGAGCAAATTTTCTTTTTACTGATTTTTTTTCCCTTCAGTGAGCTCTCTTTGCACTAGCAGGAAGTTTTCCAGCCAGTGAACTGATAACACAATGTTTGTGTTACTGCTGAGACACCAAGGTCACTTTGCTCTACTTGCTGAATCTGCAGCCTCAGATGCTAGAGGACCAGAAGAGTCATATCTGTAACCCCCATAGGGAGGAGTGGACTAGATGGACAGCAACACTGACCAAAGTATTCCATTCCATGTATCTATGTGGTCAGGGATCATGGATTCAAGCCCCTTCCTGCTTCTTCTCCCCTCCTCTCCCGTTTATGGCTGATGTCCTGGGAGGACTCCATCCATCCCTGTTGATCCCCAGGCCCATGCATCCCTGCCCCTCATCACTGTCCCCTCAGCTCCTGTCTGCTCCGCCCTCTCTCCAGGATATTTTGGGGTTGCTCACAGCTCAGGCGATGCCGGGGGAGCTGCTGGGGGTGGGGGGAGGGTTTGCATATTCCTGAACACACTTGTATATAACTGTACGTATCTTTTTTTATCATTAGTATTTAATTAGACCTGTCTAGTTTAGTTTTCAATCCAGAAAGTCTTTCTCTCCTTGTCCTCCCTCCTTTCCCTATCTGGCTGGGAGGGGGAGGGGATGGAGAACATTATTGTTGCTGGTTTAATTGCTGATCCTGAGTCAAACCAGGACACTCACCTTCTTCAGTAACACAAACTCATTCTCAGCTGTTGTGCGTCTGTTTGTTTCCTGCTCATACCTGTTGGGGAAGAGAAGAGGCTGGTTACTGGGTCATTCCCAGACTGGAGTCCTTGTACATTGGGGTATTGAGGGGCCAGGGTGCTTTTGGAGCTCACCCTTTGGACCTCAGAGAGAAGTCAATTGATACAGACAACAGAAACATTGGACCAGCTGCCCCGTGAATGGTTTCTGCTCACTCACTTGCATCTGAGCTCCTCAACAAGCTTCTCCATGTTGTTCAGCTCAGGCTCCATCTGCTCCCTCTCCTGCAGCAGCGAGTCCAGCTGCCTCTGCAGGCTGCGAATGAAGCTGTTGAGGACATGCTTGATATTCTTCTGGGATGGCAGGACCTGCTTTTGGAGTAGGTCCCATTTGGTGGCCAGCACCCTGTTCTGCTGCTCCTGATGCTGCACCTGCGTTCAGAAAGCAAAGCCACCTCCTTCAGGCTCAGGCTTAGGTGCATTGTGTGTGGACCAGACCATGTGGGGGGAATGAGGCGTCTTCTCTTCAGAGTCAATGCTCCAGGGGCTCATTGTGATTTGAAGGGGACAAGAAGACAAAATGGGGCTACTGCAATTTCATAACCCTGTAATCCTGGAGGAAACTGGGCATGCTGCTCTCCATTCTCCAAGGAAGCCCCAGGCAGCACAGCCTTTGTGGCAGCTACAGAAAGCATAGAATATTTTAATTGATCTGCCTATCAATTGGCTGGTAGTGGAAACCATCATTTATTGATAGGAGACAATCCAAAATTGCAAGGTCTAGCTGCACAGAGAGAAGTCAACTCTATAGAAGCTCAGTAAGATACTGTGGAGGAACAGCTCCCTGCCACTATTAATAATAAGACCAGATGCTGCTTATCAAAGCACGTAAACCAGATTAATACATTATCAGCCAGATCTGCACTTGCAGCTCATGGTACTGGAGTCATGTTGCTATGATCAGCATGAGGCTCATGCAGTAGGATGAGAGAAGGAGGGGAATCAAAGACCTGAGCACAAAATGTTTCCTTTGCACTTAAACCTCATAGTTTCATTGAACAGTTTGGTTTGGAAAGGACCTTAAAGATCATCTAGACCCAACCCCTCTGCATGGGCAGGGACACCTCCCACCAGATCAGGTTGCTCAAGGCGCATCCAACCTGTCCTTGAATATTTCCAGGGAGGGGGAAGCCACAACCTCCCTGTTCCAGTCTCTCACCACCCTCATAGTGAAGAATTTCCTACTAATGTCCAATCTCAATCTCCCCACTTCCAGTTTCAAGCCCTTCCTCCTCATCCCATCCCTTCTGCCCTTGTCCCAGGTCCCTCCCCAGCTTTCCTGGAGCCCCTTCAGGCACTGGAAGCTGCTCTAAGGTGACCCTGGGGTATTCTCTTCTCCAGGCTGAACACCCCAACTCTCCCAGCCTGTCCTCATCATTCCTTTGAGTCTTGGCTCAGCTCTCACCTTGCCAATCAAAGCAGCAAACTGGTTATTGAGGCTCCTCATCTGTTCTCTCTCCTGCTTTCGAATGTGCCGGATTTCAGGGTTGAGCTCCACCTCGAGGGGCTGCAGGAGGCTCTGGCTGATGTGAACCACACAGATCCCTTCCCTTCCGCAGCTCCTGCCGTGGAAACCCAACCTGTGACTCCCACCATCACTGCTGGTGTGGATGTCCCTGCACCCCCAGCCTCCACAGAGCCCCTGCGTCAGAATAAATCCATTGATACCTGGCTGTGTGTGGGAGGCTCTGGCTGCTGTGGTTCCAGGCTCCGGATCCTCTTCCAAACATTGCAGCAGAGGGGGAAGTGCTGCGTCGACAGCGGCTCATGCCACTGACAGCAGAAAATGACGAGAAAAACTTTCTTCCCTGGAAAGACCTTCCAGCTGACAGCTGCTGGCTCATGCTGGCAGAGGCTGTGGAGGGGAAGAGGCTGGAGGAGAGAAGAGCCTGCAGCTCAGAAAGGGGCCCCTCTGCTCTGACACCCCCCAGCACCTCCTTTATACACATCTCAGAACTAGGGCTTGGTTGATGCAGAGGAATAATTTGGCGTTTTCCAGGGGTTTGCCTTGCCTGGCAGCAATTTCAAGGTTTAAATATGCAAAGCAATGCATGACACTGAACATTTGTGAAATCCTATGGAATTTACTATTTTTAAAAAACTTTGTTTGCATACTCAGCTTGAAGGATCCCATGGGCTGGGTTTTGTGAGGATTCTTCTTTTGCTTTAGCTTGTCCATGAGGTACAGCCAAAGGCAGCCCAGTGCTTGGAAACTGGGCACCATAGTGTGGACTGGGCACATAAATTTCCTTGCTGTGCTACTAGAGGGTAAAATACTTCTTTTTTATAAATAGGCCATAGCTCACTGAGCAGAACTCAAAGAATCATGGAATGGTTTGAGTTGGCAGGGATCTTAAAGATCATCTAGTCCTGACCCCCTGCATGGGCAGGGACACCTCCCACCATTCCAGGCTGCTCCAAGCCCCATCCAACCTGCCCTTCAACACTGCCCAGGATGGGGCAGCCACAGCTTCCCTGGGCTACCTGGGCCAGGCTCTCACCACCCTCACAAAGAAGAATTTCTTCCTAATGTCCAACCTAAATCTCCCCTCTTCCAGTTTAAAGCCATCACCCCTTGTCGTATCAGTCAATGCCCTTGTCCCAAGTCCCTCCTCAGCTTTCCTGGAGCCCCTTCAGGCACTGGAAGGTGCTCTAAGGTCTTCCTGGAACCTTCTCTTCTCCAGGCTGAACATCCCCAACTCTCTCAGCCTTTGTCCACAGCAGAGCTGCTCCAGCCCTCTGATCATCTTCATGACCTCCTCTGGACTTGCTCCAGGAGAGCTCCATGTCCTTCTAGTACTGGGGGCTCCTCAGCTGGATGCACCTCTCCAGGTGGGGTCTCATGACTGTCATGAGTAGAGGAGGAGAATCCCCTCCCTTGACCTGCTGGCCACACTTCTTTTGATGCAGCCCAGGACATGGTTGTCTTTCTGGGCATCTCCTCTAACTTTTGTTGCCAGGCCTGACAAGCATGTCAGAGATGTTGCTCTCCAAAGAACCTTCCTCTTCTTCATTGAGTCCAAGAAGGTGTCAAGTGACCAGCTCAGACCTGGATGCTCAAGTTTCAGAAGAATAAATAAATTAGTGTAGTTGCATTTTCTTGTTAAGCCTTTGGCTCTGGTTGTGTAGAACACTTCAGAAAATGAGAAAATAACCTAGAAAATAGAAGGTCAGTCACAGGGCTTTTAATTGGACACTTGTTAATCAGTTGATTGGAAACAGGGGTGGGCTTGGCCTTCGTGGGCAAGTTATGAATGCACCAGCAATCAGAATCCTGAAAAAAACCCTTATTCATGCAGCTGCTGAAAGGCTACTCTCTTACTGTCCTTTCTCTTTGAGTTTGTGAGGTATCCCTGGGGATACCTCGCAGCAAATAAAAAGGAGTTAATAATGTTGCTTGACAGACAGGGAAGAAAAGTCTGATACGTTGAATAAAGTTGCCAAGAGCCTCACAACACTCCAGAGGTGGAGCCAAGATTCCATCTCTGTCCTTGTGGCTTCTGGCCAAATTCTCTTTCAAAACAGAAATGCGAGGGGTTTCATTTCAGATGGCTGGAAAGAAATGGGTTTCCCCTGCTGTTATGCCACACTAATCCCTAACTTTTTCTACAGGCTCAAACCTTGGCCAGTGTTTTTCTGGCAATTAAATATTTAAGCATTTTGAATTCCCAGTGAATGGTTTTGTATTTTCTGTGCTCATTTCTTTCCTGGGCTTTGCAGGGATTTTTTTTTTAATGTTGGGGATGTTTGGTTTTTTTTGCTCTCTGGGCTGGTTTGAAGGGGCTTTTTCACCACCTTTCGCAAGAAGGCTGATGAAAAGCAAAACTGATTACCAGAAACCTTGCTGGCATTCTGTCTTCAAGAGCAGCTGATGCCAAAGTTTTCCTTGTACCTCATTATCTGTAAATGTTCTGCCCTGGAACAGCTTGCCCTTAGCCCAGCAAGAGAGATAATTGATGGGATGAAGTAGCTGGAAAGACAACTAGCTTAATTGCAGGATCTTGACAGCACTATCAATTACACCTACACCCAGAAGAGCAGGAGTGATTGAAGTCCTGGGTGTCTCACTTGGCTTCTTAAATACAGGCAGAGGCCATGGCAATCCCAGCTGGAAGAGCAGGATTGGAGCCCAGGAGGAGGGAGCTTGGCCTGGAGCTGCTCTGACTCAACCTTCAGTTTGTGCTTCCAGTTTGTCTCTCCTTGGTCTCCCACTGAAGCCCCTTGCTGCATCTTCATGGCCCCATGACAAGGTACCATGATGGTTTTCCTGAGCAGGGGTGACTGATCTCACAGCCCTCTGCCAGGCTCTGCTGCTGGTGAAGATAGTTTGGGTCCTTTCAAGCAAGAGTTAGCTCAGGGCTGTGTTTCCTTGCTGTGGTTGAAGGGCCATGGGTGGTTTAAAATGTTTTACTCCCATAGATACACTTTGATAAGCAAAACTTCTGAACTTAGGTTTTCACACCCCCAGATACTGTGAAAGGTTCATCCATCTGGATAAGCCTTATGCCTCAGTCTAGATGTCCCCTAATGACCCTAAGTCCCCAAAAGGCAGATGGTGCCACCTGATGCAACCCTTGGGCTGTTCTCAGCTGCTCAGCTGAGGCTGTAGTTTAGAGAATCACAAGGTCAGCTCTGCCTTCTCCTCCCAACATCATCTCATCCCACCCAACTTGCTGTAGAAGACAGTCTTCAGATTTAAAATGCACCACATTTTCTCCAGACACCTCCATCCAGTTGATGGAACTTGGCGTATAAATACCAGAGCAATTGTGTTTGCTGCACAAACAGCAGAGGGAGGGTTCCATGTGTATGTGGGCACCACGGAGTAGTAGGTCCCAGGAGAATCACAGCTCATTAATTTACTTCTAACCACCAGGAATTTTGGAAAGAGGTCCAGCAATGAGGACAGGAGGCCCACAGTTTCCATGGTGCTACAACTGTAGTAGCCCTGACTAATTTCACAGGATTTTTTGCAAAGTCAATCAGGAGGGAATATCTTGTTCTGGCCACATCTGCACAATCAAGTGGGCTCAAGCCCAAACTCCATCAGCCAGAGAGAGAGTGGGAGACCTGGCACAAGAACCAGTTCTACACCACTGTGGTTCAACTCTTTTCTCCCACTAGGTGGTGGTGTCTAATGTCTCTTGAGCTTTCCTCTCCACGTTGCTTTTCAGTTGGGCTCTTGGTGGTCACTGGAGCCTGTTCCCACCTAGGAGTTCAATGCCCAGAAACCTCTCAGGGCTTGCTTACAGCTGGAGAGAGCTCTATTTAGAAGCCAGGACAGCAAAGGACCAACAAGGTCCCCAGCCGTTGTGAGACAGTGAGATTTCATGGGGGTTTGTGTTCTGAGGTTGACTATGAGCCTGGCATGTTTGGTAATATACACGTGCACCCAGTAATGCACCTTTGGCAGTAAAACAACACTGGGGTATTTACCACCAGCATTAATGACAACTGATCCACTGTCATCTTCTTTGCCACCTTGATGTCCTCGCATACCTGAAAGCCTGTTCATCATGGAATCATAGAATGGTTTGGGTTGGAAGGGACCTTAAAGACCATCCAGTTCCAACCCCCCTGCATGGGCAGGGACACCTCCCACCAGCCCAGGCTGCTCCAAGCCCCATCCAACCTGCCCTTCAACACTGCCAGGGATGGGGCAGCCACAACCTCCCTGGGCAACCTGTTCCAGCATCTCACCACCGCAACAGGAAAGGACTTTTTCCTAATGTCCAACCTGAATCTCCCCTCTTTAAGCTTTAAGACCATTGCCCCTTGTCCTCTCACTACACACCTGTGTAAAAAGCCTCACCCCAGCTTTCTTGTAGGCCCCCTTCAGATAATGGAAACTTGCTCTAATGAAGCCTCCTCTTCTCTAGGCTGAACAACCCCAACTTCCTCAGCCTGTCTTCACAGGGGAGATGCTCCAGCCCTCTGATCATATTCATGGCCTCCTCTGGACATGCTTGAGGAGCTCTATGTCCTTTTTATGTTCATCACATCAGTGCTCCTGGAGGCTCAGCTGTGCCTCAGCACAGGGTGTCAGCAGACACCTTCTGTCAGTGTCACAGCCTGAGCATGTTTGCAGGGCTGTGATGACACATGTCCCAAGACATTAACTGACATTCATCTGAAGGCCCCATCTTCTTCTTATTCTGATGACTTCAGCACAGCCCTTGAACCTCAACAATCAGAATATCTGGGGGCACAGCCTTAGGCAGTTTCTCTTGGGGCATCTTCAGTCAAAAATGCGGGGGCAATATCTAACTGACATCAGCAACTCAGTGTTGAGACAACAAGGAATCAGCAGGGGATATGGACACTGCATCTCTGGTGGCCACTTCCCACCCTCCATGTGCTGTGGTGGGGGAAGGAAAATCATCTGCTTGATCATCCCAGTTCAAATCTCTATGGTCCAAAGACATGAACCTCAGCCTTGGTCATAATAGGGCTGTGGGGAATGGTGCATCTTCTCTCCCCCCACATAAGACTAAATACACAAGTTCTTCACAGATACTAGCAGGAGTTGAACCACACAATTGCTGAAGGAAAGGAACAGCAACAATTAAGCACTTAAAAAATAATTTCTCTTTACACAGCTGGAATCCTGGCCCAGATTTTTCACTCCCACTTAAAAAGAGATAGTTTTATGTGGAAGGAGGTGCCAGAACACTCATCTCCAGAAACCAGACATATGATTATAGGTTAGCTGACAAGCAGAACAGGTTTTGACATCCCCTTCCAAACCATTCCTTTGCTAAATATACTACCAGCGTGTAAACAGTACTTAAAACAACTTAGTGGAAATGCTGACCAAGCCTTTCACAGGAGTTGGGGGTTAACAATCTCTTTTCTAAGCTGGTCTCCCAGGCTCCTGTTATAGTCAGATGAAACAGATGGTTTGTCTGATCTCCAGCAGGTGATTCATCCCGTACTAAGATAGATTCACAAATTATGTCTTTCCAATTGCCTCCAGAAGTGCCTGTTTCTCTCCGTTGACTCTACCTTCTTCCTTTTCAACCTTTCAGTCTACAAAACAGATCATAAAAAAAATCCACAGACCTGACCACAGTCTTCATATTAATTCTTTATTTCTTCTGATTAGAGATGAAAAGCTGTAGGCACCCTGTCCACATCATTAATAGTGAAACTGAAGTCTTGTAGTGTGCAGATTAAGATGCTGGGAGGGCTGGAGCAGCTCTGGAGCCAGGCTGGGAGAGTTGGGGTGTCCAGCCTGGAGAGAAGGCTCCAGGGAGACCTTAGAGCAGCTTCCAGTGCCTGAAGGGACTCCAGGAAAGCTGGGGAGGGACTTGGGCCAAGGACAGGAGGGATGGACCAAGGGAGAAGGGCTTGGAACTGGCAGTGGGGAGATAGAGGTTGGAAATGAGGAGGAACTTGTTGGCTGGGAGGGTGGGGAGAGCCTGGGCCACGGAAGCTGTGGCTGCCCCATCCCTGGAAGTGTTGAAGGGCAGGTTGGATGGGGCTTGGAGCAACCTGGTCTGGTAGGAGGTGTCCCTGACCATGCAGAGGGGTTGGATCTAGATTATTTTTAAGGTCCCTTTTAACATAAACTAGTCTGGGATTCTATCATTCTAGGATTACCTTTCACAGCTTCTACTTTTTATTGGGCAAAGGGGTTGTCTTGAGTGAAAAGTCTTATTTACTGTCTTAGACACACATGGGGGATGTTGATGCAGTTATTTATGGCTTGGATCCTGCAGACCCAAACTGTGTCAGAGGGAGATGCCAGAGCAGCCATTTGCAGGGGGAATGAGCTGTCCCAGCTGTTGGGGTGGCCTTGCCCGGCTCTTTGCAAGCCAAGGCAGACTCACAGCACCCACACACTGATCACAGAATCACAGAACCAGGGAATGCTTAAGGTTGGAGGGGCCCTTAAAGATCATCAGGTTACAACCTCCCTGCCATGAGCAGGGACACCTCCCACCAGCCCAGGCTGCACAAGCCTCCTCCAACCTGGCCTTGAACACCTCCAGGGATGAGGCAGCCACAACCTCCCTGGGCAACCTGTTCCAGCACCTTACTATCCTCAGGGTGAAGAATTTCTTCCTGATGTCCAACCTAAATCTCCCCTCTTTCAGTTTAAAACCTTCACCCCTTGTCCTGTCACTGCCCTCTCTGGTGAGAAGTCCCTCCCCAGCTTTCCTAGTTCCCCTTCAGGCACTGGAAGGCCACTATAAGGTCTCTCCAAAGCCTTCTCTTCTCCAGGCTGAACAGCCCCAACTCCCTCAGCCTGTCTTCATAGCAGAAAACGTGTCTATGGTCTTGTGTGGAATCTCAGCAGGGTTTGCTGCCACCATCTCCAAATTCCACTGTGACAGCTGACACGTGGCAGCTGGCCTGGGACTTCCAGTGTGGTGGGGGCAACAATGGCCAAGTTTAGCTGAAATGCAGCTCCAGGACCTCTCCACAGGCTGGGCACTCACAGCTGCTCTACAGGTTTCGTTCAGCCCTTTCTGGCTCCATGTCAACCTTCTGTAATTGTTTTGATGGATCTGCCACCACTTGCAGACGGGTCCAGGCTCTTCTCAGCAGTGCCCAGTGACAGGACAAGGGGCAATGGGCACAAGCTGGAGCATAGGAGGTTCAAGCTGAACAGGAGAAAAACTTCACTGTGAGGGTAATAAGAGCACTGGGACAGGCTGCCCAAAGAGGCTGTGGAGTCTCCTTCTCTGGTGACATCCCAAACCCATCTGGATGTGATCCTGTGGGATCTGCTGTGAGGGAACCTGCTCTGGCAGGGGGTTGGACTAGATGATCTCCAGTGGTCCCCTCCAACCCCCACCACTCTGTGACTGCAATTCTGTGTCTCCACAGTGGATTTCCCACCAAGCTGAGTATCTCATACCCTGACGAAGAGCTCCCCATGGGCCACCACACCCAGGACTCCTCACCGTTGGCTTTCTTTGAAAAGTGGTTAAGACAGTCCTACTGACTCTAGGCCAACTCTCCACCACCAGCTCTCAGGGGTACAACTCTCTGCCACTAACTCTGCCCTGGGACATCTCTACACCAGGACATCTCTCTGCAGATTAACAGATTACACAGGATGGTTCTGTTGTCCCAGCAGAGAGATGTCCCCATGGAGAGTGGTGATGGAGAGCTGTCTCTTCCCAGTCCTACCTTCCCTCTGACTGGGGCGAAGACATGAGATATTCCTGAAGAGGCTGTGACACTCCAGTTACCTATGTGCAGTGTTACTAAATTAAGGTGACACAGTTCTGTTGAGTTTCTGGAACAAACTTTCCCAATAATCTCAGCTGCTCTGCTCTTTAGAATTTTTGGTTGGACTTAAAGGAGGTTCTGAGAATACTTTGGAAGCCATCTTGGTTCCTCTCTTGTGGAGAACCAACCTCCACAAAAGATCTGTCTCTCAACCAAATTGACTGCGACAGAGAGACTTAAACAGACGAAAATAAGATTTAAAAAAAGGAGACACGCAACAAAGTGGGCGGTGGGTTCACACAATTAAGGACAGGAACAGCCAGCCCCACCTTGCTGTGTTTGCAGCCAGGACCCAGCTCTTGTTCCCCACCTTAGGGCTGGGAGCTGAGTGGACAAAAAGACCGATCAAACGGTCCTTGAGGGCCATTATGGGTCGTTGCCACCTCTTGTCCCCTGCTGCTGGAACAGAGGAGAGAGAAGAGAGAAGAAAGAGGAATAGGAGACCAGATAAAGGGGAGCCTTCTGTGGCTGGGAAAAGGAGATTGTTCCTGCTTTTTCTCCTGGAGCCTGCTTGCCAGGAGCTACAGGAGCTGGAGCACACCAGAAAAGCTGGGATCACTGCTCGCCCCCCAAAGCGTCCGTCATCCAGCGCTCCTCAAGCAGCCGAGGTCCAGACACAGCTCCAGCCATGTCCCTGCTGTCCCCTGGGCTGCCAAGCCACCCTAGCAACCCCAAAGCCCCAGCAACCCCAAAGCCCTGGCAGCCCCAAAGCCCCAGTAGCCCCAAGGTCCCAGCAACCCCAAAGCCCGAGCAACCCCAAAGCCCCAACACCCCAACACCCCATCACCCCAATGCCCCTGCAGACCCAAATGCCCAGCAGACCCAAAGCCCCATCACCCCAAAGCCCCCTCACC
>NW_009952092.1:42622-44402 GCF_000747805.2 Chaetura pelagica | reverse complement strand
CGCGCCCCCGAGGCAGCCGTCCCTGTCAGACCAACTGTCAGACCAACCAAGAAACCTTTCTTGTCCTGCCCTCTCTTCCCAGTGCAAAAGCCACACACACACCTTGTCGACCCTACACGGGGAAGGCGTCGCGCTCTCTCACTGCCCCCAGCTATAATAGTGTTTCTTTCGCTTTGCCAAGCGGGTACATTTGCTTTTCCAGTGTTCCCACACGCACTCTTTGAAAACTGTTACAGGACAGTGGTATTTTAAACACACAATCTCTGTGTTTGTGCTGGTACGCGCACACCTGGGCAGTTTTGTGCTCTAGAGACACACCCGGTGTAGCCAGCCAGTCCC
The DNA here is from genome assembly GCF_000747805.2 of Chaetura pelagica. Taxonomy (NCBI): domain Eukaryota; kingdom Metazoa; phylum Chordata; class Aves; order Apodiformes; family Apodidae; genus Chaetura; species Chaetura pelagica. The sequence goes on along the minus strand of NW_009952092.1, from coordinate 44,063 downwards.
AAACTAGGGACAAACCCACTGGGAATGGAAAACCAGCCAATTTGGGGCTATTCCTCCTCTCATCGAGAAGGGGTGATCCGTGTTTCAACTCGAGTTTTTCTAGCCCGGGTCGAGCTCGGACAACACCACTCTCTGCTTGGAAGTGACCATTGAATTGGCCAAAATGAAGTGACCGTTGGTCATTGGCCAAAAAGGGCTTATTGGGGTTGGAATGGGTTGGGTTGGAATGGACCTTATAGACCATCTAGATCCAACCCCCTGCATGGGCACAGATAACCTCCCATTAGGTTGGTTAGAAGCCCATCCAGCCTGGTCTTGAACACTTCCAGGGGTGGAGCAACCTCAGTTTTTCTGGGCAACCGGGGCCAGAATCTTACCAGCCCCATAGTGAAGAATTTCCTCCTGATGTCTAATCTAAATGTCCCCTCTTCAATGAGAGACTTCTGGAGGGAATGAAGGAACCAAGATGCAGCCACACGTCCTGGCTGACCGGCTAGATTACACCAACAGGACTTGTACCCTGAAACCCCTTTTCCCAGCACATGCTCAGCTCAAAGCCCCCCAGCCACCAACATTCTTTTGTAAACACCTTTTGCCACCTTTTCCACCATTTTATTCCCTTGTCGTTGTATCAGATCTCCATTAACTGGTTTATATATTTATATTTATATATTTATATATTTTTTAAGTTCCCTTAAAAATCCCATGTGTAGGTGGTGCCCTCTCACAGACCAGCAGACACACAGAGCAGGGTTCCAAGTTTTTAATTGCCAAAGACAAATGTCCCAAAAAGCTGAAGTGCTCAGCAAAAGCCTAAGAAAAATATAGTGACAACCACAGCAGTGTCACCAGCCAGAGGGGTGGGCTGGAATGCTCAGGAGATGTGCAGGGAGAAGAGGGGTCAGGATGATGTGCACCACATTCAGACCAGCAGTGACTCAGTGGTGGGCAGGAAAGCAACCAGTGACTCCAACAGCAACAGCATTGCCTCCTTCCCAGCCCACTGGCAGACGTTCAATGCAGATATCACTCATGGGAAGCATCTCCAGAAGAATACGAGCCGCCTTCATACACAGACTCGTAACCATGCACTCGGGAAGACCACGCACCTCCAGAGCTGAATTCTCCAGCCCCAGCAGCAGCAATGGATCCCCCAGCTCCACAGCTTCCTTCTCCATAGCCCCCTTCCCCTCCAGACATGCCTTCATATTCAGAGCCAAAGAACCCACTGCCAGAACTGCAGTGGTGCCCACAGCTGGATCCAATTCCTCCAGAGCAGTGGCCACCCCCAGCCATTGACCCACCAATGCCGGAGCTAGATCCCCAACTTCCAGAGCTGCATCCCCCTCCTCCATGGCTTCCTCCACCCCCAGAAATGGATCCTCTCCTGCCACAGCTACTGCCACCTCCAGACATCATCCCTCCGCTGCCGGGACTGCAT
>NW_009952092.1:28891-38862 GCF_000747805.2 Chaetura pelagica | reverse complement strand
TCCAGACATGGAGCCTCCACTGCCTGAGCTTCCTCCTCCTCCACCTGACATGGACTTGCTACCCCCAGAGCTGGATCCCCATCCTCCAGAGCTGTGACCATGTCCAGACATGGAGCCTCCACTGCCTGAGCTTCCTCCTCCTCCACCTGACATGGACTTGCTACCACCAGAGCTGTGGCCACGTCCAGACATGGAGCCTCCACTGCCTGAGCTTCCTCCTCCTCCACCTGACATGGACTTGCTTCCACCAGAGCTGTGGCCACGTCCAGACATGGAGCCTCCACTGCCTGAGCTTCCTCCTCCTCCACCTGACATGGACTTGCTTCCACCAGAGCTGGATCCCCATCCTCCAGAGCAGTGGCCACCTCCAGACATGGAGCCTCCACTGCCTGAGCTTCCTCCTCCACCTGACATGGACTTGCTTCCAATAGAGCTGGATCCAGTCTTCAGTCCTCCAGGTCCTACTCCAAAGACTCCAGTAGCACTCGGCTTGTGGTCAATGACACCTGCAAGAAATTGAAATGTTGACCACCTTTTTCTTTTCACCCAAAACTATTATAAGCACAAGTGACACAACTGGTTATGCCTGGTCTTCATTATACCTAGTTTTGTCACATATTCATGTCATTGAACAGAGGTAACCAGGATTGTCACTCGTGGATGGACCTTTTGACATGTGTTCTCCTATGCTTCTGACTTTACAACCTTATCTTTAACACCAGGGACATGTTACTCCTTACATGAAGCCCTTCCTTAAGGAGGCCAAGTGTCCAGGTTCCCTGCTTTTTATTTCATCTCCTATTTCCACAGATTTTTGGCCTAATTTTTTTTTCTTTCCTTCAGTTCTGATGGGAACCACAGACACCTTTTGAATAAGTGAGGTGCTTCCCACTCCTACAAATTTGGTTGGAATTAGCTAGCAATTTCCAATGCCAAAAGTTTAACAATGGGTTATTGATGTATATGCACACAGTCACGTGCACACTCACAGGTGAATTCCCTTTGCTTCAGTTCCCTGGGAAACTTGGACAGGAGCTCAGACAGGTTGTTCCGGTGGTAGGTGTCAGGTAACACAGACAACAAATAGCAACACCCCTCTTAAGTTAAGGTGAGATACTTACAGATTGTGGCTGGTGAGCCTTCCTGTAGCCTGTGAAGGAAAAGCCACACTTAGATATAGCATCAACATAACAGTCAGCCTGGGGCAGGGACAGAAAGAGGTCACCCCTCATCCCGGAGATAGAGTTGTCATGGAGTTATCAGGATTGGAAGAGACCTCTGAAGACCATCTAGTCCAACCCCCCTGCTAGAGCAGGGCCACCTACAGTAGATCCCACAGAAACACAACCAGACTGGTTTGCAATGTCTCCAGAGAAGGAAGATCCACAACCTCTCTGGGCAGCCTGTGTCAAGCCTCTGTCACTCTCACAGACAATAAGTTTTGACTTAAGTTTCGCTTAAGCCTCCTATCCTCCAGTTTGTGCCCATTGCCCCTTGTCCTGTCACTGGACACTGCTGAGAAGGGCCTGATCCCATCCTCCTGACATCCCCTGTAGACATTGATCAGCTTTGATGAGACCCCCCCGTCATGGGACTCACTGTGCAGGTGCTTCTCTCCAGGATGAATATTTGACACCTACCTGGTCTCCTCCTCCTCAAGGAGAGATCTGTACATGGCAATTTCAATATCCAGGGCCAGTTTTGCACTCAGGAGCTCCTGATAGTCATGAAGCAGGCTGGTCAGATCATTGTTGGCCTGCTGCAGGGCATTTTCCAGCTGCTGAAGCTTTTGCTGGCCATCTTCAACAGCCAGGCTCCCACGCTGCTCAGCATCCTGGATGGTTTCTTGGAGGCCAGCATTCTGCAGGGGGCACAAACAGCATGAGTCCATTGCCCTTCAGTGGGACTGACACTTTCAAACCCTTTTGGCAGTGCTTGGAAATTAAAAGACCTGCCTCAATGACAGAACTCCAAAGACACAACACTGGGCTGGGTAAATGAACCCACATTAAATCCCAGTATAGACAACTGTAAATATGTCTCATTTTGAAGAGGAAGCATAATTTCTAGGTTTGCCTCCAAAGGCTGGCCCACTGCACTGAGTTCCTGGGTCAAAGAGACTTAAATAGTTTTGTCATGTTGGAAAGTATCAGCTTTACCCTTTTCTTTGCAATTTCAATTTCTGATTGTAGTCTTTGGATCTGCCTGGCAAGTTCCTGGATTTCCTGGTAACTGTTCCTCAGTTGCACCCGTTGATTCTCCCACATGTTCTGAAGGTCCTGGTACTGACATGCAGAGAGAAGAGAAAATACATCTTTGGTTTCTTGTCCATTGAGCAGACACACTTGCCTCTCTGTCTAGTTGATGTCTACTCACCCTGCCCTGGTACATGTCATCTATTTCAGCTTTGCTTCTCTGAGCAATTGTCTCATACTCCTGCCTGACTTCTTCAATTATGCCATCCATGTTTAGCTCTCTGGTGTTGTCCATGGACAGAACAACATTGGTGTTGCCAACTACTGTTTGCAGCTGAGACAGCTCCTGCAAGGATAAAAAGGTTTGGGATTTTAATAGCCCACATGAGTCATGCAGGTTGTGTTATGGAGAAAGAAATGGCCCCCTCTGGCCAACTACCCACTGGAACTTCCCTACCAGATCCTATTGTTCCACCACCAGTTTTAATTTTCAAGTGTCTCTTCCAGACTTGGTGCCACACCAGACCCCCTTGGCACTCACAGATGAAAAAGGACTTTACAAGATCAAAGGACAAGGATGATCCACTCTCCACACCACTCTACAAAGTTCTGTGCAGGTGGAATTTTTGGGAACCTCCAAAGGAAAGAACTTCCATCTGAGAAACATACTCACAGCTTCCTGTAAGCATCTGAGGAACTCAAGTTCCTGCTTCAGGATTTCCAGCCGAATGTCAAACTCCATTTTCCCCATGTAGGCTTTGTCCAGTTCCTGTAAAAAAGCCACAAGCATATTTGTATTTCTTTGATGGCAAGCTCTCCACTGATGTACAATTCTTGGGAGACTTGGTACATTTATTTAAAGCCTCGATTCCTGGAGTCAATCACTGGCCCATGAATTTCAACTTTCATTTGCAAAACAATAACAAAGGAGAAGTTTTTAATTCCTAGAATAAAAGAATGACTTGGAAATAAGCAAATAGTCCTGACAGTAAATGTGTTCCTGGAGTAAATACTATGTATAAACATAGATTTCATTAACTCTTCTAATACAAAGTTGTCTACATTTTCTATTCTCCTTGGCCATCTACAGACATTGTTTAACCTCCAATTACAGTGTCTTACTGAGCTGTGAGTGAGTGAATGTGAGTGAGTTCACCCTGAGAACAGTCAGACATTGGAATAATCTCCCAAGGGAAGTGGTGGGTTCCCCTACACTGGACAGTTTTAAGACTCAGCTTGACAGAGTACTGGGCCACCTCATTTAAACTACATTATTACCTAGGAAGGTTGGACCAGATGATCCTTGAGGTCCCTTCCAATCTGGTATTCTATGATTCTATGAATAAAGACCAACATTTTTTAGATACTCATCTTACAAAGGACTGATTCAGTCCCTAGAGGAAATAATTTCTCTCCAGTCTTGCAGTAAAATGTTTTTAATTTACTTCAGTTAGAGGAGATTAACTTCAGGCAAGACCCTGCTTATGAAAACCTCTCCAACCATGCAGTTATTGTTTTATTTCTGAGATTTCAGTTTGGCCCCATGTCTCAAATTACTTCACCTTTTTAAGCTCCACAAACTCCTCTTCTTTAGACTCACGCTTGTTGATCTCATCCTCAAATCTGTTGCAACAGAGAAAAGTGGTCAGTAGTTCATTGCCTGTCTGACTTTTTTTCAGGCAGGTGGGAATCATCCAAACAGCAAATGTATCAATTTTTATTTTTTTTTAACTGCTATTTCTAGCAGTGCAAGAGCAGTTGTAAACCCTTTGCAAAACTCTGCTAAATTCATGTCCTGGTTTGAGCTATGACAAGTATCCAGCAAGCCTTAACACAGATCAGCTCTGACATCCTTGTAATTCTGAATTAAACTTCCCATTTTTTAAAGCTCTGGACATATATTTTGAGTGCAGCCAAGCCAGAAGAAGTGATGATTCTTCTCAACTTGACCCCACAACTCACCCCAGTGCTCAATTTGACCACAACTCCACAACTACCAGCAGGAGTAAGAAGTTCTGGGTTACTCATTGCCTGGGGGAGGAAGGGCAGGAAGGAGAACAGGAAGAGAGAAGAGTGAGATAGATCTACATGGCCTTGGCTTTCTTCTTACTGTTTTGGGTTCTACCTCACCAAAGCTGTTTTATTCTTCTAGTGTCATGGTCAAGTCCCATAACAAACGTTCTGAGGAGTAGAGCTATAATGGTTACAGAACTCCTGAAGGTGTGAAGCTGAGCTCTGCCACCCCAGCCTTGATTAGCATTGCCTTGGAAAATCCCAGTATGCTTTTTCCCAGATTTGTGATTATTCACCTCTTTTTATAATCTTCAACAAGCTGAAGCATATTGTAGGCTTCTGGATCCAGCTGCTCCTTCTGGCTCTGGAGAATCTCGAGCTGCCTCTGCAGGCTGCTGATGTAAGCCTGGAAGAAGGAGTTGATGTTCCTGCTCTCTTCTGGTCGGGCAGTTTCCTGCAGAAGTTCCCATTTGGCCATCAGAGCCTGGTTCTGCCGCTCAAGACATTGAACCTGAAATGTGAAGCAGAAAAGTATGTGAGGCTCTGGCGAGCACTGGGCAAAACACCCACATCAGCACCAGTCCCTTCAGCAAAACAAACCCCAACTAACATTTCTGATGCAGAAACATCTAGAGGTTTCATCAGGTGGGACCAGCGACAGTAACATGGTGCCAAGACATGAGACAGCTCAGACCAAAGTGGAGGACACCTCATTTTTACCAGTCTGTTGCCTAGGAAGGGTGTGATTTTACTGCTGCTTCTCGAAGGTGACAGTGAAACCTTTGCTGGCTTTTTATCTCCTAAGTGCACAATGTTTTGGGGAGGATTAGGGTGGAGGGAGACTTCAGCTGTTTCTGAAGACCTCCAAGTAGATGAGAAGGGTTAGCCCCCTCCCAGAAGACCACATAGGACTATTCTCTTCCTAGATGTACCCTGCCTTAGAGAAGAAGGTCACAAGGACCTGTAACATGCAGAGCTGGTATTTGGAAACGAGAGGGATGGCATCCCCTGACCTGAGACACTGAACACATTATAACCTGGGAGCTGACAACCAGAAAGTTTTTTTAAAAAATACTACTACTAATAATAAAGAGGCAAAGACACTTTCAGAATCTAACTGAGTGTAACTAACACCTTTTCTGTAGGGTAAAAAAAAGAAGCCCTGAAGTGTAACCAAGAACACAAGCTTCCACCCTTTGTGAAGACACTTGCCACCACCCAACCAGAGGCCCATCTCAGGTCTATGTGAATGGAAGTGTTTTTTTGGCTGTTTTGTCTCTGTGTTTGAGAGTAGGAAGGAAAGAGAAGACAAGATTGCAGAGAGAGGTGGAAGGCTATTGTAGTCTAAACCACAGAAGAGGTAAAGGAGAAAGATGAGGGGACACCTGAAAGAGGCCAGAACCTCCAAGCAAAGAAGTAATTTGTTTTGTAATTAGGAGAAATGCAGTGCTTTGATTTTCTTGAGAAAAAAAGAACAAAGACAGACACATCAAGGATGTCCAAGTCCATCCCCCATTTTTCCTGCTAGCACCAACAATTCCCAGGCAACAGAATATGCAGAAACAGTTGTCCTCATAAGAGAAGTGAGTTAATGTGTCAGTGACATCCTAGTAGATTGTTATTGTCCTGCCACAAACAATGACACAGAGAGACTTATCCCAGGACCAACCACAGGTGGTTCCTGCAGCAGCATTTGCCGCAGAACTTCAGAACTTTCACCCCAGCACAAGGTTGTGAAGCCAACACCGGGATTCTGTGGGGAGCAGATGCAATGTGAAGGTCTCCCCATGCCTCACCCAAGCAGAGCAGCACCACTTGTCTTCCCCCTTTCCCAGATAACAAGTGAAAAAGAGAACGGGGACTCACCTTATCGATGAATGATGCAAATTTGTTGTTAAGATCCTTAATCTGCTCCTTCTCATCTGACCGCACCCTCTGGAACTCAGGGTCAACTTCTACTTGTATTGGCCTCAGCAGGCTGGTGTTGACGTGGACCTCCTCGATGCCTCTGCTGACAGCAGCCTGCCCTGAGCCCTCTTGTTCAGCAAAGGCACTTCTACCAAGGCCCCCTCCAAGCACCTCCCTGCCTGAGCTTCTTCTATACGTGCTACCAAGCCCTCCCTCACCACCTTGAAATGATCCCATAAAATATCCTGTTCTACCCAAGCCCCTATCAAGATATCTCCCACCACCAAATCCCAGGTACCTCCCACTTCCTCTTCCTTCTCCTCCATAACCTGCACCAGGAGAAACATTCCTAAGCCCACTGAGGTTGTAGAGACTCCTGCTGCCGTAGCCATACCCATAACCACTGTATCTCCCTCCTCTGGGGTCTTCACAATAGCTCAAAGTAAGTAAACTTCTCCCACCACCCAGAGTGCCACAGTGAGCAGAGGAAGAACTGAAATTCCCATCCCCAAATCTGAAGAAATGATGGCTCATAGTGTCGTTTTCAGAGCGTTAACAAGCAACAAGAGAGCAGGTGTCTGTAAAAGAGGAGGAGAAAAAAGAGTGAAGGATCCTCAGCTCCTGTGGTGGGGGTGACGGGACTTCTCCTTTATACATTCTGGAGGAGTTAATCTCCATTCCGTGGTAATTAGCAGGTCTGTTAATGTTATTGGGTTTGGTTCATCAGGCAGCAATTAATGGCTGCCTGAAGAGAGGTCACAGTAAACACCACACAACGATGGTGGAATTGTGAAATTCCCCAAATCCTGCTTGACTCATGAGCTTTTCTCAGATGAGATGCCTTATCTCCCCAGCCTGCCCTCCATCAGTAATGACAGCTCGCACAGTTATCCCTGCACACCACGAGGGTTTGGTCCCTCTCAAATCATTTCATAAGACAGGGGGCCTTGGTGTTGTCCTCATGTCAAGGTGGGGGTGCTCACCTCACTTCAACACATCACCAAGAGCACCCACCACAGAAGGAAAAGACTTCAGCTCCCCGAGCTCTCCCATCTCTCATTTCTCACTCCCAGCATATCCACCCATGAACAAGTGTTGATTCTGAATGGACAGGGAAGGTGTTGCCATCTGGTCTTCTTGCTAATGGCATTTTAAATAAATATAAATCTGCCTTCCATTCATAAAGCTGAAAAAGTGTCTGGAAAACAGAAAAAAAATTACTCTCTCTGTGGCAATTTTAGCTTTAAATAAATGGATGCAGAGTTTTAAATGGAAAAGAGATAGGTCTGAGATAAACTTTAATCAATTAAATCCATATTTTGACTATTAAAGATGAAAATGAGGTCACCTTAGGGAAAAGATGACCCAGCACTTCCACGGAGTAGGACTCTTGGCCCTTCCACAAGGGTTGTTCCTGCTCTTCCATGTAGGAATAGTTAGAACATGAGCTGAAACTATTTATGGGGTGTTTCTTTTAAAGGCCCTGCCACTGAAAAGCTGAGATACCAAATTCAGAGCTGGGGTCCAAGCTCTTCTACACAGATTCTCCCACTGAGCATCTGCCCAACCCATCCCTCTTTCCCCCCACATCTCTGTGCAAGGCTCCACCTTTTCAGTCCAAGCCAACTCCAGTGCAAGACTCAGTGTCCATGGACTTGTTATTTGGGAGCCAAGTCCTGCTGCTGACAGTGTCACCAACTCACTGATATCTCAAGAAGACAACTGAGATCTGGTCCACTGTCTCCAAAGCTCTGGTGGAACAATTTCAACATGACAAGAACCTCCTCTTGGTCCCCTACATGTTAGGAGGAGCTGGGCTCCACAGTGGGATGCGCTGGATAAAGCCACCCTGTGAACCCTTCAGTTACACAGAGGTTTTGTGGTCAGGGCTTTGCATTCCTTCCTCTGACTCCATTTGGAAAGTGCCTTGTAAATCCCCTCAATGAAAGGTTTGTCAGGAGAGGTCATTAGACCAGTTGTGATTAGGCCAGCTGAAATATCTTGAGGTGCACAAGATTTGGATGCTCAGCGACCAGATGAAAGGACTTTCCCTGAAGCGGACACAGTGTTTTCCAGACAGCTGGATGAGGAGTACTATTTTTCCCTCCCTGATTTAGTCTCTTCTAGCCTTACACCAGGAACAACCAGTTGCTAGCCCAGACCTTCCATTTGTGCTACCTTTTTGTAATTAAACTTTACTAGTTACCTACATTTTACTGAGAATGTCAACCAAATTTCCCTTTGAATCTCCCCTTTTTAATATACCTGTATAAAAAGCTGACTTGGATTTAGACTCCTGTGTACTGCTGGAAAGAACAGTTACAGGGAGTAGAATCAGCAAGGGGAGATGTGGAAACAGCTTTGTTTCAACACATCTGGGTAAGGTTCATCAAAGCATTAGGATTTTACACAAAATTTTCTGTTCTAACTTGGCTTGATACTGTCTAAATGCTGGTAGACCTCAAGAGAAACCCATGCAGGTTGTTCTTCCTCACTTCCATGTTTCAGTCAAGCTGACAGATACTTCAGAACTGCACCTGCAAAATTTTGTATGGGGCAAACTATAAACAATAGAGAAACTGAAGCTCCCATGTGACCTATGAGCCAATATTCTGCTCAGGTGAAGGTTAAGAGGACAACGTATAATTTCCTGTCAGGAGGAGGTGAGACTCTGTGAACATGACCCATGATTTTCCCTGTGGAGTCTGAGCTAAAACTTCCATTTTTCTTGCCTTGACTAACGATTCCTCAGCAAACACAGGAGAGTTTCTCAGGGGCTGCTGGTGTTCACCCATCTGTTGAGTCAGTGCATGTCAACTTTTGGGTGCAATCCATCTTCACCCCTCCTCTTTTCATGTAGAGAGTGGCCCGTTCCAATGCATGCTGCATCAGGCAGTGCTTCAGATCATCCACATGGATCTTGGAAGGAAGTGTTATGACCCACGGGAGGAAACGCCTACAGATCAAACCAGTCAGCGCCATGTGGAACGGTGGTTATGAAGATGTCTGTCCAAAATCCCTGCCCTAAATACACACACCAGGTCTCTGTGTGAAGCAATTCACACAGAGCCATGGCACTGCTCTCTGAGGAAGCCATACCTGCTGGAGAAGGCCTCCTGCAAACCCTGCCTGAGAAAACCAGCCATCCTACCCCACGTGCACATAATCCTGAGCACAGAGTGTAGGCTGCTGTTGTGATCATCACTGGCACCAGCTCAGCCCTGGCACAACAGAGCAAGCCACACCTGAACCTGTTGAGCTGGCTCCAGAAACAGCCATGCATCCAGGGAGATGTTCACGCATCCTGCAGATGAAAGGGGAGCTTCCTGTGACACCTTCCTCTTCCCTGCAGGGAGTTGGCGTTGCTCTCAGGTGTGCCTGGGTTGCTTCTGATCCTTTACAAGAAGCAGCAAAGCAGTTCCCAACACGGATGGACCAAAAGGGCCACAGGTTCAACCAACATCATAGAATCACAGAATGGTTTGTATTGGAGGGACCCTAAAAAGTACTTAATCCCAACCCACCTGCATGGGCAGGGACACCTCCCACTGGACCAGGTTGCTCCAAGCCCCATTCAACCTGGTCTTAAACACTTCCAGGGATGAGGCAGCCACAGCTTCCCTGGGCAACCTGGGCCAGGCTCTCACCACCCTCACAACAATTTCCTCCTCATTTCCAACTTCAATCTCCCCACTTCCAGTTTCAAGCCCTTCCCCCTCAGCCCATCCCTCCTGCCCTTGGCCCAAGACTCTCCCCAGCTTTCCTGGAGCCCCTTCAGGCACTGGAAGCTGCTCTAAGGTCTCCCTGGAGCCTTCTCCTCTCCAGGCTCAACACCCCAACTCTCCCAGCCTGGCT
>NW_009952092.1:24966-28768 GCF_000747805.2 Chaetura pelagica | reverse complement strand
CTGGACTCTCTCCAACAGCTCTGTGTCCTTCTTGCGTTGGGGACCCCTGAGCTGGACCCAGTTCTCCAGGAGGGTCTCACCAGAGTGGAGCAGAGGGGGAAAGTCCCCTCCTGGCCCTGCTGCCCATGCTGCTGGTGACACAGCCCAGGATACAGTTGGTTTCAGGGCTCCAGCACATGGTGCAAGCTCATGTTGAGCTTCTCATCACTCAGCACTCCTAGGTCCATCTCCTCAGGGCTGCTCTTATTCTGTTCTTCACCCAACCTGGACTTGTGCTTAGAATTTCCCTGACCCAGGTGCAGGACCTTGCACTTGGCTTAATTGAACTTCATGAGGTTGGCACAGTCCAACCTGCCTGTCCTTCCTAAAGAGCTCCCAAGCTCCAGCTGTAGGAGCCATCCTACCATGTCTCCATGATGCCAGTAAGATGGCAGCCCTGCAGGCACACACATCCCTAGCTTCTCTGGTTTGTCCACTGTTCTGTAGGTGTTTGCCCAGAGGAGTTCAGTTGGACCTCAATGACACCCCTTGTCTGAAGTGGCTGGAATTCATCTGTCCTGCATTTCAGGTGGTCCCCTCTGGTCTGACATCCTTCTCCAGGCTCTGGGTGTCTGCTGCTGGCACTTGCTTCAAACCGGTAACAGTGAGTTGGACTGAGGTCAACTGGACAACTGTCATTGGTCAACTGGTCAACTCTCTCCCTGGATATCTTCCATTCAAAGCCTCTTCAGCAGCTGTGACCAAAGATGCTCCCACTCTTCCTCATCAGCCCCAGCAGAGCAGGCTTCTTGAAGCGAGTCCCATGGTCTGAGAGGCCAAACCCCTGGCTGTGGCACCACTGCTATCACCACTGGGTGACTTGCCAGATTCAATTTTGAACCTCTTCCCTTCAACCAGAAGGATTGATGACAAAATGACTCGTGCTCCAGAGTCCTCTGCTGCCACTCCTGGGTCTCTGAGATCTTCTTGATGCTTCTCAGACTCTCCTGGCTGTATCACTCGTGTCCACCTGAAGCAGCAGCAGATCATCATCCATGGAGTGTACAAAGCTTGGGAGTCTCCTGGTGACATCTCTGACTTGAGCCCCCACCAAGCAGCAGACCTCTCTGGAGCCAGGGTCAGGTCAGCAAACGGGCACTTCCAAACTGCTCCCAAGAGTCACCTCCTGCTGTCACCCATCCCTGCTTCTGAGTAGCCCTGTTTGTTATATAGGGAGCAGAAGGAGCTCCTGACCATAGGGATAGGTTGCCACTGAGTCTGACAGAGAGTAGGAGTCTTCAGAGGCTACTCAGACAGCCACATGGTCGTTTTTGTTGTTGGGGGCTTTTAAGATACATTTAAATTGCATCCCAAAACCTATTAATGTAAAATGGACTGCCTGGGCTCCTTGTGTAGCTGTTGGAGCAAGCAAGGAACCTCCAGCTCTTATTCTGAACAGTGGTGGTTATTCTGAAGCAGCTGATGATGTTCCTCCTAGTTGGTGAAGCCCCTGAGACAAGTCACATGCACGTGCCTTTCTGGATGTTTCCATTTCCCTCCATGGACTGTAAGGGAACCTGGAGGGCTGGCTTGACTCCTGCCCCTCAGGTGGTGAAGGCAATGTGGGTTGAGCCATCCTCCATCAGAGACTGCCCCAAGGACTGACACTTTCAAACCACAAAGGACATCACAGAGACTCAAGCTTGATCTCTTTGAGCAGAGCCACCAGCCTCCACAGCCCAGACCTGCCTCTGCCCACCTCAGTCACCCTAAACACAGAGCCACAGAATGGTCTGGGTTGGAAGGTACCTTAGAAATCATCTAGTTTCCTTCCATGGGAAGGTCACTTCACATCTTGGTCCTGCCTGTTTGGGACACTGAATGGGGAGGGGTTGGGCTGTGTTAGGTTTGATTTTAGCCTCAGGTCTGGACCCCTGAGTGTTCTCCTAAAACAAAACATCACTTGACTCTGCAATCCCGTTAGCAAATGACTAATGGCTATTTTAATAAATGGCTAATTATTCTGGATTAAGAGGAAGGAAAACACATCAGTAACTTAATTTAATATTATAGGTAGTTACAAGTATCTATTCAGAAAATACTAATATAATTATGCTATCTGTTAATTTCTTATTGCCCCAACAAGAATGTGAAAGTATCAGTTTCATATAACATGTGAAAATAGTGAAGTCATTTTCCTATTGCTGTGATTATTAACAGCTACAGTGAGTGGATGAAGTGGAAGCTCATTGCTTTTTTCACTTGATTGGTTAACCCAAAGCAAAATACTGCTCTGATCCCTGAGATCTCCTGAAGGCTGAGCAAATCTTGGAGCCTCCACACACAGCAAACCTGCAGCTGATGCCCTAGAGCTGGGGTGTGGGGAGCTGGAGCAGGCAGAGATTAAATCTACAAAGGGTTTCAGGAGGAGAAATAGGACCTGAATATATATAAAAGAAAAATGAGGATAAAGAGGAAACTGGGTTGAACTCTAGGTTAAATGCACCAGGTGTCATGAGAAAACAGGACTTTCTTCTATGTGCATCTGCTCCCCAGCAGAAAACTAGTCAATGTACAGGGCATCTGTGATGTAGATGGAGGAAAAAAATATTAGGGCAGCTTCATAGAATTATAGAATTGTAGGATGGTTGAGGTTGGAGATCATCAGGTTACAACCCCCCTGCCATGAGCAGGGACACCTCCCACCAGACCAGGCTACACAAGCTTCATCCAACCAGGCCTTGAACACCTCCAGGGATGGGGCAGCCACAGTTTCCTTGGGCAGCCTGTTCCAGTGCCTTCCTATCCTCGTGGTGAAGAATTTCTTCCTAATATCTAACCTAAATCTCCCCTCTTTCAGTTTAAAACCATTACCCCTTGTCCTATCACTGCCCTGTCTGGTGAACTTGATCATGACCAAGGTGTTCGGTGGGAATAAGCAAAGGGAATTGCTGGAACTCCAGTAACTGGCAGCAACCATCAGTGCTCGGGGAGCAACCCGGGGGGCCACTTCACTTGGTCAGAAAGCCAAGGCAGAGAACATGCTCAGAGGGCTCTGGCAAGCACCAAAAGACAATGTTTATAATTGAGAACAATTTTAATGACATCCCTTCCCACAGGAAGTTGAAACAGCTGGAAATCATTCTGGCAGATGCTCAGAACCCAATAAACAAGGTGATTACCAGCCTACAGAAGTGGGCCCCAGTGATGTCTTCTCTGGGCAGAGTGTCATTACATCTGGGAGGTTCACCACACCCAGTCACACGTATCACCTGGGCTGGCCTCCGAATTGGCTTTGAGCTGATAATTAGTTCAATCAAGGTCAGCCTTCTTGATCAATTGAGTATATCACTCTTTTGAGCTATTGGAGCCTCAGTTGCAATCATTAGCTTTGCAGCAGCAAAAAAAGCATCCACAGGACAACAAAACAGATGGAGAAGCAGTAAAGCCAAACAAAAGCACCAGAACTTTGGTTATTCTCAGACTAGACCTCCAGCCCAGCAAGGGAAGGCTCTGCAGAAGAGTCATCGTGTGATGCCTAATTCTGCAGGGGAGTATTTTGTCTAATCATAGAATGATAGAATCATAGAATCATTCAGGTTGGAAAAGCCCCTTGGGATCACTGAGTCCAACCATCATCCCTACTCTACAGAGTTCTCCCCTAACCCACCTCCACCAACACCACATCCAAAGGACCCTTAAACACATCCAGAGATGGTGACTCCACCACCTGCCTGGGCAGCCTGTTCCAGTGTCTGACCACTCTTGCTGTGACAACTTTCCCATAATGTCCAGTCTGAACCTGCCCTGGTGCAGCTTGAAG
>NW_009952092.1:20998-24494 GCF_000747805.2 Chaetura pelagica | reverse complement strand
GGCCCAAGGGCAGGACCAGGCACTTGTTGAAGCCCATATTATTAACATTAGCCCAACGATCCAATCTATCCAAGTTTCTCTGTATTTAGGTTTTTGCAGAGCTTGTGATCACCTCCAGAAGGTGATTCCATCAGTCCAACCTTGAAGGTATCATTCTTTCCCCACATAACAGCACAGTTATTCAGTTTCTCTTAACAGGCCCTGACAGGTTAGGCCAGCAGAGTTCTGGTGAATATATTAATTGACAACATAGACGAAGGCCCAGAATGTCCCCTCAGCAGATCTGCTGATGATACCACACTAGGTGGATTGGCCAACACCCCCAAGGGCTGAGCTGCCACCAGCCTGACCTGGACAGGTTGGAGAGCTGGGCGGTGAAAGATAGGGGGGACCTGCTGGGGAGCAGCTCTGGGGACAAGGACCTGGGGGTCCTGGTGGCCAACAGGGTGACCATGAGGCAGCAACGGGCCCTGGTGGCCAAGGAGGCCACATGGGCTCCTGGGGGGCATCAGGAAGAGTGTGGGCAGCAGGTCAGGGAGGTTCTCCTGCCCCTCTGCTCTGCCCTCGGGGGGACACCTCTGGAGAACTGGGCCCAGGTCTGTGCTGCCCAGATCAGGAAGGACAAGGAACTACTGGAGTCCAGCTCAGGGCCGCTGATTAAGGGGCTGAACATCTGCCCCATGAGGAAAGGCTGAGAGAGCTGGGGCCGTTCAGCTTACAGACAAGGAGGCTGAGGGGGGGATCTCACCAGTGCTTGTAAATATCTACAGGGGGTGTCAGGAGGATGGGACCAGGCTCTTCTAGTGGTGCCCAGTGACAGAACAAGGGGCAATGGGCACAGACTGGAGCACAGGCAGGAGGTTTAACCTAAATATAAGACAATACTTCTTTACTGTGAGGGTGACAGGGCCCTGGGACAGGCTGCCTGGGAAACTGTGGGTTCTCCTTCTCTGGTGACATCCCAAAACCACCTGCATGTGTTCCTGTGGGATCTACTGTAGGTGATCCTGCTCTAGCAGGGGTGTTGGACTAGATGATCTCCAGAGGTCCCTTCCAACCCCCATCACTCTGTGATTCTGTGAATGGCATTTCTTAGCCAAGAGGACTCTTTGGTCAGATACATTGTGCATGTCCACAGTTTCAGACAAGCCCCATTCCACCAGCCTCTCCTGGGTTTGCAATGGTCTACTCTTCTCTTATGAGACCCCACCTCAAGTATTGTGTCCAGCTCTGGAGCCCCCAACACAAGGAGGACACGGAGCTGTTGGAGAGAGTCCAGAGGAGGCCACAGAGACGATGGGAGGGAGGGCTGGAGCAGCTCTGGAGCCAGGCTGGGAGAGTTGGGGTGTTGAGACTGGAGAGGAGAAGTCTCCAGGGAGAGCTTAGAGCAGCTTCCAGTGCCTGAAGGGGCTCCAGGAAAGCTGGGGAGGGACTTGGGCCAAGGGCAGGAGGGATGGGCCGAGGGAGAAAGGGCTTGAAACTGGCAGTGGGGAGATTGAGATTGGAGCTGAGAAGGAAATTCCCTGTTGTGAGGGTGGGGAGACACTTGGGTACCAATGGTCATTGTCAAGCTGGAAATGGGTAGATTTATGTTGCACATTAGAAAAACATTTTCCCTATGAGGGTGGGGAGACCCTGGCCCAGGTTGCCCAGGGAAGCTGTGGCTGCCCCATCCCTGGGGGTGTTGAAGGGCAGGTTGGATGGGGCTTGGAGCAACCTGGGCTGGTGGGAGGTGTCCCTGCCCATGCAGGATGTTGGATCTAGATGGTCTTTAAGGTCCCTCTAACCCAAACCAGTTTGGGATTCTATGCTACAGGATTTGGTTGCCTGTGGCCCAGGGGACCTGTCAACTGTGCTGTGAGGCTCATGGAAGAGCTGGAGATGGAAGAGTTTGCCCAGAGGCTCAGGCTGCCCCACAGCAGGATTTACATGTGCGGGCATGATATGGGGGTTGCTAGTACTGCACACAATGTGAGGCTGTAGGATCTAGGGCAGGTTTCCTAGGGCAACATTTGCTATTTTTGTTTGTCTTAGGTGGGAGAGGATCATAAAACCTCTTAAGGTTGGTTTGATCCTTCACAACCCCCAGATACTGTGGTTCAAGTTGTGACACAGGGACAGGTCAGCCCTACTAGTGTATGAGGAACTTGTGGTGAGCTGCCACTCATCAAAGTTGTCCCTTGGCAAGGAAGGTCTCCCAGGACCACAATCAGTCTCTGGTTTGGGAAAGAAGACTAAAAATCTGCTCAGCAGCACTCAGCTCTGTTGGGAGACATGCTGCAACTCTTGTCCGTGTTAGCAGGAAATCACCAGCATGGCCGCATGGCCCAAGAAGGCTGGAATTGAAGCACTAACATCTCAGGAATTAACTCATCTGTTAGCAGCCTGAAGCTGCACTTTGCTCACTGAGGCAGAAGAATCCCAATCTGCAGGAGCAGAGGCAGCTGTGCACACTGAGAGGATGTCGTGGTTTGGGCCCAACATGACAGTAAAGAACCAGCCCCATGGCCACTCACTCAGATCCCCCCCCACACACACACACACTCTGGGAAGGGGACGACAAACCCAACCAGAAGCTCCTGGGTTGAGACAAGGGACAAGGAGGGATCTTCACCCATTAAGGTCCTGGGCAAAACAGACTCAACCTGGGGAAAAAATAACAATTTAATGTCACACTCATCAAACCCCCCCAGGACACAGACACCCCCAGAGCAGGGCTCACACACCTCACCCCACCCCTCCCTCCTTCCCACCCAAATCCCTTTGTTCCCCATTTCTCTCCCTCCTTCCCCCCAGCACAGGGGGATGGGGATGGGGTTTGGAGTCACTGCACAGGCTGGCAGTTCCTGCTGCTCCTTCCCCCTCAGGAAGAAGGATTCCTCACAGTCCTGCCCTGCTCCCCACAGGTCCCTCCCTGGCAGATCCTCCCCCAGCCTCTCCTCCAGGAGCCCTTCCCACCAGGAGCTGCTCCAGCGCTGCCCGCAGAGCCCGGGGGCTTCGGGAACGGGCACCTCCCCTGGCCCGGGGGCTCCCACAGCTGCACCAGCCCAGCCCACTGGCCACAACATCCCAGCCCACTGGCCAAGTTCTCTCCTCCTGGCACCCCCAGGGAACGTTCCCCACGTTCCTCCACACATGCAGGGGCACAGCTGCCATCTCGCCATGGGCTGCAGGGAAACTTCTGCTCGGGCACCTTCTTCCCTTCCTCACCAACCCCCAGCCCCGTCTCCTTCCCCAGCCCAGCTCTTCTTCCCCCAGGTGTGTCTCTGCTCAGTGTTATAGCTGCTCTTTAGGATGTTAATACAGAGGGGCACCTCTTGTCCCTGGGCTGGTTTGGGGCAGTGGCAGCTTCCCCAGGAGCCCCCCCTGGGGCCCTTCCCCCGTTACCCCAAAACCCCCCAACCCAACCCAGCACCCCTGGGCTCCTTCCAGCTGCAGGACACGGGTCAGTGGCTGGGGGAGGGGGCACCGGGACCCTCTGGGGGAACCCCCCTTG
>NW_009952092.1:17720-20535 GCF_000747805.2 Chaetura pelagica | reverse complement strand
CATCCTGCCAGCCTGCCCGCCATCCTGCCAGCCTGCCCGAGTTCCTGCCATCCTGCCAGCCTGCCTGCCATCCTGCCAGACTGCCTGCCATCCTGCCAGCCTGCCCGAGGTCCTGCCTTGCCTGCTGTGCTGCCATCCTGCATTGCCTGCGGAACCCGCCTGCTGCTGAGCACGTGCGCTGAGACCTTCCTGCCACCCGTGGTTCCCCAAAACCGAGTTGCAGGGGAAATCACCCGCAGCTACAATATAAGCACCTAGAGCATCTCGGGAGCAAAGTAAGGAATTGTATTTTGGGCACAATTCTCTCCCTAAGGTGTTCCTGTCTCATTTACCTGCACACAAACCGTGACCCTACACAGGACAAGCATCGGGCACATCCCTCCTTCCTCCCCCCTCATAGATCATTAATCTGGGTGTGTAAATAAGGTGTACCTGTTTATAAGTATTAAGGCATATGTAAGTTCTTGGTATTTGGTGTTTAAAAGATATTTCACAGCTCCTATGTGTTTTAATTACCCTTTTTGAACCTCCTGCCCCAAATTGTTTTATTTTTCCCCTCAGTAAACCGTGTGTTCGTAAATTCTAACTGGGGATTGGCTGCTGTTGTTGGAAGCACCAGTGAGCACTGAGCAAGTGTCTCACCCGAGCAGTCAGTGCCGAAGCCCCTGCTCCTCTGCGAGAGGCGAGCGCCGCGTGCGGAGCCCTCGGCAGGTCCTGACAAGCTAAATTCACTCCAAAAAGGAGATAATAGGTCACGGATCACGACAGGTGGCTTCTCAGCTCCTCCAGGAGCCCCCCCTGGGACCTTCCCCCATTACCCCAAAACCCACCAAACCAGAACAGAGGACAAAGACACCTCACTGCTTGGAAGGGCCGAGTCAGTTGCTGGAAGTATCAGCACCAGTGTGGGCAGCAGGAGAAGGGAGGTGGTTGTCCCCCGTGCTGGGCACTGCTGAGGCCACACCTCGAGTCCTGTGCTCAATTTTGGGGCTCTCACTACAAGAAAAACATCAAGGTGCTGGAATATGTCCAGAGAAGGGCTACTAAGCTGGTGAAGGTTCTGGAGCACAAGCCCTGTGAGGAGCAGCTGAGAGAGCAAAGGAGGCTGAGGGGAGACCTTCTGGCTCTGCACCTGCCTGAGAGGAGGTTGGAGCCAGGGGGGTCGGGCTCTGCTCCCCAGGAACAAGGGATGGGACCAGAGGAACTGGCCTCGAGTTGCCCAGGGGAGGTTGAAGTTGAATCTTGAGAACAATTTATTCACCAAAAGGGCTGTTAAACACTGGCACAGGCTGTCCAGGGAGATAGTTGAATCACCATCCCCAGAGATGTTCTAAAGACGTGTAGGTGCTGAGAGATGTGGTTTAAGCACTGGACTTGGTAGAGTTGGTTTATGGTTGGCAGAGTGTCCTCGTTTGAGCCAGGATGAAGCCAATTTTCCTTTTACTGACTTTTTTGCTTTCAGTAAGCTTTCTTTTAACTAGTCATAGAGCCTTCCAACTAAGACTGAGAACAGTGGAATGTTTCTCTAACTACTGGGGCTTCAAGGTCACACCTTCACTCTGCTGGCTCAGATGCTACAGGGAGATCTCTGACCCCCCACAGGAGGCTGAGTTAGACAGCAAAACTGGCCAGAGAGATTCCATTCCATGGAGCTACATGAGCTCAGAGGAAGGACAGAGAGCACACAAGACAACTTCCTCCCTGCTGCTTCTTCCCTTCTCCTCCACCCATGGCTGGCGCTCGTGGAGGACTCCGTCCATCCCTCCCTGGGGACCCCCAGGCTCCAGCTCTCCTGACCCTCATCACTCTGCTCTCTCTCCAGCAGCTCCAGGATTTTTCAGGACTGTTCCAGCTCAGGGGAGTGCTGTGGGAGTTGCTGGGGTAGGGGAAGGCGAGCAGCTTTTGCCCATATCTGAACATATTTGTATATAATTGTATATATTTTCTTTTATCATTAGTGTTTAACTAGAGCTGTGTAGTTTAGTTTTCAACCCAGCCAAGTCTCTCTCTTTCTCTCTCTCTCCTTCCCTACCCGGATGGGAGAGGGGGGATCGAGAGCATTGTTGTTGGACCTGAGTCACAGAATTATGGTACAACTCAATGATCTTAAGGGTCTTTTCCAACCAGAATGATTCTGTGATTCTGTGAAGTAACCCTGCAGCTCAAAAGGTCACAATCTTGCCCAAATCATGATGCTTTCAATGCTTCCCATGCCAGAAGCTGTCAACAATACACAGAAGTTTTAAATACGGGTCTTTATTGTCACTGAGAACCTCCATCAGGGCCATCAGCCACCTGAGCCAGGTGCTGCCCAAACAAAGCCATTCACACCTTATCACCAAAGCCCCTTCAGAGCTGCAGACACTCCGGCTCTGGACCTTGCAGGGAGACAGGCAGTGATGTGACAATAGTCACACTGCAGGACGGAGCTGTTTAGATCCACCTTTTCTGCATTTAAAATCTTTCCTGAGCCCTCTAGTGGTGCTTTGACACAGTCTGTGCCTTCAAAACCCTCCAGAGCAGCAGTTTGCTGCACCCCTGGGTGCCAGAAGCAGCCCTGACCCTCAGCACAGCCAGAAGCTGCCCAGAGCCAGCTGGTCAAGGGAGGTGATTGTCCCACTTTACTCATCATTGGTGCAGCCCCATCTAGAGTCCTGGGTGCAAGTTCGGGCACCACAGCACAAAAAGGATATAAAGCTACTGGAGAGTGTCCAGAGGAGGCCACGAGGCTGGTGAAGGGTTTAGAGGAGAAGCTGTACAAGAAGCAGCTGAAGGTGCTTGGTCTGTTCAGCCTGGAGGAGACTGAGGGGAGACC
>NW_009952092.1:0-17546 GCF_000747805.2 Chaetura pelagica | reverse complement strand
CAGGAATGGCACCGAGGTGACAATATTCAAGAAGCCTTTGGGCAACCCCCTCAGGGACGTGGTGTGAACTTTGGGGTTGTCCTTTTCTGGGGCAGGAGTGGGACTTGGTGATCCAGGCTGTCAGGGGAGGGGGTTGAGCCACCCCCTGGAGACATCTAAACAGACAGATGTGGTGCCAGGGGACAGGGTTTAGTGGTAGACGTGGCAGAGTTGGGGTAGTGGTTGGACTCAATGATCTTGAAGGTCTTTTCCAATCGGAGTGATCCTGTGATCCTGTGGACTTCTGGTAGCCTGGAGAGAGTCACCTCAGTGTCATGGTGTCAGCCCAGCTGTTACCAATCAGGTCCCTGCTGTCCCACCTCCCATGGTGGGAGAGGAAGGAGAAAATCCAACCAAAAACGCTCGAATGGAGATAAGAAAAAGGAGGCTTCACTTACCAGTTATCGTTTTGGGCAGAACAGACCCAACCTGGGGAGAAAATCAAGTTAATTTATCAGCAATCAAAACAGAGCAGGACTAAAACAAACTCAGATCTTAAATACCTTCCCCCACCCCTCCCTTCTTCGTGGGCCCAAATTACTTCCCTCCCCATTTCTCCACCTCCTCCCCCCACAGCACAGGGGGACAGGGAGTGGGAGCTTAGGATCCGTTCATCACACATTGATTCTGCTGCTCCTTCCTCCGCAAGGGGAAGACTCCTCACAGCCTTCCCCTGCTCCTCCACAGGTCCCTCCCATGGGAGATGGTCCTTCACCAACCCTCTGACATGAGTCCCTCCCACCAGGTGCAGCCCCTCAGGAGATGATCCAGCCTGGGCTGCCCACAGAGTCATGGGCTGCCTTGGGAACAGACACCTCCCCTGGTGTGGAGTCCTCCATGGCTGCAGATCCACATCTGCCCCACCATGATCCTTCATGGGCTGCAGATCCACATCTGCCCCACCATGGTCCTCCACATCTGCCCCACCATGGTCCTCCATGGGCTGCAGATCCACATCTGCCCCACCATGGTCCTTCATGGGCTGCAGATCCACATCTGCCCCACCATGGTCCTCTGTGGGCTGCAGGGCTCAGCTCCCATGTCACCATGGACTGCAGGGGAACTTCTGCTTGGACACCTCCTCCCTCTTCTTCCTCACTCCCTCAGTATCTCTGCTCAGCACTGCTCTCCCCTGCCCCTCTCCCTCAGGTCTTACAGCAGTTCCTTTCCCCTCCTTGAAGGTTTTAATCACAGAAGCACATCCAGCTTCCCTGATGGTCTTGGCCTTGGCCAGAGGTGGGGCAAGAATTGGAGCTGGGAGATCTTCCAGCAGCTTCCCACAGGAGCCACCCCGACCACTGAACTGCCCATCACAGCCTGTCAGATCGAGGCAGGAGACAAACTCCCCCATCCAAGGCCTCATTTGCATCCCTTATGTCCCAGAAAAGGGACCTGTCTACCTCATTCTGAATGCCACGTCCCACCAGAAGTCTTCACAAGTGTAACAGTGGAAAAATTACAACTCTTGCATTGTCAGAAAAGGAGGGAATATTTTCCTCGAGGAACTTGATTCACTCTTTCTCCAGCATTTGCACCTTCTGGACCTCAGGGTCCACATCTAGACTGAGAGGTGCCAGGAAGTCTTGGTTCAAGGTGACTTCCTGGATGCCAGCAGACATGATGGGAAGGAACTGGCATGTCTCTTTCCAGCAAACAACCAAAAGGGTTTGCCACACCACCTTAGGAGCACCCAGCACCAGAGTTTCCCTCCCAGCTGAGAACTTCCAACCTGCAGGAAACACAGGCATTCCCACCATTTCTGGAGAGACTTCTCCTGCTAAGCCACAGAAGCAGTTTCTTTCTCAGCCTAAAAGGTTCCAAGCAGGCTGTGCTTCCAGCAGGGATGACAATACCAGAGCAAACCTTCAGCTGCTTTACTTCCAAAGGACCGGGCACAAGAACAGACCTTCTAACACAGGATCAGTGTATTTCCTCCTTATATGTCTCCTGGAGCTGGGCTTGGTGGAAGGGGTGAAGAGCAAGCCATGGAAGCCAACTGGAGGGCTTGGTCCCTTGCCTGCCAGCCCAGCCTTTACTCCAGCAGAGTTCAAACATCTATGGAGGCACCAAAAAAAATGAGAGATCTTATCCTAGGGATTTCAGAGAGTGGTTTTGTGGAGGAGGAGGAAAGGACTAGCAGGAAGTGGCCCTCCAAGTCTGAGACAGGACTGGTTCCTGTTTCTGGCCCCATATCAAACCATGTACAGACCGGGCCAGGAAGAGGACCTGTAGCTCAGGCAGACCTGCCACAGACACTTCTCTGGCAACACATCACTTGTCCTTCAGTTTTTCATCAGGAGGTCACTTGCGAGCAATGACAGTGCTAAGAGTGGAGCCAGTCCTCTCCTTAGATGCTGGTTTGCTCCACTACCTGAACTTCATCTCTCAGTCTAACCAATCATTTATGGGAAAGTTAATTTGTCACTGACCTGGAGGACAAGAGCAGGTTCAGGTGTGTGAGGACACGGCATGTCCCTTGCACGGGCTGCAAGCCCTCTGGTGGCATTTGTGGCCGTGTCTGCCCAGCAGTCCCTGGTGCCCCAGCTACAAGAGATGTAGACGTGCTTCAACCCATCCTTCTAGTTAAGAGTAGATGCTGCTGTACCATGCAATGTCATGTCATGTCATGTCATATCATGTCATGCCATGTCATGCCATGTTGACTCTCAGCTTGGCCTGATGGGCACCAGCAATAGAGCTGGTCAGAAAATTAGAATTGTGGGATTGTTACCGTAAACCTCAAGTGTCAGCCCACTTAGGGCAGAGTGTAAAACCAAGATGAAGGGCAGAGAAGCATCAACATCCACACCAGAGTGGGTGTGAGGAGGAAGAGGAGGAAGGTTTGCTGTCAGCACCAGACACAGACATGTGGTTGTCATAAGCTCTTCAGATCCTGATCTACCCGTCCCAGCTTTAGCTGAAAGAGCCCTGGATTAAATGGGGCCAGGAGGGAGCTGGAAGTGCACCACCTCTGCTGGCAGCACTCATCCAGGTCACCTGGCAAGGTGGGATCAGGTGTGTTGTTCAGAGACACGTAACACAGGAGCAGCTTGTGATTATTTCCTTGCAGCTCATTGAGGAACAGAGGAACAGGGCAGACATCAAAGGGGAGGAAGAGGGTGGGATGAAAGGTGCTTGACTATTGGCACGATCTCTGCAATCAAAGTTGAGGTGAGTACTAACTTAGATGAAGGGCCCAAATTCTCCTGCAAAGCCCTAGATGATGCTCTAGGACATGGACTTCTTTGGATCCCAGTAAGCCAGTCAGCAAGATTCACCCTGCTGGCACAGGACCTCCCTGGAGACCAACAACAGAACCAGTTTCACTGGTGGTGAACCCAAGGCAAGAGCAGCCCAGATCTGAAGAGACAAGGAGCTTTGTTTAGCATCTAGACAAAAAGAACAGGAGCAAATGGAAGGTGGGTGGGAGATCCCTGCTTGGCTCTTCAACTAGATCTCTTTGGTAGCTGCAGAGCTCTAGGTACACTTGTCTAGCTGTTTTTTTCTCAAACAAGTTTTTTGTGTCTTTGACTGTTGGGTTTTAAAACTCCTCCCAAGTCTAGGTACTTGGTGTTTGGTGCTGTTATCCTTGCATTCTGATTTCAGTCTCCCTTGGGAAGGTCAGCAGGTTTTGTAGTGAGCATTTGAGCTAGTTTAGGACTTGGACAAGCAAAGTTCTAGGTGAGTGAGCTGAGGGTGTTTCTGTTGCAGTTTGAAGTGCAGAAAAGAAACCAGAAGATGCTGATTTCCACACTCAACCTCCTCTAACCTCTCTGCACCTCAGAACATTGCCCTGAACATCTCATCCTTCAGGGCCAGGAAGGACTCCGGCTGCTCAGGAGATCCATGCCACGTAAACAGCATCTCCAGGACGCAGAGGCAGGTCACCCCCAGGAGACACTGCTCCCCCCTCCAGCAGAGCAGTGTCCCTCAGCAAAGCAAATGTTTCTGCTTGCCAGCTGCTCACTGTCATACCCAGCACAATTGCAAAGTGGGTGAGTCTTCTCCATATTTGCACAGTGAGCCACCCAAGGGGAGCTGTCTTGGTAGCTCCCAAGGCCCTCCCATAATAAATATGATTAGTAACAATTAAAACCTCATTACAGCTCTAATTACAGCCAGTATAATGCCACCTGGATTCATTTCCCACTTAAGCTCATAAAACGTTGCTCCCATTAAATTTCTTTCCATGTTCCAATTCAAAGAATGATGCACCATTCACACCCTGAACCGGGTTGTGTGATAGCACCTACCTGCTCTCCTCTCCATCCAGCAGCTTCCTGCACATCGTGATCTCCATGTCCAGGGCTATCTTCACACCCAGCAAGTCATGATATCCCTTCAGTGCATGGCCAAGCCCCTCTTTGGCTCCCCTGATGGCTCTGAAGAGCTCATCCCATTTGCTTTTGGCTTCGTTGTGGTGAGGTCTCCTTTCTCTTCCACCTCAGCAACACTTGGTGGAAGATTGATGGCTCTGAGTCCCACCAGCTCAGATCTAACTGTCCTCTGAGCTGCAGGGCATCTAGACATCAGTGGTCTTGCACGAGACCAGCTGGTGGCTGGAGGGACCAGCAGTCCCAGGCTGTACCTCACAACCCCAAATTACTTGGACTGAGTGATGGAGACTCCGTGGTCAACACTAGAAGCAAGGCATTTGCCACCTCACTTTGACCTCCAATCTTTGCAAGCCAAAAATTATCTGACAACACAAGCAGGTTCTCATGAGCACCTAAGCAGAGCCCACAGGAGACTCCTGGGGGCAGATTTGGTATTAGCACAGAGAGCATGTGTCCTCCTCTGTAGGAAAACAGAACTTATAAACCAACCAAAAATACATTTGTTCAGTCTTTTTAACCTTTATGTCCAAAATAGCAACAGATCTACCAAAAGGTCTTGAAGAGTTCTCATGGCTTGATCACACTGAGGCTGCTTCACAAGTAAATTCACTCATTTTAAGCAAAACAGGCCCCATTGCTGCAAATCTGGAGCTCCTGTTGCAGCAGGGCTGGCACAGTGCCCTGTGCAGTAAAGGCAGGGCAGCCCAGCCACGGGGCTGGTACCACCTTCTATCCCAGCGTGATGCACCTGAGCAATTAACATAATTCCATTTTTCATGAGCACAGCAGATGAGGAAGATAAACTCTGGCACCTCCATCTTGTAGCCTGGCCCCTCTCCAGGAAAAACTCTGGGAAGTCATAAAAAGCCTGTGGTTTCCTGCAGGACGAAGCCTGCAGCTTTGGCTTCCTGTGCTTCAGCACACGGGGGATCTTCACCCTCTGCCTCCCTCCTAAGGAAGACCCCAGAGACACTCTAGGACTTTGCACCATCTTGCTCTGTACCTGCCCTTGGACTCCTCACTGGGACGAGGAAGCAGGAGATGACTTCTTGGGTCTAACCCATCCCAACCTAGGAATTTTTGAATCAGAAAAGTCATTGTTTATACAAACAAGATAATAAGACACGTTGTCCCCTGGTCTAAGCATCAGATTAAGAAGTCAAGTGTGTCAGCTGAAAGAATATTTGGGGGAAAATATGAAAAGCTGGATGAAAGTAACACTGGTTCATATAAGAACCACTTCAGATAGAAATTGTTCTCCAGAATGGAACTGGAGAAGGCTTCAGGGAGACCTTAGAGCACCTTCCAGTGCCTGAAGAGGCTCCAGAAAAGCTGGGGAGGGTCCTGTCCACTCACAGGGAGTGAGAGGACAAGGGCTAACGGATTAAAACTGGAGGAGAGGAGATTGAGGTTGGACATGAGGAGGAAATTCTTCCTTGTGAGTGGTAGGGAGACCCTGGCCCAGGCTGCCCAGGGAAGCTGTGGCTGCCCTGTCCCTGGCAGTGTTGAAGGGCAGGTTGGATGGGGCTGGGAGCAGCCTGGGCTGGTGGGAGGTGTCCCTACCCATGGCAGGGGTGTTGAACTGGATGATCTTTAAGATCCCTTCCAACCCAAACCATTCCATGATTCTATGAACTGTTATTTCTTCCTTTTGTCCGTTTGGGCAGCCAAGACTCTACAATCCAGATCTTCTCCATTTCCCTACTTTTCTCTGACAGACTCCAAGGCTCCTTGGACTCCTCACTGGGACGAGGAAGCAGGAGATGACTTCTTGGGTCTATCCCATCCCAACCTAGGAATTTTTGAATCAGAAAAGTCATTGTTTATACAAACAAGATAATAAGACACGTTGTCCCCTGGTCTAAGCATCAGATTAAGAAGTCAAGTGTGTCAGCTGAAAGAATATTTGGGGGAAAATATGAAAAGCTGGATGAAAGTAACACTGGTTCATATAAGAACCACTTCAGATAGAAATTGTTCTCCAGAATGGAACTGGAGAAGGCTTCAGGGAGACCTTAGAGCACCTTCCAGTGCCTGAAGAGGCTCCAGAAAAGCTGGGGAGGGTCCTGTCCACTCACAGGGAGTGAGAGGACAAGGGCTAACAGATTAAAACTGGAGGAGAGGAGATTGAGGTTGGACATGAGGAGGAAATTCTTCCTTGTGAGTGGTAGGGAGACCCTGGCCCAGGCTGCCCAGGGAAGCTGTGGCTGCCCTGTCCCTGGCAGTGTTGAAGGGCAGGTTGGATGGGGCTGGGAGCAGCCTGGGCTGGTGGGAGGTGTCCCTACCCATGGCAGGGGTGTTGAACTGGATGATCTTTAAGATCCCTTCCAACCCAAACCATTCCATGATTCTATGAACTGTTATTTCTTCCTTTTGTCCGTTTGGGCAGCCAAGACTCTACAATCCAGATCTTCTCCATTTCCCTACTTTTCTCTGACAGACTCCAAGGCTGCCCGGGCTGACACCCCCACTGATACAGTCAGGGCTGATTCACACACTGCTCTGGTTCTCACTCTTCCCAGGGCTGGAGAAGAATCCAGCCAAGCATTAATCAAATTAATTTGGTTGCAATGGGCTGTTATTTAGTGAGGGTTAGTGACTAACCTGGCTGGGCCATCTGGAGCTATAATAGCAGGTTTGGGGATGTGTCTCATACTTCCATGCTGCTTTTTTTTCAGGAGTAATTTGTGTCCCCACAGCATCTCCAGGCCTTCCCACTGCTCACGTGTGAGGTGCTGGTGCCCAGGTAAGAGCCCTGCTTGCCAGGTAGATGGTGCTGCTTGCCCTCCTGCCAGCCCAGGCTGGAGGACAACCACTCTATATGGGTGCATTAGCTGCAGAGCTGTCGCTGGTGTCCTACCCCGTGGAGGCCTCCAGGGCTCCTGGGTGGGAGCTCCAGGCACCATCAGGACCAAGCCACCTCATGCTCGGCATCATGTCCTCTTGAGATGAGAGCTACTCCAGTAATTCCCACATCCCTGGCTGTGTCCAAGGGCAGTGGTCAAAATGCCCCAGTCCAACTGTCACGTTCCCATGGCAGGAACTTTCCACCACCAGCTCTCTGCCAGGACATCTTTGCTGTGAGACATCTCTACACCAGGACACAGGCACAGCCCTGTGTCACCTGCCAGTCCGCAGAGAGTTGTCCTGGAGATGTCCCAGCACTGAAACATCCAGGTGTAGAGATGTCCCAGCAGAGAACTGGTGGCAGAGAGTTGTCCTAGACCCTCCCCATGGCCCTGTTCAGACCACCCCATTCTAATGATCGTCTTCAATCCACCAAGTCCAACTGCTAGACCCCAATGGCCATGTTCAAACCGCCCAATCCAAATGCCACAACTGCTTTGTTCAGGTCACCATGGTCAAACCACCACATCCAGATCATGGCAGACCAACTGCCACCATTCCTTGCTATGTTCCCACCACAATGTCCCCACTGGTGGCCTGTCCTGCCTCCCTCCTGAGGTGCCCATCAGCGGAGGGCTGGACATTTCCTCCTGCAATGCTTGCAGTGAGGACAATCCCTCCACTTCATGGCTTTCCCACCTCACAGAGACATAGGGAATCTACCTTGGAAGAGCAAGATAATACTTCCTAAGAGGAGAGAGGAGGGCCATCCTCCACCTCCTCACCCCAGGTGGGCAGTTCATGGTGATTTGCACCATGGGGCAGAGCGCCATAGGCTTGGCTGTTCCTCACAGCAGAGGACAAAGTATGTTCGGTCTCCCCTGGAGAAGTGATGACACACAGAAATCTCTTCATCTATCTGCAGTTTATTGGTAATGAAAGAATGTGGAGGAAAGGGTTGCTGGGAGAAAGCCACCAATGCAGCAGGGTTCCCACAGCAGAAGGTTTGCAATAAGGCCATACAGATGTCAGGTGTGAAGGAGAAGATAGAAAAGATTCTATAAAATATTAAAGCTGCCAAATTACTCCACCAAGGGAAGGTGGACATCTTCAGAGACCTGCTTCTCACCCCAAGACCTGACAATGAGGCATTATCACATTTCTTCTGCTTACATGAATTGCTGATAGAGCTGAAACAAGCACGTGGGCAACATGCAGGACCTGCAGTGCTGAAAAAGAGACCTTGAAAAGTTAAAGGAAAGAGCAGTTTTATACAAGCTCCTGCTCAGCCAGCGCAGCAGCCTGGGCAGCAGCAAGATGATGAGCTCTGCAGTCCCTGGTTCCCACAAAAACAGGGAGATCTTTCATCCCTGGAGACTGATGGAGCTCAGAGAGGAGCCAGGCTCTGCCAGCAGGATGGTGCTTGGCTGCAGATCTCCCTGTGAGCAGGATGATGGAGGGAGGCTGGGAACTACAGAGGAAACTGTTCATTTCTTTGCTGGATGGAAGGGGCTGTGCTGCTTCTGGAGCCAGGAGAAGGTGCTTCTTTCCTTGGAGGGACTGGGGGCAGGGCTCAGTATTTTACACCTGAAGATTTGACAGTTGTGGTTGTGACACATCTCCTCACTGAGGAGGATCCACCTGATGCCATGAAGTTGCCACCTCCAGAGCTGCAGATTCTTCCACTTCCAGAAGAGAAGCAGCCACTGAGGATTCCTCCTCCCATGCCACAGCTGCCTCCAATGATGCTTCCTCCTCCCACTGCACACACTCCTCCTCCCAGGCCACTGCTGCCTCCAAAGCCACCAGCTCTGCCACCAGCAACAGTGGTTCTGCCCACCACAGCTGCAAGAGAAGGAGAGGCTGAGTGTAGGCCAAGACACAACCTGGGAACCCCTCAAAACCCAGAGAGAAAGCCATTCTGCAGACAGGACCATGTCCAGATACTTACAGACATTCACGTTGGATGGGTTCTCTCCACAGAGCCTGCATAGGGAAAGGAACATAATTAGCAGAATGGAAAGCAGTTCAATTCTCTGCAATTTCCCAAGTACTCCTTTAACCTGTTTTATTCAACATCACTCAAAACCACTCAGAAATATTCTCTGTTTGCACCTTATTTCTATTTTCAGGCTTAAAAAACTGGCCAAAAAATGAAAGTAAGTCAGATTCAAATGTTGAATGGGTTGTAAGAGATAATTAGACCTCGGTCAGTCCCAAAACCAGAACATGTCATGGCAGAAGGTCTCACCTGTTCTCCTCCCCTTCCAGCAGCTTCCTGTACATGGCGATCTCAACATCCAGAGCAATCTTGATGTTCAGCAGCTCCTGGTACTCCTTCAGCAAGCGAGCCAGCTCCTCCTTGTCCTTGCTCAGGGCACATTCCAGCTCCTCCAGCTTCCTCCTGGCATCTTTCAGGGCCATCTCACCCCGCTCCTCGGCCTCAGCAATAGCTGCCTGCAGCTGCTGGTTCTGAGAAAAAGAAAAGCTGTTGCTTGGGTCCCTTCTGCACATCCTCCACCGGAGCAGTGCCTGGAGCACAAAATGGATGGACAACAGGCAGGAACCATCCACCTCATCCAAAGGACCTGAGTTCCAATGACTGCGTTCCCCTCACCCTTCCCCTGGCACACCACCCAGCTCAGCTGGGACACAGCTCAATGTTACCACCCAACAAGGTGCTGAGGAGCCCCTACCTGCTTCTTCACGTTCTCAATCTCAGCCCGCAGCCTCTGGACATTCCTGGTCAGCTCCTGGATCTCTATCTTGGTGTTGCGGAGGTTGTCCCCATGCCTGCCAGCAGTGCTCTGCAGCTCTTCATACTGACCACACAGACACAAAGCAACCCATCAGTGTCACTCAGACAGCTCCTTCTCCATGGCCAGGGAGGCAGCCAACAGCACAGACTGTCCAAGCACCTTGAGCACTCCCCAACTCACCCTGCTCTGGTACCAAGCCTCAGCTTCAGCTCTGCTGTTCTGGGCGATCTGCTCGTACTGGCGCCTGACCTCCTCGATGATGCTGTCCAGGTCCAGGTGGCGGTTGTTGTCCATGGACACCACCACAGACAGGTCCCGGCTGATCGTCTGCATCTGGGCCAGTTCCTGCAACCAACACCCAAGTCCTCCTCACCCTCTCAGCAGGGCAGCCAAGAGCAGCAACTCCAAGCAGCCTCTCCACACCAAACCCACAGGGTCACCCAGGACAACTTCAGTGTCTTTGCCCACCACCTGCCTCATGGCACCTCCAGCCAGCCCAGGATAGCTCTTACCTCCTCGTACATGCACCTCAGGAAGTTGATTTCGTCCGTCAGAGCTCCCACCTTGGCTTCCAACTCTACTTTAGTCATGTAGGCACAGTCCACATCCTAAAGGAGAGACGACACAGAGAAACAACAGCTTCACCCCATTCCAGAAGAGCTGTTGGCAGCCAACACATCCTGTTGGAAGCTATTCTTCTTGGTGCTGCCTCCTTCCAAGTCTTTGCAGCCTATTCCCCCACACGCTCCTCCCATGCCCCTGGGACTCACCTTCTTGAGCACCACAAACTCATTCTCAGCAGCCGTGCGCCTGTTGATCTCTTCTTCATACCTGTTAGGGGGACAAGACAAGATGAGGCTCTTGGGCTGCTCCTCAGCCAAGCACTGGGACCCCACTTCCCTCCTGGGCAGCCTGAGTACTCTTTCTACAGAGCTCCAGAGCAGAGGGAAGACACTGTGGAGATCTCCAATCTGGCCTGGCTCACTAGGCCTCCCCTCTCCTTGGTCTGTCTCTACACTTACTTGCACTTGTAATCCTCCACGTACTGACGCATGTTCTGCAGCTCCGACTCCAGCTGACCCCTCTGTCCCAGGAGAGAGTCTAGCCTCCTCCTCAGGTTCTGGATGTAATTTTCAAAGATGACATCAAGGTTCTTCCTTGGCCCGGAAGGCCCTTGCTGTTGGAGGAGCTCCCACTTGGTGGAGAGGACCTTGTTCTGTTGCTCCAAGAAGCGGACCTGCAAGCCCAAAATGTGGTGTGAGATAGTCCCTCATGAAGACCTCACCCTGCTCCAACCTTGGTCTCAGCAGGGAGGCCAAGGGAATCATTCCCCAAATTCCCTTCGGACCATGGTTAGTTGAAAGCCAGTTTTCCAAGAGGAATATGCTTTCCTTTTTTCTCTTCTATTTTCAGTTATCCCTTAATTTGTCCTCTTTTCTCCTGCTACACTTCTCCTCTTTGGTTTAATTACCTATTGGAAAGATTACACTCCAGATTTACAGATGATTGTCATTTCCAATTATAAATTTCAATTCACATTGATTTGCAGAAGTCTCCGATCATTTTTTGCCCTCTGGTGAATAAAATCCCCTGTGTGTCTGCATCAGAGAACATTCCTCTTCTGAGATAGAGAAAATATTCAATGCTCATTTCTTACATTTTCAAAAGCTGTGAAACACATTTATAAGCTATGTCCTCCCAGTGCAGAAAGTCTAAAGAACACTCATCTCTACCTGAATTGGAATAAGGAACAGCCAGGAATGAACTGGAAACTCATTCCTGCATTCAGAATTCCTGGAGAGGAAACTGTCCTTGAAAAATGACAGACTGAAGGAAATGCTCAGGATGTCTGAGTCAATTGTAGCCACTTTGGTCTGACTCCATGGAGAACACCAGAGAGAGAAACTGAGGAAGAATTGGGATCATCCAAACCTGGAGAGAGTCCTTTGGTTTCTCTTTGGATGTACAATTTTTCCATAACCTTTGGACAACTCAATGAAAACACTGCCAGCATTACAGACCTGCCAACCCTGAGCTGGGAGGGACACTATTTCCTTCTCCTCAGCACAGAAAAGCTCCTCCAAGCCCCCATGCCCAAGCAAACACAGTTCCAGCCTCTCACCTTGTCAATGAAAGAGGCAAACTGGTTGTTAAGAGTCTTGATCTGCTCCTTCTCCTGGCACTTCACTTGCTGGATCTGAGGATCAATATCGACACGGACTGGCCGCAGGAGGGTTGGGTCAACCTGCACTGGTTGGATGCCTCCAGGGAACCCAGGACCACCTCTCACAGGACCACCAAAGCAGCCTACTCCTCCACCAATGACACCTCCTCCAATGCTGCCAAATCCTCCTCCATAGCCAACACCAAAGCCACCAGTTCTATGTCCATATCCACCACCATAAGAACCACCCATGGAAATCCTTCCGCTGCCACCCATGTTATGGAGGCTCCTGCTGCTAAAACCTCCACAACGTCCACTGCCTCCAACTCCCCTGGATGTGGAGAAGGAGCTATAGCTGATCCTGCTTCTGGCCCCACTTCCTCCAAAGCCACCAGCGATGGCAGAGCAAGAGCTGTATCCCCTTTTGCTTCCACCTCCAAAGCTTCTGCAGATTGACTGGCGAGACATGGTGGCTTGTTCCGAGCAGAGTTGACGGAAGCAGAAAGACCCACAGAGCAGAGCTGCCAGGGCTGAGTGCAGAGAGAAGTGTGCCCAGTCTTCTCTGGCTCCACAGCTCCAGGCATTCCCTTTTATCCATTTCTGGAGGTGGGCTGGGTTGACAAGGGCGTGAAGAGGAAACAAATTTACTGTCTTCATCAGCGTGGTGCGGTTAACAGATTTTTGCCAAATTGTTGACTCCACCCAGAAATAAGCTTTGCAATGCAGAAGAGAATAAAAGAGCAAGAACATCGAAACAGGGCTCAGTGAGTAAGTGGACTCCCATATCTTTATGGCATCTGGAAAAATATGTTTTACAGTGATGTAGTCATGTTCTTCCCTCCTGCCACCTCCCTACCTTTTCTTAACGAGTTTGCAGTTTGTCTGGATCTGGATCTTTTGCCTGATGTCAACGTCAGGCAATCGTTTTGGTGAAAACCAGCAAGAAGGAGACTTTCACAATCCCCCCAAGCACAGCCTAAATCTCCTTCTTAAGCAGAAAGTTGCTGGTGGCTTTCCAAGAGGCAGTTTCCCAGAGCAGAGCAGAAATACCACACATTAACATTTAACAATGGTCAGCAGTTCTTTTTTATCCGGAAAGGAGGGGCTTAGTTCCTCTCCTAAGAGCATCTGTTGGGCTGGGAGTGTCTTCTTCTAAGGCATTTTCCTGCAAAATGTGTTGCCCAGAGTGGGAGACAACCAGGTACAGAGACCCTGAGCACCAGAGTGGAATGAGCAGGAGAACAGGGATGGTCAAGAACCTTCCTTGTGCTTTTCTGATGGCCACAGAGATTGCTGAACCTGTGGAGGAGGGAAGGATGCTTCAGGCACCAGAGGTGGTCAGGATGGGCTCTCCAGTGCATAAGGGATAAGGAGCTATTGGAGAGAGTCCAGCACAAGACCACCAAGATGATGAGGAGACCAAAGGATCTGCCCTATGAGGAAAGGTTGAGAGAGCTGGGGCTGTTCAGCCTGGAGAGGAGGAGATTGAGGGGGAGGGTGTCTCATCAATGCTTATAAATGTCTATAGGTGGTGTTGGGAGGATAGGGCCAGGCTCTTTTTAGCAGTGTCCAGGGGCAAGGGGCACAAACTGGAGCACAGGAGGGTCAACCTAAACATAAGGAAAATCTTCTTTACTGTGAGGGTGACAGAGGGTGGACAGGCTGCCCAGAGAGGTTGTGGAGTCTCCCTTTCTGCTGACATTCCCAAACCATCTGAACATGGTTCTGTGAGATCTGCTGTAGAGTGGCCCTGCTCTAGCAGGGGAGTTGGACTAGATGGTCTTCAGAGGTCACTTCCAACCCTCATGACTGTGTGCCTGTATGACTGAAGACAGAGAAATTCAGGCAGGGAAAACAGTAACTTGTTAAAATAACTTTTACTGCAGTTGATAGGCAAATGATCATTCTGAGTTGAATATGCGTGATCAGTTAGAAATAAGGGGCAACTAGAAGGTAGAAGAAGCTCTGAAGCTTTTTGATGGAACAGCAGTGAAAGTGCTGCGTGGCAGATCTGAGCACAGCAAAGTTGGGGTGGGAGGGAGAAGCGGTGCTGACAAAATTTGCTATAGAAAATGTATTTTTAGGGCAACAGTTGCTGTTTCAAATTAGAAATTAACAAAGTCTACTTTCTTACACAATCTAGCTGGGTATGAAGTAGGAGGTGCACCTGAGAGATATCTTGCAGACCTCTTCCAGGTCTCATTGATCAAATGCACATTTTAGTTACATGTATGAAATTTAAGGAAATAAAGACCCCACAATATTTTCCTACTTTTGAGTTCCTTAAAATTATCAATAGATGTCAAGGGAAACACAATTTAAAGCCTTCAAAGCATTTCAAAAGCTAAATAATATACTTCATATAAGATTCCAGAGTGGAATAAACACGTGAGTTTAAGTTTTCACAATCACCAACAGCACTTGTGCAACCGAAAGTTGTTTGAAATTAGGACCAGGTGTCGCCAGCCTGCAGGCAGCAGCACTTCAAAGACTCTGAAAAACCCGCCCAGAGAATCACTTGCAGAAGCCACCAGAGGCATCAAAGACAGAAACCTCGGTGTCTGTCACTGAGAGGGAGGCTGCTGGACACCACAGCTCATACTGGAACAGGGCGTAGAGGGGTGGAGAACATAACCCTTGAGGGACACAAGTCATGGTTGGATGAGGGTTATCCTGCCCCTGAGGGACAAAAGTCACAGCTGGCCGAGGGTTATCCAGATGTGTGTGGCCTGCCCTCTCGGAGCTGCAGCTGGAGAACAGGCAGCTGTCCCTACAGCAGGCAGGGGACACTTTCCCTTTCTAAGGCAGCTGGAAGGAAGAGCATCTGCCAAGAAGGAGAGTCGAGGGAGGGGATTTGGCCCCTCTACTCCACTCTGTTGAGACCCCACCTGGAGTGCTGTGTCCAGTTCTGGAGCCCCCAACACAGGAAGGAAATAGACCTTTTGGAGCAAGTCCAGAGGGGACCACGAAGATGCTCAGAGGGCTGGAGCAGCTCTCCTACGAAGACGGGCTGAGAGAGTTGAGGCTGCTCAGCCTGGAGAGGAGAAGGCTCCACGGACACCTCGTAGTGGCCTTCCAGCACCTGAGGAGGGTCTACAGGAAAGCCAGGGAGGGACTTTGTCTCTTCTCACAGCCTCCCCCAGGCTGCCCAATGCCTAGAGATGCCTTTCTGGGCAGGCAGAGGGACTCAGTTCTAACATCCCACGTGGCGGCTCCATAACGAGGGGGAAGATCTGCCAAGTCAGCCAGATGCCTGGATGCTGACCACACTCTGCACCTACAGATAAGACGCCCACATTGAGTCACGCTGACGTCTTCAGACAAGATGTGAAGATTACACCAACCCCAGAGTCACTGCAGCCTCCTCCAGCTGAGGCTCCATCCCCAGCCCGGGCTCCAGACGCTCCTTCAGATCTCTTGCACAAGGAGCTGGGGCAGCAAAGCATCAGCACCAGCAAAAGTGTCAGCGCTGCAGAAGGTGCAGATGGAGCCCAAGCCAGGCTGCAGCTCTGCAGCTCCCCCAGCACAGAGGTCCTGGCAGCCCCACGAGGGTGTCCCAACAGCTCCAGCTGCAAGGCTGGCAGCTCTGGGGAGACAAAGACAACTCTCCACAGAAAACTCTCCACCAGGACAGCTCTACACCACGACATCTCTACAGCAGGACCATTCCCTGCAGACCAGAAGGTGACACAGGGATGTGCCAGTCTCCCAGTGTAGAGACATTCCAGAGGAGACTTGGCAGTGGAGAGATGTTGCTTCCTGGCACCAGGCTCCCCACTGGGAAGCTGGGACTGAGCACAGGCTTAAGATGGAGAACAAAACCAGGCGACTCTTGCCCCTGGCCAAACCCCGGTGTGTAGTGATAGAATGAGGAGTAATGTCTTCAAACTGGAGAAGGAGAGATTTAGATTAGACATGAGGAGGAAGTTCTCCCCTGGGAGGGTGGGGAGACCCTGGAATAGGTTGCCCTGAGAAGCTGTGGCTGCCCCATCCCTGGAAGTGCTCAAGGGCAGCTTGAATGGAGCTTGGAGCAACCTGGGCTGGTGGGAGGTGTCCCTGCCCATGCAGAGGGGTTGGATCTAGATGATCTTGAAGGTTCCTTCCCACCCAAACCATTCCATGATTCTCTCCTTTCCTGCTGCCTTGCCTGGACCTCTTCCAACGTCTGCAGCTTCCTGACCTGCCACGGGGACACCGGCAGCTCTCAACAGGTTGTTGTGGGACGTTTCAGCCACAACTGAAAGCGGTTTCTGTCTCTTTGATCTCTTCTTGTGGTGGGGGACCTGAAGCACACATCAAACACCAACTTTCTTCTCCCAGTTGCTCTCTTCAACCTAGACCAGAGCTCTTCCACTTGATCTCCAAGTACAGAGAACACCCTGGGGATCTTCTCCGTCTTTTCCAGGGACCCAACGTGTACCTGGCCCCCAAGGTCCAGGATACCTCCTGCCATCCCTGCTCCCACTGCTGGGCAGTGAAGGGCAGGATGAGCCCATGGTTCTTAAGCACCCCTGGTGCTCACAGGGTGCTGAGCTGTGTGCCCTGCCCAGCCAAGCCTAGTGTGCACCAGCCGCTTGGCCAGTGACCATGTCCTGCTTCCACGTAGCTGCAAATCTGCTCTCCACCTCTGCCCACAAGGCCACAGCCTTCTCCTTCACCTGCCATGTCCCAAAGCCTGCTCCACTGGCAGATGATGAGCAGGGACTGTCAGGTGCAGGTGCTCAACCCGCTTGGTTGGTCCAGGGGCCAAGCAGTGAACACTGGGACAGTTCCCCAGACCCACCTGCGCTGCGGCACGAGGTTTGAGTGGAACTTCCAGAACCCCCATTCCCGACATGGCTCCTGCTTT
The DNA here is from genome assembly GCF_000747805.2 of Chaetura pelagica. NCBI lineage: Eukaryota > Metazoa > Chordata > Aves > Apodiformes > Apodidae > Chaetura > Chaetura pelagica. The sequence goes on along the minus strand of NW_009952092.1, from coordinate 551 downwards.
CAGACACTCGTGGAGGAGAGGCAAGAGGCATCACCCATGCTTGGACACCTGCCTGACTCTCTCCATACACCCCTCAGTTGCCTTAAAGCTCAGTCACGACACACTGAGCAAAACAACCCACCCCTTCCCACCACGATGCTCCTCCAACAGCAAAAACCACCTTGCCCGGAAGGAGCTTCCAAAGCAAAGACACTAAGACGTTGGGAATGTTCTCTGCAATTTATTGAGAATGGCAACATCCCAAGCAAGTAGGACATCCCACAAACAGAAGAGGAAGGGAGCAGGGACAGTACATCTCGTTCCATGGCACAGGGGGCCTGGCACTGAAGAGCAAGCGCTGTGCTCCTGAGAAGTCCACGTGTGCGTGAGATGCCACCAGCGGCCACGGAGAACAAGGAGAAGTGGAACTGGAAGCCACAGCTCCAGAGGGAGCTCCTGCCTGGGCCAACCTGGGGCTGCCAGATGTCCCTCCTTAGGCAGTGACTAGTGCAGGGAAGCAGCACAAGGTCCTAAAACAAGTACCCCAGGAACATGGCCACAGAGCAGAGGAC
>NW_009952091.1:158914-160868 GCF_000747805.2 Chaetura pelagica | reverse complement strand
TATAAAAAAACAACTTATTAAGCCCTTCTCTCCTTCTCCATCTCTACCCTTCCTGTGTAATGGTAGGAAAAAAAAATGTGGAAAAATAAAGATTGATGGCATTTTTCTAGCTCAAAATACATGTCATTGTCATCTACAGAGCTGCTACCCAGGGGAATATGTCTGTTTCTCTGCACCTTGTTCAGTGAGATTCCTTTTCTTTCTTGCCATTTCTTAATTTGAAGGAAGTGATTGTAGGAATTTCTGAGGCCAGACATTAGTGAACTAAAAAAACAAACAAACAACAAACCCAAACAAACCAACCCCAAATAAAAGTTATTTGCAACCCAGAGGAAAAATGGAAAGGTCTGTTGGAGAAAATCAGAGGCAAGGAGAGAGAGATGGGCAGAATAAGAAAGGATGGGAAATAATTTGATTTAAAAACACAGTGTCAGAGGGAAACATTGCTCCTATAATCATGCACACAGACACAGGGGAAGGCTCTGCTGACACACAAAGCACACACTGAACAGAAAGGGGATTTATTAAGCTCCACAAAAAATGTAATCTGCTGTTTCCTACCAGAACAGTAAATACATGTTAGGAACCAAACCACTGCCTCTTTTAATGCAATTCCTGTCTGCATGGGCAGGCCAGGGATACATTTCTGAACACATATTAGAATTAAATCACAAAAAACTGTGCAGTATTTTCATTGGCCATGAGTAAATGCATTTAAAGAGGTTTTTACTATTACTGACCTCACGTATTTTATGTCTGAAAGAAAACCAAGAAAACACAATAAAGGAGGCAATTCCATTTTAATAGTCTGTGTTGGGTCAGTGTGGTGGGGTATTGGTAGTGGGCAAGTGGCCCCAGGGGTGGCTCCTATGAGAAGCTGCTGGAAGCTCCCAGCTTACAGTTACTCGATGTCCTCTGGCCTCACAGGGTGAGGCAGAGGTATAATGGATTTCTTCTCCGTGTCTCTGGAAAGAGCTTTCCTCATATCTGTGGCAAAAGAAAAGAAGTGCTATTATATTGAAGCAGTTAGTGCACAAAACCATATCAAGTTAATTTTCTATTACAATAAGATAATTTTTAATCAAGAGTATTTCCTAGAATCATAGAATATCTCAAATTGGAAGGGACCATAAGGATCATTGGTTCCAACTCCCTGCTTCTCACAGGAACACCAAAACTAAACCACATGACTGAGAGTGTCACCCAGACGCTGCTTGAGCTCTGACGGGCTTGGTGTTGCGATCACTTCCCACCCTCTCCGTGAAGAACCTTTTCCTAGTGTTCAGTCTGAACTCATGCAGCTTCATTCCACTTCCTCATCCTATTGCTGGTCACCAGAGAGTGCAGCACCTTCCCCTCCCGCTGCAACCCTGAGGAGGTTGTAGACTGCAATGAGGTCATCAGCCACTACTCCCAAGTCTTGTCCTCGAGACCTTTCACCATCTTGGTCTCCCCCCTCTGATCACACCATTATTGGTTTGATGTCCTTCCCACTGTTCAGCAGTGATGTCATCAACTGGAATTTAACACTGCATGAGACCCAACCGAATAGAAAGGAAATGGCAGGCCTTTAGGTCCCCTTAGGGACAACACATGATTTAAGGCATTTGCAACAATGGTAGATGTCTGTCTGTGCCCTCTATTTCATAGCGCTCCTGTATATCAAACAAGTAGTGCAAGAACAGAAAAGAGACACAGCATGGCCACGTAACACTTCGGGGAGGATATTTAAAGAAGATCTAGAAAGAGAAAGCAGCTGGTACTTCAATTTTGTTAACAGAATTAGTGTTAACATACTTGAATTTCCAAATACCCTTGGAATGAAGGGAATGAAAAAACAGGTAAGAGACTGTATTTTCATTTTCATCTTACCTACAAGATTAATCTCATTGCACTTAAAATTTTTTTCTTGTTTTGTAGTTTACTTTGCCATAGATGCTACAAAATGTGTAAA
>NW_009952091.1:157025-158831 GCF_000747805.2 Chaetura pelagica | reverse complement strand
TCTGAACTTGGTCCATATTTAAAAAAAAAAATAGAAAAATTGTAGAAACAAACCCAGAAAGCCTCAGCCTGAGAACCTTTCCACTCAACTTGAGGCAGAACAAGTACTTGCCATAAGCATCCTCATCTGGCTCCCCACTGCTGGCAGAGTAGTACTCCAGCACCGTGCGGTAGACGCTGTAGCCCAGCTGCTTGTACATGTTCACTGCAACCTGATTCGACACCCTCACAAAGAGATCGACAAAGAATCCACCCTTCCTGTGAAAACATAAAACCCAGGAGAACACAGTAAGGAACAGTGGGTGAATGTGTTTCTCAGGGTGGATGTCAAGAATGGGCCAGTCTCTGTTCAGTGGTGCCTGTGACAGGACGAGGGGAAACGGCACCAAGTGACAACATAGGAAGTTCCACCTCAACGTGAGGAGAAACTTCTTTCCTGTGAGGGTGACAGAGCCCTGGGACAGGCTGCCCTGGGAGTTGTGGCGTCTCCATCTCTGGAGACTTTCAAGACCCATCTGGATGCGTTTCTGAGTGACCTGTCCAAGGTGTTCCTGCTGCAGCAGGTGGATTGGACTTGATGATCTTCAGAGGTCCCTGCCAACACCTATGATTCTACGATGGGCTGCTGTAGAAAGATTATTTAAAATACAAAATTAAAAATAAGCATAGAACTCACTTTTCTGAAATTTCCTCCAGCAGCTCCATCAATTTAGCAGCCAAGCCCAGGCGACGGAATTCTGGTGCAACAGAGAGAGCAGTAACGTGTCCATGCCACTCCTCGCGAGCCACCGAGCCCTCGGCCTTCCCCATGACTGCGGGCAGGGAGCAGCTCGTGGGGCGCTGCTCCCCCCGCAGGGATGACACCTCACCGCACGCGCAGCAGCCGCGAGAAACGTCCTTTTGCTAAAGTATTGCAGGAATTCACTGACTAGTGTAAAACATACATATGCTTCTGCAAAGTCACTGTTTGAAGCGTGATGTCTAAACGCCAATTTTAAGCAATTCTTGTGCATCTTGGAGCAGAATTCAGAATCTGACTAAAGTAACAGGAACTGTGGGACAGAAGCCCCGAACTAAATCACCATCCTGGCAAACAGTGGAGACTTTTGGTGCTCAGTGGGGAACAGAGCTTGGGCAGCTTTGCCTACCTGGCAATAGAAAGCTGAGGCCCTGCAAACACGGTGTGTTTAAGAAGGAAAAAATCAAAAAGCAGAGGATGTTGTTTCAGGGGGTTTGTAGCTCCTCTCCTTCCCACACAGCCAGACCAGTGCTCACTGTGAATATCCACACCTCCAGACTGATACACATCACAGTCACTGCTAATCAGCAACCGATGTGGTGGGTATGGAGAAACCTTCTGTACAGAAAATGCTTTAAGGCTTACTATGTTAGATGTTTTAAGGTTTACTATGTCAAATACTTTATTTCCCAGGTCCCTGCAAAGAGCCTCATTTTGCACACAAACCCCCCCTGGCAAAAAAAAAAAAAAAAAAAAGGGAGGGGGGGTGGGGAGGGGCGTGTGGAACCTGGAAGCAATGAACAAACCAGCAGCTCTACTCGGAATGACTTCTGAAAAACAGGGATATGACACAGCCAAGAAGGATTTTACACTCAGCCCCAGCCCCTTCCCTGGAAAGACAAGGCGAACCCCCCGCCCGGCACCTTCACCTCCTGATGCCGGACACCGAGGAGGTCAGGCCTGGCCGCAGGGACGAATCCCGGGGGGACACCCGCGCACCCACACACCCGCACCGCCCCGGGCGGGCGGCAGCCCCGCACTCACTGTAGCCCATCAGCTCCCCGCCCG
>NW_009952091.1:149261-156343 GCF_000747805.2 Chaetura pelagica | reverse complement strand
GAAGGGCGGCAGCCCTTGGTCAGGGAAACCACAAGAAGTCAGATTTGACTGAGGCTGCTGCAGGTGGCAACGTGTGATTTTTGCAGCACATTTTTTTTGTGAATTCACAAATAATCCCCTAATGTAGTGTCAACTTTTCTAGAAAGCCTCTTTTATAATCAAGATTTAGGGTTTCATTATCTCCAGCTCTCTTTCCTTTAGTCTTTCCAGTTACTTGACTCTTTCACAAAAAAGAGGGAGCAACAACTAAAGAGAGACCACCTCCACTATAACCTTTTCTTTTCCCTCACACTGAAGATGACAGAACAGCATATTTTTAAAAGCACAGACTCCTCCCAAGTTGTACCATCTGTTTCCTGGCATTACGAGAAGAGAGAAGTGTTTTGTACAGCACAGTGACTAAAATGTTCCAATTTTCAAACAAAACCATTGCACAAGAATAGAGTGGGATCATCTTGAGGTGGTTTGGGCACACATTTCCTTTTTTGCACTCTGCTTGCCTTTGTTTCACTCCTGAAGTTCTTAGTTTCTTTACACTTTGCCCCAGTCCTTCCCCTGCAGAGTTGCCATCATAGGGAAATAGTGGAATTTTGTTTAGCATTGAATGCAAATCCTAACTTAGCCATAAATGGTTTTCAGCAGTCAAGATACTTTTCTGCTTCTCCTACTGACTGTTCAGGCCAAGCACACTAACTTGGTGATAGTGTAACTGCATCCTTCCTTTGCCAAGAGTTTAAAGTGGGTCAAGCAGTATGGAGTAGCAGCCCCGGAGTCTACTGATACAGAAAACATTCACGTGTGAACCATTTCTTAAAAACAAAACAAAACAAAACGCCCAAAAAAACAAGCACACAAGATACCAGGTGATAGTTCAGTATTACAATGTATTATAATGTGCAAAACTCACCATTTACAAAACAAGATACAAACATGTGCCAGGGGTCTCAGGTACACAGCAAACAGACAGCAATGCTGCCGATCTGTACAATAGCACTTCTGCTCATTCTGTGTCATCAGACACAGGCTGCTGGTGAGGTTGTGTCCCCACCTCACGTCACTGCTCACACCTGACCTGGGGAGAGCCCCAGCCCCTTGCAAAGGAGCGGCTCTCCTGGACTTTTTGGACACATCTACAGAACACACACGTGTAACACCACCACTTAATCTCTGCATATGTAGGACTGACTTGCACACCTCCCCCACTGAGTAACTTAAAAGCCACAAAATGCTACAACACATCCAAGACACACGGATGTTGGTGACAGACTGTACAAAATGATTAGTGTTCACCTTACTGATACATTTAATCCTCTGCTAACACAAGGACTATTTGGGAAATGCTGCCAAATCCCTCTGCAAATCTATAATGCTGCTGACATAGAAGTCCCTTACCAACCTCCTTTGCTTATTTTCTGCAGGGAGCCTGAACCAGCAGACTAACATTTTAATCCTAAATTAGATTCTCTACAATCCTTCTCTGTCCCTTCTCTACATCCTTTTCTTTCCATTTCCTCTTCCAACCCCCTAGTTCTGTCTAAAATAATTATATAAACAATATTCCAGATAACAGTACATGAAATTCAGATAAAGGCAACAAAATCACCAGTGCCAATGTTACAATCTTTTTACAGATAACATACGTTTCATAAAAACTCTTCTGTATCAGGAAAAGAAGAGAAATCACAGAGACTTTCAATGCAATACTCTAAAACCAGCAAGAGATTTATTCTTGTATATTAAATGTTAAAATCACATGCATAATTATAGAATATTTTATAGTTAAAAAAATATTTCAAAAACCAACCCTGACAGTTTACCTGCAACTGCTATAAATTTTCTATGATATATATATATATAAAACCATGGCAATTTTCTGTAATTAAAAAAAATTAGGAAAGGATGCAATCATCCAGGTAATTACGAGTTAACTGATGCCCTGCATCGGACAGTCTTGTCAAGCCCACGCTGGTGAAACTGCGCTGATACCAGCCAGTTTACTGAAATATTGTCTACCATACATGTATTTAAAACAGAATGACATTTGGCTAAAGGATGAGTGTAAGAAAATAAAATTTTTTTGCACACTACAGCAAAAGGCCTGCAGAGGGCCACAGTATAACATGCTTCCAAAGAGTCTGTGGCACCAGAACGTCAGCCCCAGGGACTGTTCCCGCAGCAGGGCTGGTGGAACACCCCGCACTACCGGCCACAGGCACCGTGTACATGGGGCTGTGAGCAACGCTGCAGGTGTCTGCATGTGTTTTGTAGGCACTTGTGGTTTAAGACCTGGTTTAGCTCCTAAGGAGGGCAGCCAACAGAGATGTTTTAAACAGTTCAGAAGGAACAGAAATTAAAGGATGAGCTGCTGGTTTTAAGACGACTCGTTGTTTTGAAAAATGGCACCATAGGGATCACTGTTAATGCGCTTGTAGACAAAGTGGAACACCTGGGGCTGTGGGCGGCTGTGCAACTCTGCCTTAATCTTCTGAGGGTAGGTATCTTCTGTCAGTTGCTGCCAGGTGTCATCCACAAACAGGAACAGGCTGTATTCTTCTGGATTGTCCACTTTAAACTTTTCAGCACAAAGCTGACATACATCTTCAGTAGTGATATATGGTCTTACTAGCAAGGTCTTCCCTGTACATCCACTGTTAACTTCCTGGAATGCAACACGAAGGTAGTTCTGTAGAATGAGAAAACAGGCATCAGAAACTCAAATCAACAAAACCTCATTTTCTGAAAACTGGAGAGTCAGCAACAAACAGCAAGCCTCTCCGTGTTCTAGTGGTGGAACACTGGTGATTCTTTACAGCCACCTGTGAATTGTGCTGGCCAGCCTGCAGTGGGCATGATTGGAATGCAAAAGCTGACACATACCCTCTATGATCCTCCTCTCCTTTGCTCACATTCTAACCCTGCCATTAAGAGTGGACAGATACAGCCTTAAAATCATGTGGAAAACACCAGTGGTTTTAACGGGACTTGATGTTTGACCGTACTAGGAAAGAAAATGCAGTGAGGCAAATTAAATGTCTGAGGGAGCACACCCCAGACAATGCTGCCACTGCTGGGTCAATGCTGGAGAACAGAAGCTTCACACAACATCAGTCAGATGGAAAAAGGGGAAAAAAAAAACCAGCCTCTGCCAGCAGCACACAAGGGTGTTGACCCACAAGTTACTGCACGGTAAGAGTTTCCACTCTTAGGCTGCAGTATGCAAAAGGTAATCCATCCTCACGGAGGACATTTCCACTACCTTAACTGGTGCCAGTTTGGTGTGGGAGCCTGATGCAACAAAGTTCCTGTGACAGCATTTCCTTTCTTTAAATAAGGCTTAGAGGGATGCAGAAAGATAATATACTCTGCAACATTAGGGTAAATCCATATGATCTTGAGTCGAAAGCTAGATTTATTTTTTTTCCCTGCTGAAGAAGCTTTTGGACACATGAACAAAGCAGCTTGCTGTCTTGTACTTTTTTTAAAAAATAAATTAACTGCAATTAAAGACTAAAAAGCAGTAAAAATAAAGGAGGTGGGGAAAAATGACAGAAAGACCTATTTATTGACTGAGCTGGTACCTATGTTTGTATGCTGCATAAATTAGGCATGCTAAATCACAATGGTCAAAATTTACACTTAATTAGAAAAAAAGCTGTTAAAGCTAAGACTAAGAGGAACGTTCATGTGACTTAAGTTCCAAAGAGCACTCTTGTCTTAAAGTGTTTTTTGATAGCCTACAGACTGAAACAATGAAACTTTGCAACATCATTTAAATCACTGGAATGGAGCCTGACTGAATAGAATGAATCCCTTTTTGTTACTCAGCATAAAGTAATTAGTAAAAAATCAGCCTAGATAAGGCAAAACACACTGCAGTTCTAATTTCTAATGTAGTTAACACACAGAAAACCTGTTTTTAAATGCGTGTGCTTTTAGACAAACAGAATTGCTTCAAGGAGGGGCTGGAGTTTGTACAAATGTCTGTAACTCATCTACTTAAGTACAGAAAGTATGCGGTATCAAGAAGTTGAATTTAATCATCATCGAAATATGGGAGTTTTTGCTTTTCCATCTTTTTGAGGTAGGGAAGGGGGGAAGATGAAGGCCCTCCAGGGCCCAAAAGCTGCATCACAGAAATGCAGTGATGACATCCTGGTTCAATGCAGGGAAAGATAAGCTGAGGTCAAGTTGTTACATGTTGGTTGTAGGGAAGATGCTTCATTTCAGGACTGCAGGATGTGGAGAAGGGAGATGGAAAACTGGCATTCTAAGCAGGCAGCAAAATGCATTAAATTGTGCCAAGCATAGCCTAAGAGTGGTGTGACCTTACTGATTTTTACTGAGACTCCCTTTTGAAAGAGACAAGATAAGGAGAAGCACTGCACACACTCAATGCCAGCTTTCCCCCTGCACTTTCTTGCCTCCAGCACAGCATCCAGCTGTACAATTGGCTTGACTGAAGTTCATTTGCTGAGGAAGAGAAGGTGACATGGAATACAAGATCGTGCTGAAAGAATCCTCTGCCATTTAGTCATACAGCAGAAACATAAGGCAATGAATTTTCCTATGAACAGTGTATCATTTTGCTAGAAAAAGACTCAAGCTACTTGAATCTGACACCTAACTGCAGGTAAGGAGAATATAAAATGGATCCCAGTAAGATGGACTAGCTTTGCACACAGGCCATAGTTTATAATTTCGGTTAATCGGTTCTTCTGCCAAGAAAGGCAAATTGTGGAAGATTGCTTTTTTTCCCAATTCCTTCCTGTTCAGTGTTCTGCTGTAGTTGTCTGCATGGACACTGATGAAGCAGAAGAAGCCTCAACTGAAATGGTTTCATTTTCTCCTGGTGATCTCACAACTTCGTTGCTTAAGCAACTCACTCACTCACAACTAACTGATAGTTGTCATTAGCCTCTCTGGCAGCTTTGTGCTGTGCTATGAACTGTAAACAACAGAGCACAAAGGATCAAATCCTTTCTTCTCGATTCCATCCTTCTCCTTGCTTCAGTCCACAGGGTACTACATGAAAGATACACAGGCCTGGTTTTAAAGGATGAAGTAATCCCGACTGTTTTGTTATTCTTCAGTTGAAGTTACTGCCCTACTCTGAAAGAGCAGTAAGAAATAAAGGGAAAGGAAAAAAAAACACAAACAAACATTAAGACATTCATAGTATAATACTTTACTCCTTGCTTAAACTTCAGAACTGCAGGCAAGCTTTTCTCCCACCTCTCCTCCCTGTTACCTGCTGTGTGCCACTATTAGCCACTGGGGAGCTGTGCTGATTTATACCACTGGAAATCTGGATGTTTTCTTTTTCACAGCAAAGCATACAGAGAAGCTGAATCTAAGATATGGTTCAGTTTGTCCTTGCTCTGCATGGCTTAAATAGAAGGGAAGGTGGGAAAGCTCCATTATTTGGTGTTTTCTTTAGACCTACTATAAAGTGCAAAGACTTCAGAATGGAGGCAAATTCGCCAGCTGTATTCTCAGCACTGCTTCACTGCACTTACCTTGTGCCCGCAAGGGAACTGCTATGACTCACACCTCTCAAATGGGGAATTCTAACAAAACAATCATCCCCTGTTTTTTTAATTCAGCCCTAAGCTCTACCTGAAAATCATCAACTGAAGGTATCGTCCTGTTAGTTGTCCTCCTCTTGTGCCACTGCCGGAGAGTATCTCTGGCTTCTGAGCTCAGCAGTCGGGCAGCTTGCTCCTCCTGGAAGTTCTTGATCAGTGAAAGGGCTCCATAAGCACTTGTCAGGTAATAGCCTCCTGGAAAGGACAGCGAGGGAAGAACTTCTCAGAGCAGTCACAAACACAACACTGGTTCTCACTGGTCACAGTCAGAAGTGCACAATTGTTTTAATATATATACATACACATGCACACACAAACATGTATGCAAGTCCCTGTACTTTATTGCCAAAATATTTGTATGCACACCATATTATCAAGTGCTGTGGCAGAACCTGACTCTGGATCCACCAGTGCTGGGATAGTTGATTACTTAAATGACTGTTGTCACTCCTTTATTCCCTAGTGTTTTTACAAAGTTGGAAGCTGAGCTTTCTTTTAAACAAGTTCCAGACAGTGATTTTTTTTATTTCCTAAGCTTCAAGTGTGGACGAACTAAACACTGCTGTTTAAACAAAGTAAAAGGATCTACCACTGTTCAAGAACTCAAAAGAAACCATCCTTAGTGGAAATAAAGCAATTACCAAGTGTGTGATCTGTACCCTAGAAGTACCCCAAAAACGTTTTTTTTTTGTTTGTTTGTTTGGGGGTTTTTTTGTGTTTTTTTTTTAAAGGAAACCGTGTTTGTCACCTTTTCAGCATTTCCCATAATGTCCAGCTAGTTCAGGAGGTGATGTGCACTGTCCTCCATACTTCATCTTTATGACATGAGTGGAGAACAAACTAAAGTCAAGACAGAATTGCTAATGTACAAAAGAAGCTGCAGGTCACAAAGGAGAAAGGGTCTCAACAGGAGATAATAGTCCCCAGTCACCAGGAGAAACAAAATACATGCTGTAATTTATTTCTCTTTTTTTTTTTTTTTTTTTTTTTTAAGTAAACTATTTGAGTGGGAGTGCCCAATTTGTAGACAGCACAGTCTATTCACAGAGTCACTCAAAGAGGCTTTCTATGCTCACAGTAGTATTTTCTGTGTTACTTTAGCATCCTCTTGGCCTTTAGCTTTGCAACAAGTTTAAAACATAAAACACATGCACAACCCATGAGACAAATTGAACATTTGAACTGCACATTACATCTGAACTGCACAACCCCAAAGCACTGAACAATTTTTTTCTGCACAGTGTAGTTCAGCTGGTGCCAAAAAAAGCCAGATAATGGACAGACTTGCTGCATTAAAAGCAACATGACTTAATACTCCGATAAATATTTCTGCCTTTCAGGCATGTTGATGATCTCCAGCTTCACAGCTTAAGTATTTCTGTGCTAAGATTCCTGAACAATGCACTAGAGGATGCTCTGTACACAAAGCAGGGAACTGACTAGTGCCAAACTGGAGGAATTCTGGCAAGGTTCTCTCATGCATACCGGCACGTAAGA
>NW_009952091.1:109823-149239 GCF_000747805.2 Chaetura pelagica | reverse complement strand
ACATAAAAGTGTACTTAAACTCACAGCTAAGCTTGGTCACAAGAACCTTTAAACTTCCTCATAAACTGGTAGATTCTGGGGCCTACCAAGGGCTTGCAGAATACGTCTTTGTTAAAAATGCCACCTTGAAAACAGAAAGGAGGGAGACTTCCTTGCCTCTAATGGACTTCAGCCATCATTCAAGAGTGCCTTAGGAAACATATTCCAAGGGCTCATAAAAACACTTTGTGAAGAACAAATATTGGGAAGAAGCAAAGGTCATTAAGGGAGGCAATATTCTCAAAATCACTTCCCTAGCAAAGAATTCCTCCCCAGAAGGTTTTACAAAACACCTAACCCAAGTCCCATTACATGTCTCGCAATGTAACTGAATGCTGTGGCCCTATAAATACCCTCAGGATATTTTCAGGAGCACAAGGATAACTACATTTGGTGCCTGCACAGCACATGTTTATTTGCTAAGTCACAATGCCTCCCCCTTCTTGGCTGAAAACAGCGTATTCCCTCATAAGGGAGTACACATCACTAGCCTCACAGGTCACTCAGGCCTGTGCTCTGAAGCTAACCCGCTCTCTCTCAGTTTAAGGTGGAAATAATGAGATTGTCTTGTTACACCACTGACATTGGTGACTTTAGGACTCCCCTTGAAAGGATTTCTACTCAAACAAGGTTAACAGCAACGACGTCTAGTCCTTTACTCAGTTCTAATAAAAATAAATAAATAGGTTACCTTCTCCATGCAACAAAGATGGATCCAGCAATTCCATCATGTATTCAATTTCAGTATCCAGCTCCAGCATATCACACTGGGCTAAGACATATGTCAGCACAGGCAAGAAGTCATCAGCTCCATACAGCCTCCCTGGGTTGGTGAGAACAAGCAGGGTTAGACAAACCACAGCCTTTTACCAGCTTCAGCATTCAAAAGGAAAGCATTATCTTACTGCCTTCACTAATCAGCACGTTTGTATTACTCTAGAGCCTCCTGTTATGAATGTGCAGCAAAAAGCATGTCATCTGATGCCTGCTGGACAGAAGACCAACACCAGCTTCATCCTGTACTTGTTACAAGCACAAACCTGGTGATGCACACCTTGAGGCATGCAAAGGAATGTGAAGACTGGGCTCACCTTGGCATCAGCTCAATGTGTCACCTCAGCAAGGGCTGCCAAGCCAGCCTGGCCTGACCTCCACCTGCACTTTGGCACTGGCAGCATGCAGCTAACACAGACTGTGCTGTGCCCAGCCAGGTCTGCCCCTGCTCCTGTCGCTTTTATTGCATTTACACAGTTGGAAAATTCTATCTATGTGGCCAGATCTCTGGGTCTGGCCAAACTGTGTTCATTGCAGAACTGGTGTGATGGTCACAGGAGCCAACTCAAAGTTTGGTGAAGCTCCATGTGACTGAAGGGCTGATATAGTTACACCAGCTAAGGCATACCCCTCCAGGAGTCACACTGCTATCTGCCCGAGAATACATGTCAAAGCAGACACTCAAAACAGCTGCTGTCTCAGTGACAAGTTTTACAAACTTTACATGACAAAGCAAGACAACCCAAGAAGCATTTGCCACATCTGAGCCCAAACCCCTCAACGCAATAGTTTACTGGCAGCAGCCTTTCAGTGTTTTTCTTCTGCATGTTGGAAACATGCAGAAAATGTTGGAAAACTCAATATGGTAACACACCATGGAGAAAAGAGTTTGCAGCACTTCAGGCTAAAATTCCTGTATCCATTTTTAAATGCAGGAGTTTGCACAGAAATAAGCTGGGCAGAAGCTTGGACCCAAATCTTGCAAAAATGCCTCAAATAGCCCTCTTGGGGTTCTCAAACAGCCACAAGCTTTCACCATTCATCTCAAAATAAAGTAGGTGTCTTGATCAGGACTGGACCCAGCTGCACATTCAGCACTCAGAAAGAAAACTGCCAACCACCTGCAGCAGCTTCTACAGGCTTAGGGGAAAAAATCTACTACCAGCAGAGTTGCTTCACCTGAGCTTGTGACCTACTACAGCAGTGTCTGATAAGGTATCAGGCAACAGAGTTGCACCTATGAATTCATGCCATCCAGCACAGCATTTTAATTGTGCTACTGACTACTACTCAGGCAGGTCTTTCTGGTCCGTAGCGCCATTTAATCATCAAGGTTTCAAGGTCACTTTTGGACTTTTGCTGCAGTGTAGAAATAGATGCTATTTCTGTTCCAAAAACAGAGATGTGTCAAATGACACCAAGCAAAAAATACTGGATCAGAGGTTGCTTTCCTCCACCCATTATAGAGCCCTTGTAGGTCTCATATTGCACAGATGCCATTGAATTACTATAGCTAAATACAGGGTGTTTCCTTTATTACAATTTCCAGAAAAATACTCATTTAGAACCAGTGTCAAATTCAAGACTCAGGACAGCCTTTCTGACAGTCAACTTCAAAAGCCTACAGTTAAACTATGCTGCTTTTTTTAAAGCTGCTTCACACTGAATTTGTAAGATGTGCAGCAGAGATACCAGGAAAGAAGCAGAGTGGAAGAATCCCCCTCAAAAGGGCAAGGAGATGCTATGAGAGCTCCAGAAGGATACATCTGCAGAATCAGTGGTCTGATTTCCTCCACTAAAAGATAACCCTACGTTTGTAATATCAATGAACTTGAACCATGAGAAGCACCATACCTGAGTTATTCTCCATAACAGTGTAAATCAGTTTGCAAACTCTCAGCAGCAGCATGACTTTCTTTTCAGGTGAATACATTTTCTGCATGGTCATGAACTTGACTTTAATCTTTTCAACGTCCACAAAGTCTGGTGTTGGAACAAACACACCCAGTTCCTGAGGATTCCTCTGCCGCACCAACTGCAGGTTTTCCTTTAGCTGTTTCCAAGAACCATCTGCAGTGTGAAACTCTTTCAACATTGCTTCAATGTGGCCCTTCAATGGCTTCAGAATGCACTTGTGCATGGCCTTCTCCAGGACAACATCTGCAACGGGAAAACACAAGTCCAGCTGACTTCCTCTTCTAGAGCAGAGCCAGTATCAATACAACCGTTCCCAAAAGAGATACTGCAGAGCAAAACCTACTTGCTAAGGCCCACTTATTATGCAAGCTGAGTTTCCAGATGTTTGTTAACAGGAAAACAAAAGGCAGAACAGAATCTGTATTCCTTTTTCGTTTATGGCAACGTGGTAAGCATGAAAAGCCCCAGAAGGACAGACTACAGACTGCACCACCCCTCACGCCCCCAAAAAGAAAAAAAAAAAAAAAGCAAGCTGTGGCTCCATTTAACTTTTTCTTCAGTTGGCCAGAAATCTGTGAGTTTTATTTTACTTTAAGCTTAGACGTTAACTCCCAAACTTAAAATAAAACACAATCAAAATCGTAACTTTTGTTTTCTTTGGCATGACAGCCCATCTCTTTTGCATAGCTTCCATCAGAAACTGTAACTCAACCAAGGTCTCCTAAAACTTGGCTACACTTTGTCAGCGTCTTTATGAAGTTGGACAAGATTATGCACTTTAAGCTATAAATGAAAACCAAGCTGTGTTTGTCCAGCTTCAGATTTCATCATGCAAGCTTACATACAGCTTTGTCATCAAGTCTGAAGTTCTTTGTTTGGCAACAGAGTGCATGTGGCAGAGTAACCACCAACTTAGGGGTTTTTTATTCTTGCTCTACTCAAGTTTTTCTTTAACAGTCATTCGCCATTTTCAACATCAACAGAGAAAACTCTTGCTAAACATTTTCTCTGCAAACCTTTACTTTGTAAGCTAATTTCCTCTCCCACTCAGCATCCCTATGGCAACATAGCTCACATGAATAATTAACTTACATCAATTATTTGTACTACAGTGAACTCCCACAAGCACAAAAGAAACTGGGGACCCTTCAGCCTGGCCATTGCACCAACATCCTGATGGGAGACATGACCAGAGCCTAGAGCAGGCAGATGTCCTAGGGGAGCACAGGAACCCAAAGCAGGAATAGGAGAGACTGACTCACTGCTAGATCACACATTTATACAAGGTAGCAGGGGGCATTTCTAGTCACTAGTGGTGACTCAATAAAGTTTCATTAACCATTATGCCCCTTCCTGGTTCTTTGCCTGTTCTTACATGTTTTTCTCAGACCACAGTCCCTTTCTTCACCCCCACTTTTGTTTTAAATTGCAAACTATCTCTAAGGCTTGGGATTTACACACAGTGTCCAAACAAGCACTACCTACTTCTGTTTTCTGGCTTTTGTTTTATGTTTTCATGTATTTTATCCTTGTATTCAGTCATTTTTCCTTTTGTGTTTTCACATCTCTCTCTCCCACACAAACACATGCCCTTCACACACTCCTCTTACGGTGCCTTTGCTTCATATACAGTGTTTATTCTGCATTTGTCTGGCACGCAATTCCCAAATGTCCAACTAGGAGCTCTCATCTCCCCTGCACCAATTCTGCTGGGGCCTCTGGAGCTTCTCTTGCTATTTTCTCCTCCTGCGGCCCTGGCAGAGGCAGCCAAGCAGTGTCTGCTTCATTCCTGGATGCTTTAAATGCATCTGGGCTCTCTCACAATGCAGACCAGAAAAGCTGCTGGAAAGGATAAAGAACAAAGGTGAGGAGCAGCATCTTCCTGCTGCTCTGACCTTCTTGACTCCCCTATGGCCACAAGCAAAGCGTGACCAGTCTGACCTGTGTTCCTGACAGGCTGTCACAAGGTGTGAAGGGCGGAGCCACCAATTACACATAACAAGTGGCAACATTTCCAATGACTGATTCTCTCTATTGTACCTGGCAGAGCCACACAATGCCACTGACTGCACTACCAAGCCCAGCCAGGGAAGCAGAAGCATTGTCCTCCTGCTGCCTCTCCTGCATCAAAACAGTCCTCAGGTCTCAGCAGGCAGAAATATTCTTCCACTAAGAAAAATGCACATATCTCACCCACAGGTAGATCAGCCACCTAAATTTCTAGAAGGTACACAGTTTCTTGCCAACTTCATGGATAATTATTTTAATTTTGTTCGTTTGTTTTGTTTTGTGTTTTTTTTTAATTTCACAATTCAGCTTACTTTAATTCTACTGCCTGTTCAGTTTTTTAAAAATAGAAAAAACACCAACTGCTTTGCTTTTAAGCAGAGCACCTCTGCAGCTTGCATTCCAACTGCCTGGTCTCATTTAAGTCCAAATTAAAGCAGCCAGTGCTGCCAAACATTACGTTAAGCAAGATGACTCTATATCCCCTTGAAATTTTAACTCCCACAGGCTTCCACTGAAGTTCTGCACACAAATAGTTAGTGTCAGCCATCCTTCATCTCAACAAAGCAGGGTCAACACCACATTTGGTCACAAAATGCTCAATAAATTGTAAAGAATCCTTAGAGCTCTTAGTCTAATACTAAGTGAGTGGTTTGGGATGGGAGACAGGAAAACTCAGTAGGCTTCTGTGGCTGATCTCAACCGGCTCCAGACAGGAGCTCGTTCAGCTGCTGGCAGTACCAGCATGGAGGGAGCTGCAGCAGCAGTCCCTCCCCAGAGGCTACAGGAACTGCATGCTGTCTGGAGGGAAAATTCCTACACAGAGCCCCAGTTCTTGCTTGGGGCCAGGCTTGTTATCTGTAGGGAGAAATGGAAGCCTTCAGCCTTCTGCCCTCAACCCTTAAGTTAGAGCCACTCTCACAGCTTCCAGTCCACATGAATCACACAGATGTTATGGCTGTGTAAGATGGAAAGGAGGTGTTTTTCATATCTGCAATTCATCACAGGCTCCAATAGCATAAAAAACATAAAACTTGCTTTGAAATGTACTCTATCACATTCCACAGTTCCTCTAGGAACTTAAAAAGATCTGAAGCAGCACAGAGGAAGAGAGCAGGTAACTCAGGAGACTGTGCTCAAAGATCTGTGCAAGGTCCAAGCACTGACTGCTGAAGGACGTTCCTGAGGGATTCTGTGCTGGTAATGTGATCAGGTACATAAAAACAGGGCAGGATATTTAGCACCCTTTGATGCTGCTCAGGACTATATTACAGCTAATAGGAGACTAATTAATTAAAGGACATATAGCTGTGATTCCAGAGAGATACTGTCTCTGTTTGCCAAGGGCGGACCAGGAGAAACTGTCATTTTAATACAGAACGTTTGCACAGAAATAGCCAGCAAGTGACTAGAGAGGAAGGATGAAGATATGACAGTATATGCAAGGTTTTTGTTGTAGTTTGAAAAAAACAAAACCAGAAAACCAACCAAGAAAACCACCAAACCAAACAAACCCAAAACACCACACAACTTCTCCTTTATGAACTCTTGGCGTGGACGTAAGAACAATGGAGTTCAGACCTCAAACTGAAATGTGGCAAATTCTAGCAAACTGATGAGGCCAACAACACACCAAGACTGATAAAGACTGGAGTATCTTTTTTTAAAAAAAAAGTCAATAATAACACCCTTATGTATCCCATGTATCCTAATTAATACAAAACCAATACAAATATTTATGTTGCAATTAATGACTGGAAGGGCACAATTTCTTGTGATCTCAGTCCTAGACGGATATTCAGTGTCACAAGATAATTATAAACATGTTTAGGATCAGACCATCCAACTATTTAGCCTTTTTTCTGAACTGCTATTACCATCCCCTTTTAAGTCAAAGGTGTTTCTGGATAGGATCCCACAAAACAATTCCCAGCCAGCAGTAACTTTCACTGTTTAACTTCTAATGGCTGCAAAAAACATATAGGAGGGCCTCTCAGGCAAATTAGCATCTTAAGTCATGAACTGAGTACTGATCCTTCGCATTAACATCTCTGTATATTTCTCAGATCCAAATGGGCAAAAAAAAAAATCCTATTTACTTCAGCATACAGAAAGTGTTTCCATAATATCCTCTGAGGATGCTTCATACTTCAAAAATCAAAACAGACACTGTTCAGATTTTATTTTTAAATTGAATCTCATTTGAGCTGAGCACAATGTAGTGTTCCTGAAATGGTACCTATAATAAGCTCTCAGCCTCAAAATGGGAACTGGAAGTGCTTTGATAAATGAATTGTAAAGGCCAGCCAGCTAGTTTCGTTGTCACTTGTGGAAACACATCTGTATCCTGTGCTGACATGCTATTTTGTTTTACTGCAAACCACACAAGTCTGCATCCAGAGAGGACAACATATTAGTCATCACCAGTGTCCTCACACAGCCTCTTCCCAGCTCTTGCTGCCCGAAATGGCAGATGTGCTCTCACCTTTTGCAGGCTGTCAGTACCTGTTGCTAGCTGTTGCTCCACTGAGATTACCTGTCAGATTCTAATCCCTGGATTTACACACAAGCACTGTTTATCATCTGCAATGGCCAAACTACTCATGAGTAAAAGAAGGGCTCAGTGAGAGACTGAGCGAGCTTTGGAACATCACAGAAAGGCTGAGCCCTGCACCAAGGGCATTGCCTGTGAGGCTGAGCACAGAAGGCTGCTTTGGAACACCACGGTGTGTATATGCAGGACACCTGACTTCACTGAGTTTGCTTTGTTTTGAATTTTCCTAATATCTTGCCTATTCATAGACCAGCATGACTTATAAGGGTCTATCATGAGGTAGCTCTTGTCAGGATGGCCAAGTGTCCAGTTCTTGGTCAATGTCTATGGTGACACATGCCTAGTCCATGGTACAGACAAGGGAATCTCCTCTGAAGGGGCAAGACCTCATACAACACACATTCCTTGATAATCTGCACAATCCTGAAAACAGAGGCAGGAATGAGGTGGGTGATGGATAGGCAGCGATGCCAGAGGTTGAGCAACTAGGAAAGAAAGGTCTGTAGGGTAAACCTCCCCTCATTTTGCTTACATAAATTACACCAATGAACTACCTGTGCTGGGTTTGTTTTCCTTTAATCAGCTATGGGCTACTTAAAACTCAGGCTATGGCTTTGTGGTTAATGCATCTTCTCTTAAAGAAGTAATAAAAGAGTAGGGAATAAGTCACAAAGCAAATCAAAGGGATGGTTGAGAAAGGGAGAACCAAATCCTTTGCATCTGCTCAGCACATTCACCACTGCCTCTTACTTGCCCTATCCTCCTGCTCCCATAGCAAAAGGAGGAATGCTGGGGGACACATTGGTCAGCCTCAACTCAACATAGAAAGGTACTAGGATGATCTTAAGATGAACAGGGTAGGGTTACAGGACACCAAAACAAATGTGAAAGCACCTAAAAAGTAATCACTGCTGAATGAGGTGGGTGCCCTGGTGACAGAGGATATAAAGAAGGCAGAGGTGCTGAACGCCTTCTTTGCCTCTGTCTTTATTGCTGCAGACCCTCCCCAGGGGCCCCAGATCCCTGAAGCCCCAAAAGAAGTCAGGATGAAGGAGGAGTTTGCCTTGGTAGATAAGGATTGGGTGAGGGATCAGCTGAGCAATCTGGACATCCATAAATCAATGGGTCCAGATGGAAAACACCCATGGGTGCTGAGGGAGCTGGCAGAGGTCATTGCTGGGCCACTCTCCATCATCTTTGGTCAGTCGTGGGCAACAGGAGAGGTGCCTGAGGACTGGAGAACAGCAAATGTCACTCCAGTCTACAAGAAGGACAAGAAGGAGGACCCGGGTAACTATAGACCGGTCAGCATCACCTCCATCCCTGGAAAGGTGATGGAACAACTTATTCTTGGCACTCTCTCAGCATATCAAGGACAAGAGGGTCATTAAGAGTAGTCAACATGGTTTTACAAAGGGGAAGTCATGTTTGATCAACTTTATAGCTTTCTATGAGGAAGTAACTAGGTGGATAGATGATGGTAAGACAGTAGATATGGTTTATCTTGATTTCAGTAAAGCATTTGACACTGTCTCCCACAGCATCCTTGTAGATAAACTAAGGAAGTGTGCTCTTGATGGTCAGGTAGTGAGGTGGATCATGAACTGGTTGAAAGGAAGAAGTCAGAGAGTTGTGGTCAATGGGACAGAATCTAGTTGGAGGTCTGTGACTAGTGGAGTCCCTCAGGGGTCAGTACTGGGACCGGTGTTGTTCAATACCTTCATCAACAACCTGGATGAGGGAACAGAGTGTGCCCTCAGCAAGTTTGCTGATGACACTGAACCGGGAGGAGTGGCTGACACACCAGAAGGCTGTGCTGTCATTCAGTGAGACCTGGACAGGCTGGAGAGTTGGGCGGGGAGAAACTTGATGAAATTCCACAAGGGCAAGTGTAGAGTCTTGCATCTGGGGAAGAACAACCCCATGTACCAGTTCAGGTTGGGGGCTGACCCGCCTGGAGAGCAGTGTAGGAGAAAGGGACCTGGGGGTCCTGGTGGACAGGAGGATGACCATGAGCCAGCAATGTGCCCTTGTAGCCAAGAAGGCCAATGGCATCCTGGGATGCATTAAAAAAGGGGAGGTTAGTAGGACAAGGGAGGTTCTCCTCCCCTTCTATTCTGCCTTGGTGAGGCCACATCTGGAATATTGTGTCCAGCTCTGGGCCCCTCAGTTCAAGAAGGACCTGCTGCAGTTGTCCCGCCCGGGCCCCGCAGCACAGGGCGGAGCAGCCGCCAGAGCAGCCGCCCAGCACTTCCCGGGCCCGGCCGCTCGCACTGGGCACCATCAGCCCAGCAGAACTGACCCTCCCTGTGGGACTGCAGTCCCTGAGTGGAGAGGAGTGTTCTCTCAGCAGCACACAGCCAAACCCAGGCATCGAGAGGAACACCCTGCACCACCAAAGGGTCATCTGACTAGAGAGGAGCGATGACTGTTCATCAAGTTACAGTTCAGGCTGCCATACCAGACTGAAATAGTCAAGCAAAACTGCGGGTAACAGGCAGGGCTAAATCATAAAAAATTCTCTACAGGGATGACTGAATCCTGCTGTCACATAATTATCTGCTTAGATCAACAGCATCTGACACTCCTGATCCTGTGGTTGTTTGCAGGCTCAAGCCATAGGCAGCAGATGATTCAAAAGCAAGTTCTTCCTTTGTTTAAACTATCTCACTTCATAAATTAATTGCATTTAATCACACGATCAAAGCCAGACTCTCTGTCGCGGAAGAAAACCAATGTAGTTTAGTTATTACATTTCATAGCTTGTGCTGCTCCAAACTACAGAGACATTTAAAAGCAGAGAACATTTTGCCAGTCGTCAGAGACCCACAGTCTAAAACCACACCCTTACGATGCAAAGTACAACTCAAAGCAAGCTTTCACAAAATTACAAGCAAACTAGATCTGTATTCCTTTGCCAAATACCCAGTACTCTGCAGAAATCCAAGCAAAAATGAGTCTGCACCACTGGTCAACTGGTCATTTTTCTTCCACATAACACCCACAAAATATTCTTTAATATTCCAATGAGACCATTATACATCTTTGAAAGAGTCCTGATTTCAAGGACACTCTTCATACTGTATTTGCTTTAGCAGTGCTTGTTACTTTTGCTTGACTTGGTATATATGAAGTTGAGGTTACGTGAGAATACTTGCTCTTGACCAAGGACAGACAGAAATATCAACATAAAAGCACCCTGTAGTCCTAGAGAAAGAACTGTCTGCAAATTTTGCACCAGGCCAACTGTTGTGACACGAGGGTACAGAAGAAAAACAAGCAAATTAGGACTGAAGTGAGCTCACAGGGAAAGTATTCTGCCCTGAGGGATGTTTACCTCCTAGAACTGGCTCATAGGCTCTCTTACAAATACTGCTCAGACTAGGCAAGATAGAGGGGCAGTGAGATTTTATACAGCAACAGTGATTTCACTCTTGCGGATACACAAGTCTTGCCCTGTTGCTAAAACGTATTCAAACATATAGCTTATCTGCAACCATTTATAAACAAGTCCATGTAACAGAGAGGTATAGAAAACCTGAGACTAACATCCCCCTCTCTCTCGCACACATTTGTTCATTTGTTTTTTAAAATTCTTATACATCTTTTTATATTTAGTTTCAAGTGTAGGAATGGTGCAGCTTTTCTAAGAGTGAATTAGATTGTTTGGAAGAATGAGATTTATTTCAAAAGTAAATTGTTATGAAATGTCTCTCTGATCTTCACTGTCACGGGTTTCACATAAATTCTAGTTTTATAACTACAATCCATATCTGTAAAACGCACATTTTTAGTCCAAGGATCAAGAACTATTTCAGCCCAATGCAAGGGAAAATACACATGTGCCAGCAAACAAAGAATTTTGTACTGTTAACAGTACAGCAGCTAAAAAAAAAATAAATTAAAAATCACAGGTGAAGTTCACACTGCAGCTATTTTAAGGATGACTTTTTATGAACAGCTCTGTAGCACAGCTCTTCTCAGTTGCTAGGGTAATTTGGGTAGGGCGTGTATGGGGGTTTATTTTGTTTCACAACTCCAGTATTCAGTGGCTTGACTCTGCTAGCAAAGTCAGTAACACCTTTCCAAACTGACACAAAGACTATCACTACAAACACAGATTACACATTTCTACCTTCCCCCAAAACACAATACAGTGTTTCTTACCTATTTGGTCCTCAGGAATCAGTGATTCGATTGGGGGATCAAGTTCAGAGCTTTGGGACAAATAGTTCTTGACTTGGGTCATGAACTGCCGGATGGTTTGCAGCATATCAGTGCTTGAAACATGGCACTCCTTGTTTTCCTGCAGAAAGCTGACATAGTCCTGCACTAGGCATCCAAAATAAGTGCGTTTGTCCCGGGACATCTCTGCAATTTTCTTAATCATCCTCTTTTCAGGAGTCATGAAGGAACTGAAAACCCCACTGACTTTCCGTAGCTGAGATTTCACAATCTTGGGGAGAACAAATGAACTGTTTCTTTTCTTCTTGGGCTTCAAAGGGGGTGCCATGCTCTCTTGGTCACTTTCCCCCTCAAAATCCTCCAGGCTGCTGTTGGTGTCCCCCTCATAGCCGAACAGCGGCATGCTCCGGTCGAAGTCCAGCGAGTCAGATGAGGAGGTGGAAATGCTCATGTCGCTCAGCCTCTGCCTGCCTCCATTCCACGGTATGTGTGACTCAGAGCTGGCAGCTACCGTCTTTTTGGCAGCT
Source organism: Chaetura pelagica (assembly GCF_000747805.2). Classification (NCBI taxonomy): domain Eukaryota; kingdom Metazoa; phylum Chordata; class Aves; order Apodiformes; family Apodidae; genus Chaetura; species Chaetura pelagica. The sequence continues at coordinate 137,236 of NW_009952091.1, read as the reverse complement.
GCTGGAGCAGGCTCAGGCAGGGTTTCACCTGGAATGCCAGCAGCTTCAGGCACAGGCACTGAGCTGCAGCCAGGTCGAGTGATCCCTGCAGTCTTTGAGCTTCCACCTTCCACGTCCGAGCAAGCAGCCTGCTTCTTCAGCCGAGGAGGCGGAATAGGGGTTGGTTTACTCTGCAGCAAATCCAAGCCTCTCTCTTTCTTGTGGTTGACTGTTTCTGGCATGCTTGTCTGCTTTATAGTCCTGGAAAGCTGTGGACTCGTGAGGATGCTATTAATAGAAGGAGGTGGTGGCCGGGGCGGCGGGGAGCGAGGCCTCGCTGTGCCATTCACGTCTGGAGTTCTCGGGCTCTGCCTTTTCAGACTTCCACTGACATCCTGGCTGTGCACTTTCAAGAAGAGGGGATTAATGAAGCACAGCGCTCCGTTGGTCTGGCTGCACTCCAGCTCCGAGGGCGTTCTGGTCCGTATAGAATGCACTCCATTTATAAGGCAGAGCTGGCGTGAGTCTCTACAAGCACCATCTGAAGGCAGAGGCCTGCGAGGAGGTGAAGGATCCAGGGGGCTGCTGTTGGCTGGGGAGCTCCAGAAGTCTGAAAACCACCATTGCGTTAACGTAAGAATACAAACAGAAGGCAGACAGCTTTCAGAACACTTAGCTCGACAGCACCAGTTTCAAGCATTCACAAATGTAGACAAGTTTTTATTAATTCAGGGTGGGGGTGGGAGGGAATAAATCCAATTGAACCTCTTTAAGAATCACCAGACATAATTGCATGCTACACACCCAGGGCTGCTCTTCCTCATTTATAAACACCATGACCAATGTGTAGCTTGAAATCAGCTTACTGAACTAAGCTTAAAAAGAAACTGAGAATCAAATAAAGGAATGGAGACTGTAACACTGTAATTCTTGCCATCTTGAGACTGAAATGAACACACACTACTCACTGCTATATCTCAGGAGAAAAAAGTCTACATTCTCAGATGGCATTAATAAGCTTACTCCATTAAAGGCAGCAGTTAGGCTGATTTACACCAGCTAATGGCTACTTAGGGAAATTCACCAAAAATTCTGGTTTGGTTTCCTTTGATAGTGAACGAATTAAACTACACATGAAAAGACAGCTCACATTTTGCTGTGGTGGGAGCACACATTATCTTTAGCTATGCAGACCAAATGCTGGAGTCTCTTTAGAGCACTGTCCTGCAGCCCTGCCTCTGCAATGGTGACATAGTTTGCCTGAGGTTTTAGACACTCAGCAGCACACAGACTAAATGTGTAGTCCCACACCAGCAGTGTGGAAAACCTGTGCTAAACCAGCATGTTTCAGCTGCAGCCTCTGCACTTGTTCCAGCGTAAGCATGTTTTTGTAACTGAGTCAATGGTAAAGCCCATTGGCTCTGGTAAGTATGAAAATTGAAACCAGACAAGCCTGTGAGGACAGCAATCAGTCTGAAATAATGGAGGAATACCAGAGGAGTGAGATTTTGTTAAAATTTGCGAAGCCTGACACGGGCCCTTTCCTGTAGCGTCAAGATGCCTCATTTGGGCTGTTAAGCAATGACACCTGGGCCCAACTGTGTGAATGCACAGCACTCAACAACAGCATCCATCACAGAGTGTCTTGCCTATGGAGCCAGAGACAGGAAAACAGCCTGGTGACAGGCTGCTGCCAGAGAACATGTATGGGCACAGACATATTTCTCTACATAGTCATGCAACACTGCTGTTTTTATCCAGCTCTGTGACTCCACATCCTGCCTGCAGATCCCTCAGCAGACTGCCAAGTGTGCCTGGCACGTGGGCTGCAGCAAACATGCACGATGGAAGTGCTGCTGCAGATGAAACAAGAGAGACACAGAGGGAATCTTATGTTCAGCACCTGGAACCTTACAGGTTGGCAACAGCCTTGACACCTTTACCCTCAGTTCTTCCTGATGTGGTTTGCTGGGCTTCATGCCTTGTGCATTTCTCCCCCTCTGATCCTGTGGTGCAACAGAGCTCTGGCAGGAGCTACCACTCTCCGTGTTCAGACCAGGGCATTCAGCACCTACATGTTGCTTAAGGAAAGCTCACACTTAACAGAAAGGACTCTTCAGAGCTTTTTGGTACCTCTTGGGTCTACAGTGTTCAAGGGGTGACTTCTTGGTGTAATCTTTTGCATGTGGACACCTGAAACTCCATCAAAATCTCAGCTTTGTTGCCCAGCTTTTGCTCACAGTCACTGTGATCTTAATCTGGTGTACGGTAGATAACTGACCCTAAATACACCAACCACACAGTTCAAAACTGATCCATCAGCCTCCTCCTTAGTTTTAAACGCATCAGCTTAAAGAAACAACATACGCAATGTAGCCAGTGACTGTTCAAGAGCAAGACTAACTCTGCAGCAAGCAGGCCATGGTGCTCCGGGGTACTGAGGACAAAGACACTGTGGTCAGTCTGGAGAGCTTGCTCAACACAACCATTATCATCTCCTATGGACAAACCCACCTAATATTACTTTAAAGCTTCCATATATCACTGGGAGACTGTCTTTACAACACTGTATCTCAATTAGACCTGTTTGGTTTTTTTCCTCATTCAAACATGCACCTTATCAACAGCTCTCTTTGCCTCTGTTCCAAAGAAAATCCATACTTTGTCTCCTGTCTAAAACAAATCCCTTAATTGCATTGCTAGTGCAGTGAAACAAATACATATGGCTTTGCTGCAAAGTCCCACCACATAGCCTCATGCTGAGGCTATGATTTCCTGAGGAACCATTTCTTAACCAAAGATGATTCAAATATCTGCTGGGACAAAGACTGCTGACAGTCAACAGTCCCTTCCTGCAAAAGGAAATGAAGCTATTCAGCACTTTGTAGGAGTTGCTCAACCACTCATCTGAGGGAGCCTGTGATTCAAACCCCACCAGACTCTGCACCTCCTACACACTCCAGGTACAAGGCTTTACAGAGAGCCTGCATTTGGTCATAGCAGTAGCGTCAAGGGATGAAAGGACATGTCCCTGCATTTTCTTTTGTTTTGGTTTTCTTTACATTTCACTAAACCAACACCAATGTACACTGATACATCCTGCAGATCCTATGTACACACTTCTTTTTTTAGTAAGTCATCAAGCCACTAATCTCCAGAATCATCATTCTAAGATCATGTCAATCTGAAGAGAAGTCTCACCAACAGTGAATGTCAGTTCCTACACTCTCCTGGTAACTCCAGCAAATTATCAAGCCAGTGCCTAGTATGTGAGCCTACAGCCAACACTAGCCCTTGGAGGAGGAGCTACATCAAACCTATGTCTGGGGATTACAAAACTTGCTTTGCCCAAGGGCTGCCCAGAGAGGGGAAAGGAGAAGGGAGGAAGGAAACAGCACCAACAAAAATATCACAGAAGGAAGGAAGAGCACCAAGGTCACCATTTGGCAGTAGAGAAGCTGCTTTTCTAAATGATATCTGTAGCATCACTGATCAATATGAACTATATACTGATACAGACTGTTTCTTCAAGCTTTCAGCAATGCCACAGGGAAGGAAATCTATGGAGAGAACTACTTACTCAGTCCAAGCTGAGCAATCTCTTCAAGTTCAACTTCTGTCTTTGCTGCAGCAATAGCATGAGGCAATTTCAGGGTGAATGGAAGGACATCCCTGTCGTCAAAGAGAAAAACAATTATGGTTTTCACAACAAAACCCATTGTTTTAAAAGCATTTGTTCTCAATACTGACAGTAGCTGAGCTGTGATTCTTATTTTCTTCTTGAACTGTAGCAGGAGCCTTAAACACACAGCACAGAGTGAAAATATTACCAACCCCGGCCTCCTTTACATGGGAAAGTGGTGTGAAGTGCAAATGACAGTCAAGACCCCAGGACTCTCTCCAGGCTAATTTCCACAGAGCCATCCAATATTTTCTCCCATTACCATAGAGGCACTTACACCTGGTCTTTCACAAGCATACCAGTGAGATGCAAAACTGTTACCTGCCCTAAGCCCTTCAACAAAACTTATTTCCTGAATACGCTGTTGACTGCTCTCCAATTTGAACTCCAGTTCTCAGAATAAAACTTGAAGAGTACATGGACAGCCCTCTAAAAATTTCTAAGTTAGGATGTTTTGGTGCTACTCTGTTCTAAGGCTGAAAACACACTTTAAGAAAGTCTTTATAATTTATTCTAAGATCTGGATTCTCTTCACTGCATACTAGAAGATTAATAAATTTTTGCAAAGGGAGACGCATTAATGCATGAACAACAACATAAGTCACATCCAGTGTAAAAGAGATTTTAAGGGGCAAAACTACTCAACCATATGTACATTGTACAAGTACTACCATCGACCAGGACTATACCTGCCCAACTGCTACTGATACACCCTCAAACATCAGTGCATGCCGAACTGCAAAAACTGTAGCAGAAGCACCTATGTAATTAACAGTAAATGAGAACAAATGGAGCACAGGTATCCTACATACAACTGGTGTCAGCATAATTTAAGGATGTGAACAAGCCAACCATCTGTGGTAGTGGGGTTTTGTCACATAAATATTCTCTGTTGTACATTAACTTGAAAAAAACAGGATCTCACCACATCACTCAAATTCAGATCAAACATATGCACAAGACTGATACACTAGCTAAAAAGCATTTGAAAAGACACTTAAAACAACATACCAGAGATAATCTAGGGTCTAGTACACCTTCATGGACTCAGTACAAAGACAGGAAACCCTTGACTCCTCATAGGCCCTGCAGCCTCAGTGGTGACTGGGGGAGAGCAGGATACTGGTTTTGTACATGTCATTATTTTCTTTTTCATCATTATTGTTTCATTAAAGCTGTGTACTTCAGTTTCCAAACCGTACGTCTCTGTCTCTTACTCTCTTTCCTTTCCCTTTCTGGGAAGGGAGAAAAGTTTATAGAGAGTATTTGCCATTCATTTAATTGCCAGCCCTGCACTAAACCTTGACGATATCACAGTGAACCAAACCCTTGAGACTTCTGTTTCAAGACAGTCTAGCAGTCTGACTCAGAGCATAACACCGTCTTACCTGCTAATGCAGTAGAAAGCAATGAGCCTGAATAAATCAGCAAAACTTATTCCAGACCCCTCCAAGGAAAATGCTGTGAAGAAAGTTACAAGTAAGAAAGCATCACATGTCTAACCAGCATTTCTAAGAAAAGCTTAATAAAATGCAACTCAGATTTTTAATAAAATTAGTAAGTTTGCACCATCAAACGAACTACTGTTTGGTTAAGAAAAAGCAACTGTATGTAGGAGCACATCTCTGTGTAAGACATTTTCAAGAATACATAGTATTATACAGATAGCCTTGGTGGGGGTTTTGCTTTTGTATTCCAAACACATGGTCTACTTCCTGGGAAACAGATCAAGGTATGATTAGAACTGCACAATGTTTTGCTAATAGACAATAAAACAATAACTGAGGCTTTGTTTGCCCAGTGTACTAATATACCTTATTTTAAATCTCCTATTTCCTCCTCTTGCATTCCATCCTACTCATCTTCTCCCCAGATGTGTTGGCAACCTAAACATAATTCTTCATTCAATTCAAGAAAAGCGTTTGACCTGAAAAGCCTGTTAAAAAATCCTCAGACAATTCTGCTTTGTGCTATTGCCTTGCACAATGGGAAAGGAAGACATGAACAACGCCTTTAGTTTTTTTCCCCACTCCATACCGCTGTTTCCTATTGATAGAAATAATTGTTCACAGTAATAATGACAGGGAAGTGATTGCCACCTCCCTTACATTAGGTGCTCTCTGACTCCAGAGGCAAATCTGGGCTGCAACAAGGCAGACTCCTGGCCTTGGTGGGGAAAGCCAAAAGCCACACAGCAGCTTTGGGTCCCTCAGCAATGCCTCTCTGTGAGCAGCAAAGGTGTAATTTTGTCACAACTCAGTGCTGTACAGCCAGCTGCCCCAGGCCAAGATTTCACTACTACTGACTGTAGAGTCTGCACATCAACCAGAGAATTCTGGTCAAGTTCTGTTCATTTATCTGGCCTTCACATGGAAGGCCAGGTCAACCTGGCCATTGCTGTGCCCAGAAAAGGGGGTTTCTTTCACAAAGACACTACCAATGCAGACAGTAAGCATGCAGGTGATTTGGGCTCAGCTAAGATCAGAGTTCACATCCGTGACCACAATTAGAACCTCAGCTATAACTGGTGAGTAAAATCGTCAGTACACACTTCCCCCTTGTGATCTTTCATGGACAAGCTTTTACAATACATTATTATTTTAGTTTTTATCTAAACGAGAGGCAGGGAATTCATTAGTACAAGATCACACTTAGATCAGTTGTGACTGATAGCTTTCTCTTTGCCAAGCATTTTTTGCAACTGAAACCAAAACCAGATACACAGAATTAACTTTTTGTTACTGTGGCAATGAAGGGAGCTGTAAAAAGGAAAACAACTCAACTAACATTATCCCTGTTCACTAATGGAAAGAGAAGTCTGTCCCAGACCCTCTGTCTCAGGGAAGTTTAACTGAAATTGTTGCCAGTTTTCTCTGGTTTTCATTTTCTCGTTAAAATGAACCACTTGCAGTTTCTGCACCACATACATTCACCAGCTGCAGCTTCCTTTTTTCATTCCTGTATCTCAAACATATTTTTCAAACCCTTCCTTTAAGTGCAGCATCAGTTTAAAAGTGACTGGAATTCTAGTATTTGCTCATTTCTATTAGAAAACAGGGAACAAATCTAGCTGGAATTCAAAAAGAAATATGACTGATCTTGCATCAGAAAAAGCTCCTAAGGATTAAAATCCATCTAATTACTACATTAAAAGATAAAACAAAACACCACATCCAAATTTGTATTCACAAGAGAGCTCATGACAGAGTTGCATCCAAAAGCACAAGGAAATGCAAGGACAGTTCACTGACAGCAGACAGGATTACAGACTGTTTCTACAGAAAAGGGTAACTAATAATCAGTGAATCCTGGATTCAGCCAGGTACACACAAGAAATATTGCAGTTGTGTCCAGCACTGACTTAAGAATTTCTGTTCCTCTTCCCTTCTCCAGGCTGTCTGTGACCCCCACAGATGGCACCATCTGTGACACCATTTGCATGACTTTTTGGGTGCCAGAAGCCCAGAGTGTTCCTGGTTCACACAGGGTGATGAGTAGCTGTGAAGTAGGTACTTGAAACTTACTGTATGTGCTTTCTTTTATTGCAAATTCTTTTAGGCAAGACCCACAGTCACTGGGCAGGCGAAGAGAGATTACTTTCTTCTGCAGTCTTGCAGATTTCCTAACCAGAAATATCTGTGGTGAAGAAGGCAAAAAGGACATGGTGTTAGCTTCATCACAGATGCCTTAACACAGACAGACTATTGACAAAAGGAACAAAAACAACTTGGTCTCTGATCTCTACAAAACATCTCACTCATTACTGTGTCAGGTTCAACAGCTTGGTGTAAAATGGCAGCAGAACATTTAGAAAAGCATCTCATCATTGTATAACACAGACACATGACACCAGGCCCAAGCTTTCCAGTTTAACACACAGCAAATCCTAAGCCTTGAGTCAAACTGCAGAGTCTGAAGGAGACTGTCTGTGGAGTGCTCCTGTGTCCCACCAGCCCATTCATGCCATCCCCTGCGCCAGGACGGAGGCAGCACTAAAACATCCTCATCCACACACACTGGGCCTGGGTTCCACCACAGCAACTTCACTGCAGGCATCAGTGAAGGATAAAACGCTGACATCCCTCATTTATTTGTGGCTTTCTCCTTACAGGGAAATACATCTGTTACATGCAGCCCAGGTTAGCAAGGTCCAGCTTTGGAGCTGTAACTGCAGCAGTCTACTTCTCAGCTCCAGAGGACTCCAAACTAGAACCCAGCATATCAGCCCAGGTAATGAGTCACACTCCAGGGGGTCCAGCAGCCAAGGGCTCAGGAAGCCCTCACTTGGATTATCCAAAGGACAGAAGAAATGGGGGCCGGATGTTGGTTGGCTGGGGTTTTTTTGCCATTGGTTTTATGATTTGGTTTTTGGTTTTCATTTTTGTTTTTTTAACACTTGCACCAAATAAATTGAAATGTAACTTCTTACCCCAGGAGGCTGGGCCTGCAGAATTTCCATGGCTTCAGCATCATTCAGACCCAGCTGCAGCCACACAGGGTGAGTATGGAGGAGCTTGTCCAGTATGCTTAGCTTGTTGGATAGGCTGTCATATCCAGAGTCCCGGGGGCAGCTTTTGACATCCTTTTTCTCAGGACAGGCATTACCCATGTCCTTTACTAGCCTGTGAAAAATTTTACAAAAATTAAATTAGACATAATTAGCATAAAAAAATCACTCAGTTCAGCAGAGTTATCACAAAGCTAATAGCACTGCTGGCACTCTGGAGTGGTATTTCTCCTACTGAGATTTCATATAATTAGCACACAAAAAATTCTCTAATCCATAAGATTTATTTCTTTCACTTGTCCTCCAGTTAACAGCTACTTTAGTAGTCTTAGCATTTTTCCATTAGCTAGTTGAAATTTGGCAGTCACTTCAGATACAGGTGTAAATGCAGACATGACTGATTTAACATTTCATCTTCTTTCTTTGTTACATTCACATTTTAAAAACTTCTATTGAAAGGTATTGGTGCAATTCAGGTTTTTATTCCCAGATAGACTGCAAAGCTGGAACCCACAGAAATCTTCCTCTGTCCTGCCTGCCAGAAAAATCTGTTCAATACTCTGACAGCGGAGCAACCCACCACCTGCTGGCGATCACAGCACCGAACACAAGCACTTTCTGTTTGCTTGTAAGGATTATTTTCACAAGAGAAGCCCACAAACCAGCATCATTTGATCTTATCTCCAGACTACTGTCTCTGCTACACCTTCCTCGTTACCTCTGCAGCTGATATCTTTGTTCCCTTGTGCTAATGAGCTGCCAAAGACCTCAGTTAGGAGAAAAGAAAAAGGAGAAAGAAAAAAAGGGGGGAAAAAAAGGGTTAAATTCCCCAAATAACCCTCTCTAAGGCACAGCTCCATTAAGAAATATCCTAAGTGGTAGTCATCCGTGCTCTAAATTCTCTATAAATATTGACAATTTTGCCATGGAAGTTCCTTACCTCATATTTTAGTCCTACACTTCCCAGGATCAGAAGTGAAGAATTGTGTATTTATGCTCCAAATTCCTTTGGCTCTGGATTGATCCTGATGTGAGGAATAAAGGCTAAGCTAAGTGTGAATGTGGCAAACTAATTATAGAATCGTTTAGGTTGGAAAAGACCTTTAAGATCATTGAGTCCAACCATGAATTATTGAACTGTAAGCATAAAAAAACTGCTACCTGATGTAAACTTTTATTAATCCTTTTTTTTTTTCTCTCTTACATCATCAAATGGTACTGTCTTGCTCATCTTTAAGCAAAGCTAAACTGCTGTAAAGGCAAGACAACCTGTTACTTTTCTATTTTATTACTCTTGTAGTTTTTTTCCATTCTATACCTTTTGAAATTTATTTGGGGCAGGGCAGCTAAAGTTACTGCTACATTCAGTAATGGAGTACAGTTCTTGGGGGCTACAGATACTTGTCGTGCATTAAAAAAATCCAAATTAATTAAATATTTTGATAATTTGTTATGCAAAGCATTGCCATCATCCCCATAACCCAGTACCCTTGCAAGTGTGTTGTTGGTTCAAATTCCTTTTTTTTTTTTTTTTTTTTTGACCTAGAAGTACAAGCTATGATTCTTCCAGTGCTAGAAATCACTAGAGAACAGTTACTCTGGTAACAGCTTCCTTAGGACAATATTTGAGCACTGACCAAAACTGCCCTGCAAGCTCAGGATCTGACTCACTAAGATGTCAGGCCCAGAGGTTGTGTTCTTCCCACAGACCTTTCTGAAGGCACAGGAGGCCCTGAGCAGCAGAGGGCAACACAGCTGCATCTCTCCACTGCAAACTGCCTTGTAGCTCTTCTAAACTTCGTGTTGTGGACAGGCAAGCAGCATCATTAACAGCATTTACCACCTTCATAGTGCCAGCTACTGGACCCAGAGCAAGTGGGTAGAGACTTTACAAGTACAGAACACTGAATACTTAAAACCGACCAACCAAGCAAAAATCCTCCCCCAAACCCACAGCAAAACTTACCAACTAAACAAGAAAAAAAACATAAACCACCAAAGTGCTTTTTTCTAGCTTTGGTTAGCAACTTAGCAGCATCTCTGGACAGGGTTAAAAAGGAAAGGTAATGGAGTACAGAACTTTTACAGCATGCTCAGATAAGAACAGACACAATCATTCACACTTTTCATTCCCTGGATCAGTTATCACTACCAGATCACAGAATCATAGAAGGTATGGTGTTAGAAGGGACCTTTAAAGGTCATCTAGTCCAGTCCCCCCTGCAGTGCACAAGGACATTTTTAACTAGATCAGGTTGCTCAGAGCCTTGTCAATGAAGCCTGACCTTGAATGTTCCCACGGATGGAATCTCTACCACTTCTCTGGACAACCTGTTACAGTGATCCACCACCCTCATTGTAAAGAACTTCCTAATATCTGACCTAAATCTCCCCTGCCATTGCCCCTCATCCTCTCACTACACAACCTTGTAAACAATCCTGCCCCAGCTTTTTTGTAAGACCTTCATGTATTGGAAGGTCTCCCCGGAGCTTCCTCCTCTCCAGGCTGAACACCCCAACTCTCTCAGGCTGTCTTCATAGCAGAGTTGCTCCAGCCCTTGGATCATTTTTGTGGCCCTTCTCTGGACTCGTCTCAACAGCTCCATGTCCCTCTTGTGTTGAGGACTCCAGCGCTGGACGCTGTACTCCAGGTGGGGTCTTACAAGAGCAGAGCAGAGGGGCAGAATCATTTCCCTTGACCTGCTGGCCACAATTCACTCGGGTGCCTCTCCCATTCTTTTTTGTCCTCTTCCTCTGTTTTCTTATTTATGATGTGATGCCTTTTAGGCAGGGCATCTAACATGCAGATGATCTTCCCTCCCCCAAGTTTCAAAAGCTGCTGGTAACTGCCAATATGTCTTCAAAGGGCACAAAATACACAGGATCACCCTATGTGCAGAAGGGTTTGTATCAGTTATGACAGGGCTCTGAAACTGCCACTGTAAGAATCCTGAGTTCCCCTTTCAATCACAGTCCCAAAAGAACTTAAGTGTGTTGTAATGTATGAATCTTCACAAAAATGAAATAGTTAATCACATGACTGTTTCCACGAGCTGTTCCTCCAGCAAATATTGCTCAGAAGTTTCCTATTTACCTGCAGAGACAGTTAACAACATTACAAACAAAAGGCAGCCATGGCAAAGTGCAAGTTAAACACGGACACTGGTTGCAGGCCTAACTAGGTACAAGTTATTTCCATTCTTTGGTCAAGAGGTGGAAACTAAACATGTTGGAGAGAAAACATGCCTGAGAAGGAAAAACTTTTTTCCTACAAAAAAAGTTACATCACATGCAAAAGAAAGTGCACAGCTGGCATCAGCGGTAAGGACTCGCACTGCTTGGTACACCAAAACAATCATCTAAAGCTGGTGAGAGTTTGCACATGCAGGTAGGGTCACAGTGCACCTCTCTGGTATGGCCAGCTTGATGTTGTCAAACACATCCAAACCATTATAAAGCACAGAAGATTAATTTGAATACAGAACTATAAGGTTTTCGGAACCTCCAGGTACTGATACGCACAATCCCTTCCACATGCTGAGATCTGAGGAGGAATGCAACATGTGAACCCACAGCCCACTGACCTAGATACCCACGTACCTCCTTGTTGCAGCTGTTTCTGCCACCTCAAGAAATAACCCAAATATTATGAGTATCTGGTCATGATGAGATTTTCTACCACTCCAAAACACCACCAGTGCAAATTACCCCGATGTACCTCAGCTAGATCAGTACTAATATGCCATTGCAACCCACAGGAAGGTAAACTAGGAACAAACACTTAAAAAATATTTCCTATCCAAAACATAAATAAAGAGGCAGAGAGAAAGATCAGACTTGGTGAACTATCACAAGAGCATAGTTTGGAAAAAAAAAATCTGGCAAACCACATACAACCTCTGAGAAGCTGCTTCCCAAGGTCCCAGCGGTCAACATAGTCGAAGTCCACTGGTCTGTCCTGCAATGATCTGGCACTGCTGAGCATCCTAGTCTGAATTTATCTTTTATTCTTAAATTATTTTAATTCATGATCCAGGCACTAAACTTGCAGTTACACCCTGGCACATGGGAGTTCGTGGAATTTGTCACAACTGTAACATTATTTGGAACTAGGTTGTGTGCAACTTCTTTAGAAACAGCAGCATGCAAAGAAGAACCATTTGAATTCCTCACAATCACCTGATTAATTCACGTGCACAGAATGAGAAGTTGCTGGAACCAAAATGCTAGCAAAACATACTGTATATTATGCAACAACTAAATTTCTCTTCTGGTTATGTTTTTGGAATTTGAGGTTTTGTTTATTTTTTTACAGTGACTCCCAATATATGACAATCTGACCGGGTCACATCACACTCAAAATCAAAACACAGATCAGCATCCACGGATGGTCTGCTTCAATGCAGGGGTACTACACTGGCTCCTCTCCAGTGGGAGAGGAGTTTCAACACAACTCACAATGAATTAAAGAAAATACATGATTCATGCAATTTTCCTTAGCTTTGAGAAAACCCGTAAGCATGTGGGAAGTAAACAGAGGTAACTGCCAAGACAAACAAGACTGTGCTGCATCCCAACCAGACTTAGCTCACAGCAAAAAGAACAAGGAGCAGGTTGAAGCCTGTAACCAGCATGATACTCTCTCAGACCCACAGGGCTGTAACATTCATCTCAACCATGTCTCTATGAAGCAAATGTTCCTGCCCCCCACTCACTACAGCAATTTTCTTCTGGTCTCTCAAACCCTACCTGTGCCTCCTGCTCTAACCTTGAAAAACCTAAACTTTTAACATTTCTCCCATTTTTTGTGGGACTTGGGACAACAAGCCAATTGGCTCTGTGAAAACACCATCAACCTCCACTGGCCTCCTGCATTGATGAACACTGTCCTGAGGAATGGACTTTTCTCTCTTTGGGATTTTGGACACAGAGGAGGTGCATCCAGTGTGCACACACATCCCGTGAGGGTGACCAACACTGTTCCATGGGTTGCTGAGCCGAACTAAACTAAGTCAACTGCTCTAGGATTTACACATACACCCCACCACCCTGTGAAGAACTTACCCACCCTTCTGACATCATGAGAGGAGTTGGAGGAAGGAACTAGGTGGCTATCAGCATTTGAGGGATTCATTCTGCTCCCACACTACAGAGAAGGCTGGATATCAGCCCAAATCAAAGCTTTAGCTGATCGTCCCAGATGCACCCACTGTCCAGGAGGAGGGTCACAGTGAGAAACCAGGTTTGATACAATAATGAAGATAATAGAGACTCTGACTTGCGCTCACATGTCCACATTTCCTCACTCAATGTTTTTTGCTGGATTGGCCTTTGTTTTTAGGGTACTTGCACACCAGGATCATGCTACCAAGGGGGAGGGAGACAGAGGAAGGGGTTTGCTCTTTGCCCACAGCAGTAGGATGCTGAGCATCACCTCAGTAATGCAACTTAACAAGCCTTGAGGTCAACTTTTTGCCGTGGTGCAAAGGTTTGCAAAATGAAGCTGTGTCCAGATTCACTACTGCTACTCAGCAGCAAAGAATATTCCTCGTTTCTTTCCTAGTCGCAAGGGCAAACAGAAGAGCAACAAGCAGGTAAAGTGAATCTTTCTAAAACTGTAGATGAGTGCAAACCTTGCTCCAGTCACACCACAAGCTCCCCACAGTTAACCCAGTTTGACTCCCCGCTGCAAAACTGCCTGGATTTTTGTAAATCCTGCATTCTAGCAGACTTCAGTTGTGCCAGCCTAGACTATACCGTCATGTTGAGCATCAGCTGGGAGAGCCTCTGCTGAGCTTCACCTCCACTCCTCAGCACCTCATCCTCTCCATCCCACAAAGCCACTGGGGAAGAGGTTGTTGGGTACCTTCCTGCCAATAATAACACAAGTAATTCACCATGCAAGACACAGAAAACGACTCTACTGAGGTTAGTAACTGCTATGGAAAAAATCAAAAGACATGGGCACGGGGTCTGTCCAGTGCAAAACACGAGGGAGGGAGTCAAGTTCTGCCCTTGTTTCTGTCATGGTAACCGAACAGGAAGGGAACAAGCAGCTGCTGCAACAAAGCATCCATGAAGCCTTTCACAAGTTCCAGGAAGACCGGGGCTTTTCAGTCCTCCTGACTGAGGGGCAGCAGCAAGCTCTTCCCCTCACTGTTCTTCACAAAGACAGTGACACACAGGGGAGACCCAGTGCACCCCAAAAGGCCATCTGGATGCCACCAGCCACACTACATGAGCTCTCCCATCCTATGTGAATCTGGGCCGCCACTGTCTGCAGAAGCTCTCCACTTACCCTTGAAAAGGTCACCAGTATAGCGTGGGTCAGAAATTTACCCCATTTATGCCCTTTTCTGACAACTCCACTCATTTGCATTACTGAGGTATGTGTCTGCACTGAGAAAAAAGTCCAGGCATCCAACACGGTGGAATACTGAAACAGAGGATATGAGCCTCCCACTTACAACAGGTTTTTACAAGCCTCTTTTCTGCTTGGTTTTCCCATGCCTCCAAGTCAATTAATAACAACTTTGATACAACTTATTTCTTACATAGAAACATGCAGTTCAGATTTCTGTAGTCATATAAAAGTTGACCTGAATTCATTTATTCAGATTTCATATTTTACATTCATGATCCTAAAAATGACAGAAAAGAATGCATTTTTTTTAATTGGATAGCTATTACTTCAAAATGAAATTGAATTCAGCTTAGTTGTCATGGAAATGGCATAATTTACTTTTTAATGTTAGTTTTACTTATACAGTTTAATTAAAATTTTGCTCTCAAAATTAATAAATTCAGTTTTTTAAAAGCACATTGTAAAAAATTTCAGTTAAAAAAAATCCTCCAGATCTGTAAAATGAAGAGATTTAATTGACTGTTTCCACCAAGATTTTAGAACTAGTAGATCTTAGTCTTTCATGCATATGGTGTATTCAAAGATACAAGAAGCTTTTTCTTAACTGAAAATTAGCTAATGATAATTAATTAGCTCAATTCACTGAAATGAAGGAAGTATCCATCCATTCTGTCCTTGTAAAAGAACTGTGCTTTCAAAAGCTTTAGAACTTGAATACTGTGCAACCAGGGACATAGCCAAGTGCCTTCATTAGTTCAGCTACCTTACGTTCCTTACCACTTGGGCAACAAAGGTGCTGCTCAGTGTTTTATTTAAATCATTTAAATGTATTTTGTAGTAAGCTTGAGCACATCTTGAAAGTATCTACAGAAAGAAAAAAAAAAGGACAAAAAACATGGATGTCATTCTAAATAATGACTTAATTAACTCACTGTCTTGAAGAACAAAGCCCACCAGCTCCAGAGCTGGCCCAGGCCGTGCAGTCAGACAAGACAGAACACCTTAATAAGTTGCTTTTCTCTTGTAAAAAATGTGTTCGCGTGTTAACACAATGAATAAAATATTGAATACCCTTCAGACATCAATTTAACAGACGCTACCAATCAAGCACAACAGCTGTAGCAAAGCCACAATGCTGGGGTCCCACTGTGTCCACTTAAAGGTACAAGTTTAACATTTCAAATGTCCACAGTCCACATATGTGCAACATGATCTATTTTAAAAACCAGAAATTTTATCTGCTCTGTAACATTAACTCAATAATAATAACTCAAATCATTTTAGGGCTAAGGAAATGCCCCCATCTACTTATATTTTTTATGTGCAAGATACTCACATATAAGTGAATTTAAACACAAACTCACAAAAGCATCAGCTCATAACAGTCAATATTTTACTTCCTAACCTGAGAACATAAACAAATCATGTTATTCAATGCTGAATCTTCAGAGAGCCAGATGAAGCAATGCGCATTTTTTAGTCTTTACAGAGTGAAAACAAAGCTAATTGCCACAGACAATGGGAATAACATTAGTAGTTTCCTGCTTTATAGACATTCACCAGTATCCAAGGTTTGTGTAACAAGGAAGTAGAAATGAAATGCAGTTGCTTTTAAGAAGACATTACAGCAAATATATGGAACAACTGAATCTCTGGGCACTCCTGCACAAATGCAAGTTCCTTGAATTAGGAGTAAGAAAGATTATCTACACCCTCTATGTTGTCAGGAAGAAAAGTGCTAGGACATAAGCCACCAAGAAGAGAGCATAATTAAAATATTCCTGTCATGGTATACCTCCAGGAACGATGAAAATAAACATTTTAATCACCTTCGCAAATCAGCAGATTCATCTTCCACTGTGAGATCTGTCTGTACCATCTCCTGTTTCAGTTCTCCGATTTCTGAGGCAATTGTGTCAATGAGCTAGAAAGGGACAAAAATAGTATGACGTCAAGTCAGTGGAAGAGGCGTGGAAAAGAAGCCCGGGCAGCTTTAGTCACCAGAGATTACAATCTTTTTTCTTTTTTTTTCAAATTGCATCCTATTTGGACTTCCCCTTGCAAAAGAAAAAGTAAGGGTTGACTTACAGTCATTCTTGGAGGAAGAATAACTCCTGTTTGGTGCCAGTACAGAACCTTTCAGGCTAGCTAGCTTTTTTATTTAAATATATTAAATCTGTAGCTTCAACATATTATACACCAATTTAAAGAACAAAATGGTTTGATCATTTGTAGCATCTACTTTCTCAAATTAAAAGAAAATACATAATTAGAAGAGTTCCATCTGCAAGATTTACTTCAGAAGGGAGACTGTCAGCATTACACAACATTGTGGTGGATTAAAAAGTCACAAAATAAGGCAGAAATGGGCAGCTGCTTTTCACATTAGGTCTTGGATTGCTCTTGAACAGAAAAACTCAATTTAAAGAGACCTGTCTTGAAACACTTCAGCTCAAGTGGAATACACTAATTTTGAACATGAGGGCAAAAACTCATTTTAAAGCTGGTGAGATTAGCACTAGGGCTGTATCCTGAGAAACACAGCATTTGCTAGCCAGATGTCTGGGAAGCATTTTGTTAGGCCAAAACCAACAATGAAGTTTGCAAGGTACACTGTCCTGGACATTGTCTGTAGCAACTGCATCAAGTTTGCCTGACACACCACACCATGACAGTGTATAAACCTTGGCAGTGATCCCCCGCTCCTGCCTGTAGTGAAACCTAATGGAAGGGTTTGCAGTGATGCCATCTCCTCTACCACCACCCCTGCATCTCAGAGTAAACAAAACAAAAACAAACCCTGGCAGATGAAGCAAAACCAGCTTTCCCATCCCAGTTAGAACATTCCTCATAGTCACCCACAAGACAGGACCTAATCCCACTAGTGTCAGGTAGCTCAATACAGCAGTATATTCAAGGAATTGCAGGCAACATTTTCCTATACTGCTTCATAGGAAGTTTTCCTCTACCTCAAAAATTCACGCTGTCCTTTGTTGTGCAACACTATTTTGACGAATTCAAAAAAGTTTGAGTCTCCACTTACAATAGGTCAACTCCAGTAAGTGTACCTTAAGTGAGAATGGATTATATGCACTACATCCATACCAGAGTCTTCCTGCAGTCAGGGTCAGAGCTCCCAGGCATGCTGTAGAACAGGCACAACAGAGCACAAAGGCCTTCCACTTGCTGACTCTCACATAGCTCAAGCCACTGCGATGTGAGCAGCGCCTTCCTGGCCAGGAGAAAGAGCAGCAGGAGGAATGGCCTCATACTCCCTGCGCTGCCCTGTGGCCCAGCCTCCAGCACCCTGCTCCACGGGTAAATCTGCCCCTCCTGCTACACAAGCCACCAATCCAGCCCCCACAGCAATCTTTCTGTACAGTAATCCCTATGTACCTGCAAAGTAGCAAAAGATCCACTAATTCTGTTTAACAGGCAATTAATCCAAACTAGAGAAGCTGACTACAACTGCAAAAAAGAAAAGCTCATTTCTCTTCCAAGCTGCGACTGAACAGAAGTGGAAGAATTCATCCTACTAGTCTTAAACCTCTGATGAACAATCCATTCATCTCTAGTTTCAATAATCACTCAAGCTATTCCATTAGTTTCAAACACAGATGTGCCTTCTTAAAGTTAGCTCCAAATAATTAACACTATTCTAAAATACTAACACAACAGATTTCTTGTTATTTGAATCAAGATGTATGAAACACAACTCAAAACCCCGAATAAACACATGCTGAGAAAGAAATACACAGGTCAGAAAGAAACACACAATTTGCCGTTTTTAAATAAGGAGTGTGACAAGTATATGAAAAAAAAAGGAACACACTTTGCTGAACAAAATCCTTTCCAGGTTTAATTACAGCCTATCAATTACTTAAATTAGTATTTCTTCTCTCTGGAATTTATATTTGGAAGTTATTTGTAGTTATTTCTGTATGGTTGCCACCTTCGGCCTCTTTAGCACAACTGTCCTTTACAATTGTACTGGCTTATGTATGATTAAAGTTCTTGAAAACAAATATTTAAACCAGGTTTTAACTTATAAAAGGCAAGCACTGGCAAACATTTTTATCTTGAAGACATTGTAATCTTCAAGTTTTTTAATTCCTATGTCTGTGTTGAAGAGAAAAAGTATTTTGGAGTTGCATCTTTTGGGTATTCCTGCAATTAATTACCTGACACATACTGTAACAACAGCACCTGACAAATAATTTTCTATCAAATAACAAAGTACTGATGATTTTATGACATAATTTCTGAAGTACTTAGGATCAATGAAATTTCTGGCCATTATACAGCTTATGTGATGATTAGCATTATAACAAGATCAGCTGTTAATAATGTTTCTACAAAATGCAGGAAGGATGTGTACTATTATGACATCCAACCCTGAGAAATTCCGATTTTGCTGAAAATATTGGGAAAACTCACCCATTGGTTTCAACACACTTGAAATCAAGACCATAAAAGGCAGTTTCCAAAGGGAAATACAATTGCAGTAGATGTGTATATTTTCAGAGGCACCTGTTTGTGTAAAACAACATACAGGAGCCTCAAGATTTAAAAAGTAATCTGAATAAATCTGCCAAACATTATTTAGGACTATGAAATAGATTATTACCTGCTATGTTAGAGAAGGAAGAGGTTTACATGAAAGTAAATGTATAATATATTCTTAGATGGTGAATTATTCAACACTAAAACCTCCAAAATTAAAAGGAGACTTTATATAATACAATAAATAACCATTTTTGTGTCTAATGTTTTTCCTTTGGAGTTTACTTCTGATAAAGCATTGCTCTGTAAGTTAAAAAGAAACTACAATACAGTCACTGTAAACTGAAATAATAATGTAATAATTATGACTCAGACAGCATGACTTCACATAGCGACCCAGTACACTATTCCAACCTATCCTACATATTAGATTGCCACAAATACCCATGTACTGTAGCTGTTTACATTCCTAAAATCCATGAAGGAAATAATGAAATGCAAACATCTGAAACCACAACGTTTTCTTTCATAATGTCTCACGCCATGCTTATTGTCAACATTTATTCTCCATTCAACAAGACTGATCTCAGCTTTTAGAAGCTGGCAGGGGTGACAATGTTATTCCTTCATACAGACCACAAATACAACTTGCCACATCTCCCCAGCACTCACTCATCAGAGCACATATACACCATTTCTGTATTTCACATTTTTCAGAATGTCACGTAAGCAGCAAAAATCAGAGCAAGCATGTTCACCAGAAGTAACAGACTCCCAGGGAGCTCCAGCCACCTTTCTGGAGCTGCTCTGTCTACATACACATCCCTGCTGCACATGCCCAGAGCTAGACTGGTGCCACTCTCAGAAGCCCAGCATAGCTAGTGGCCTCCTTACTAATTCAACTCAGAGTTTCCCAGAACCAAGACGAAGACTGGCCGTTTCAGGATACTTTTAGAAAAATCACTCATCCATCACTGCATGGCAACCGAATTCCTGTGGTTTTTTTGGTGTTGAAAATATAAATAACTTTGCACAGAGAACTACAGAAACTGCCGTCTTTCTGAGAGAACATTGAAAGAATCAGCCAAAGTGACCACTGCAGAATGTTTCCAAGCCCTGGGATTTACAACAGCTCAAGAGGAAAAGGTAAGAACAATGCTTCTGGTTTGGCAAAGCAACACAGGCTGAAGACAGCAAGGATCAGTATCAGACTGGACAAATGAGCCTCAGCACTTACCGCCCCTTCCTGCCAGCATCTAATTTTTCATTCTTTCTGGAGACCTGCATCCTCTTTGGCATCACATCTTTTCCTTCCTGTTTTGATAAGCAGAGCATAGCAACCCTCACAGAGCGCCCTGTGTGACAAGGTGGCGAAGCGCCAGGGAGGCACCAAACTGGGAATGCTATTTCTGGGCTTTTACAGCTGTCTCAAAACAATTAAATATTTTGATATGTGGCAGCAATTTCTGGCTATTGTGCACAGTGAGCTGTGAGTTCCCAAGACCACTAATGTTATTCAGCGTCTTATTCATCAGTAAGCAACAAAGTTTTATCTCATGTTTGATTTTGGGACAGAAAAGCTTTAATGCTGTAAAACCTCTGATGCCAGTTCAATAAAGGTTGGAACATTTTAATGAGAAGGAGGATGGTTCAGTAAAAAGGATGTTTGTCACAGACATATATTCAGTTCTTTGCTTTACCACAGACTGCCTCTGTTACCACTGGCAACCATTCAGACCCAGAATTATCCAAGCCTAACACCATCATTGCTTCAGTTTTACTACTTGCTGGCTCTGAGCCTTCATTACTCGCAAGGTATAAAGATGTCAAAAAACTAGCCTAGAAAACTACAGAGTTTTGCTCTTTTTAAAATGAGGACAATACTGTTTTTGTGTTGTACTTACAGTCAAAAGCATGAAAGTGAGAAAACTAAGAGATGGTTAGAAGCTACAGCAAAGTGAACTATTTAAGAAGCAGAAAGAAAAGGTGGAATCTCCCACTGTTTTTTTGTCAATGAATTTTCTCATAAATGTTGCTGAGAATGGTAAGACATCCTTCATGAGGATTTAAGTGCCCTGAGAAACTGCACACCAGCATGCTCAAGGTTTCTTGAGCTACTGTAGAGTAACACGCACAACATGAGAGCCATATGCACAAGTACACCACACAGTCTGCGTGTTTGGGAGCACAGTCTTAAGTACCGGCCAGTATGGGTAAAAGGCTGTACCCTGATTCCTGGGACACAAACACAGACAGACATAGCAAATTAAAATAACAAACTGAAAAAGTCTCATGTGCCAATTGTTTGCTCACCTGTCCAGAGCTCAACAAATGTAAGTGTTGTCACAGTTTAACAACTGTGTGGAGGGAAAGAAAGAGAAGATGGTTTCACCATACACACAAGGCACAGACACCACGAACACTACACACAGGCAGTTTCCAATTCGATGCAGCAGGTTCAGAATGGTGGTCCAACAGTGCAGCTTCCCAGGGGCGGTGAGAGGCATCTATTATTCCCACTATTCTTCAAGTCATTCCCCTGTGCTTAGGAAAATTTAGGACAACCTTTGTTTCTTAATTGTCAATGATTCTTATGTTCTTAAGAGTCTGGTGTCTTGAAATCGCTCAGGCATACTGCACGTCCTACTCATTTTGAATAAGTACAACCATGCCACCATGAACATGAGGCCTATGGAACAGCTATTCCACCATCTATTTTCCACGGAAGAATTACTTACAAAAGGAGTATGACAGGACTGCAGAAAATTACCTGAGCACATGCTTACAGTCCCACTGACATCACAATTCCTTCAGCACATGCGTGACAACCTAGAAATACTCCTTGTGAGACAGCTTCTTGCTGTGATTTGAAAATATGACCATTCTCCCTTAATGGCTGTGGACTGCCATCAAACAAGGTTGATGCTTGTGCTTACGAAATACGAGACAAAACGAAAGGGCTATGCAAAACTGAGAAGTAATTCCTGTCCCCAGAAGCCCCTGATTATTACTGACCACATGAAGCTCTGGGCCAGCCGAAACCATGCTGTTACTGGAGCACTGATGGCTTGTTTCTTACAGATCGGCCTGCTGAGATTGCTTTAAAATTAAGAAAACATACAACACATGAAACAAATGCTTCCGTGTGTATGTGTCACTGCAACAGTACTACGAGGCAAGATGAAAGTTCTCTGAAGTCACTCCACTGCAGAAACTCTCCCTCTGTCATATAAAAACCCAAAACATGTTCCTGCACTCCCCTAGAAAACAGTAAGCTCACTGCAGCCCCCAAAGCCCTTTGGCTGATCCCCCAGAGTCTTAACAAGCCTCACATGGAGTAGGAGGCAGAAGAGAGGACACAGTGACCCATGCTTACTTTTGCAGTGTGATTGCTCATGCCTGTGCTAAGAAAATTTGGGGCCAATCAGACAAGTTAATTCACCAGGAAAGACTGGGGAAAAGCAAAATCAAGCAATCAAGTTCAACTTGAGAGAAGTTCCCAGAGGCAGAAGTAATTCATAACTATGTACACGTGAAGATGATCACAGAAGATGCAAAAAAGCTAAGGAGAGCCGGCAGCCAATCTCATGCAGTTCTCAAGGTTCCATCTTCCAGCTGTAATGAGGTTAGCAGGACAAAACTCAGACAGTCCCTGCCAAGGGAAAAGTGCATTTCTAAAGACTTCCAGGGAGCATCTGAAGATGCTTCAACTGAGGGCTCTGCCTCCCTGCAGCTCTGAGCATCACCTCAAGACCAGACAGGCCTTTGCCTATGCCACCTCCCAGGTGTCTCCCAGGGGGATGAGGAGAGTATCTGCTGCGTCCTACCTTCCCGGCCCCTTTTGTACATTGCCAGGCTTCAGCTCTATTCCATGATGGGAATGGACCTATGGCAGACAGAAGAGCTCTCACTTGAAACAAATTCTCACTGGAATAGGCTGTGTGTGTGCTGTAAGCCGCATCATAGAACCATAGAATCATAGAATGGTTTGGGTTGGAAGGGACCTAGAAGATCATCTAGTTCCAACTCCCCTGCAAGGGCAGGGACACCTTCCACTAGACCAAGTTGCACAAAGCCCTGTCCAACCTGGCCTTGAACACCTTCAGGGAGGGGGCATGACACCTTGAAACAGCCCCCAAAATACAAAAACACTACATGGAATTATTTCCGTTTTCTCTCTGCAAGCAGGTCCATGCCAGAACTGAAGCAGCTCTCAGTGCCTCTATCATCAGGAAGCTGGGCCAATTACTTCCAGGCATTTCAAACAAGATGTACTTAAGCTTTAAAAAACACCAAACAAAACCCACAAACAAAGCAAAACCACCAAAACATAAAAATACAAATCCAGTATTTTTCTGAGTGTTCAGATGACACACAAACAAAAAGCCAATTTTTCTTAAAATAGGCAAGGAAATTAAATACATTTTCAATTCAATAATGGAAATCATAAACCTGTACTGCAACTTTAAGCCTTACAAATCCAGTTTATGAAAGCTCTAATCATTTTATGCCTTGTGCCTAATAAAGCTTATGTTCTCAGCATTAGAGAAAGCCACAAGCTGTTTTACACCAAATATTCTATTCAGTGTACAGGAAAACAACATACACATTAAATACTTGGACGGGAATCTAACTGAATACCACCTGTTAAAAAAGATGCTCAGTGAAGTGCTGCCTATTTTACAGAAAACACTTTCTGTGTCTCACAGCCTGTACTGCACATTCTGCAACACGTTTCACATAAAACCATGTGCTTTATGTTCTGTGTAATATCTCATTTACCTTAAAGAAACTCCCTCTTTTGTCCCGACAACTGGCTTTCATTGCCAAAGACGACATCTTCCCCAGGCAGACTCCACTGTATGCCTTGAACTCCTAAAAGTAAAAATATTTTTAAAGTTAGTTCAGTCTGTAGGAAATTCCTTTCTAAGCCACAGAAACAGTCAAGAGAAGCCTTCTGCCAAATCCCTTTCTGTTAACAACAGGGTGACATTTATTTCCTAACAGAATCCTTACACATCCCTCTAGTCCATTGTTTTTCCATAAATTGCTTCAAAAAGACAGTGTAACCCAGATTTCCATGTTTCTCCCTTCTCTTCACAGCTGCTCTGAATAGATTTTAATGTGCTCATTAAAAAGAATACTAAAACATAACGATTGCTTTGTTTGTTTGCTTGACCTCAGTGTGAAGTACAGACAGAACAAACTCCTAAAATGTCACTAAAATCCCCTCTCAACTATTACAGTACTGACAGGGCTGATCAGAAGGGAAAAAAAATAAAAATCACTGACAAGGAAGAAAACACATGATCATGAATGTAAAAAAAAAACCCAAACAAAAAGAAAAAAACCTTCACAAAAAGAAACCCCCAAACACTACCCCAAAAATCCTGCTTAAAGTTCCTAAAATGCGATCAAGTCTTCTGAGAAACTGAAGATTCAGTCAGGAAAAACCTTCATGTTCCACTGCCAGGTAAAGTGAATGAATGGTTTAACACCCACAAGAATACACCAAGGCACAACTAGCACATATGCACACAACAAGAATATCATCGGGGTGATCTCCAGTTGATTAGCAGAGTGTCTCTGGATTCCCAACCAAATCACATCAGTAACTGGTGAACAAAGTTCTGAAATAAACAGGAGCCAAATTCCATGCCTAAAAAGTCCTTCTAAGCTTTTTAACACTGAGTTTATAATTTCAATTAAATAGCCTAACTATTCTCGCAGACACATTTACTGACCACACAGAACATAGCTGTGTTGGAAATTTTAGCTGCCTGGATAGCAAATACTGTAGGTGCAAGACATTCTGGATTAAGATAGAGGCACAGCTTTTGGTTTGAGACACGTAGAAATGGAAATATAAATGGCAAAGAGCAGCAGTGAAAAACAAGTTCAGTGGCATGGCTGCAGATGGAGCTTGAGCAAAACAAAGCAGCTGGGACAGAGAAAGCTGAGTTAAAAAACAAATTTGACACATACACACCCCACCCGGGCAACAAGGGTAAACAGGACCACGGAGGAAGGAGGAGCTGGAAAGAAAAAAGGTTTAAATGAAAAGCCCTGGCAAGCACAAGGGCTGGAAAAGGGTGAGAGGAAGAAGAAGGAGAAAATAAATATTTTCTCTTGGTTTTAACACATGGCAGGAAGCTTTAAATTGTTCACCCTCTTCCCAGAGGTCATACCACAAGAGCAGTAGAAAAGGTTACATTTTTCCACTTAAGTTCTGGTTAAAAAGCAGCCATGCTGGGAAGCTCAGGATCGAGCCTATTTTCCAGACGGTGCCTGCAGACTTTAAAGGTTGAAAAAAAAAAAAAAAAAAAAGAAAAATCCTGAATTCTGCATTCTCCTGAAAGCCAAACACTAGCAGACGACAGGACAAAAAACAGTGCTGGAAAAAAAAACACACTACAACAACAAAAAACCAAAGCAAAACACACCACAAACAAACAAAAAAAAACCTTTGTAAATCAGCATATTTAAAGGAATACATTCCTGATGAAGCTCTAAAGCACTGTGATCCCTGTTGCTTTGCTTAAAGTCTAAGTAACTTGATTGCACCGATCCTGTAAGAGGCTGAAGAGCAGCAGGGTGAGGGGTGTGCAGGCTGAGCTGTGTCCTCCTGACACATGCACCAGGGCACAGAACAGCTGCTCTATTCTGGGGAGCATCAAGACATTTTAAAGATTGTGTAGAACAGCCAATATCAAATACAATAAATCTAAAGGTTGCCATACAACAAGAGGTTTAAAATTATATAATAAAAATGTTTTCCTCCAGTGAAATCTGAAAAGGGAATTTCCACCTGAAAGACATAAGGTAGATGGAGACCCAAGAAGCCCAAAAAGGAATTAAAATAAAAACCTCAGTTTTCCAAGCTGATGCTGTCCTCTTAATGACACCACCAAATTCAATTCCACAGAAAAAAACCCAGAGCTTTTAAATTAGTTACATTAGGGGTTTATGAGCAAGACCATGCAGTTGCAACTGCATCTCTAGTCTCAGTCATCATTCTATTTGCAAACAACTACCCCTTCACAGGAAATTTGTTTTTTAATTTTTTTTAATTTAACCACAAGGATGTCTGCATGCAATCCTGTTCCAAAAATAAGACCATGCCAAGATTTTTACATTCATCTTATTTCAAAACAGAACAGAGGTTTATAAGTTTCCACACTCAGAGAAGAATGCAAACAGTTAGCCCTTCAAAGAGCAGTATGGCTCTAAGTCAGAAGAAAGCCTCAGACAAGACCATGGATTGTGCTTATTCTGAAGCTCTAACTTTTCCATAGGTGCTATTACTGTTACTATTTCTGTAATATTATTACTACCTGCACGACCATAACTCTGAGCCTCAGCTGAGCTCTTCTTGATCTTCTCAGCTCTCTACACAGCCAGTGAATCCACCCTTTGTGGTTACAACATAATTTCAAACTGACCTAGGTAACCTAAGTACTGTTCCATGATTGAGAGGTTTCCAGTATTTCTGATTAAACTCAGAACAGTGGGAAACACTTTTGCTGGGCTGTTTTTTTGTGTGTTTGGTTTGGTTTTTTTTTCTTGGTGCATCTGTTTTTTTACACCACTCATTATGTAAACAAAGACCTGCAGGTGAAATGCACAGCCAGGGTGGGTGCAACACTCCAAAACCTGAGGGTGGGCCTATACCTGTCTCCTGCCTCAGGAATCAGAAGCATACTCTGCACAGCAACAACTGCAGAAAAACAAACCTGCTGTTGGGAGGTTTCATTTCCCTCTGCAACTGTCCACATCTGATGCTCGGTCAGATCTAGAGCAGGCTGAAAGCCATAGCTCTGAAGCTGTCTGTGTTGAGCTGGGACAGTATGAGGCTGTCAGAAAGGAAAAATCTGCCTTCTTTGACTGGGCAGCCAGGCAGAGAAAGACAGCAAATTTCTGCAGGCACTGCAGATGTGCCTTTCCCCTTTCTCTGGGCTTCAGAGACTGGGGAAGAGAGTGTAGATAGATTTGCTCAGACACTGCCTGGGTGACTGCTCAGAAGTCCATCTGAAAATGTCATCAAGCTGCAGGAGCCAATTCACTGTGTACTTCATGCGACCTTTAGTCTGGCCATCTGGAAGGTGGCCTGTCCCACGTGCCGGTGGCCAGGGCTTCGCCTCCGCACGCCGGCGGCGCTTGCTGGCCCCTCCAGCGGCTCCGTCCCTCCCGAGCCCAGCGCTGCCCCAGCCCTGACTAACCTCCTGTGTGCACAGGACAAGGCAGGGCAGGGAAAAGGAATTATCTGTCCACTTGGAAAATTTCTCTGAAATGTGATGCTGCTCCATGGATGCTCACTGCCATGCAAGCTGTTTTCCACCGTCTTTCTTCTCCTCCTGGTTTCCATTTACTCAGGAATG
>NW_009952091.1:106294-109801 GCF_000747805.2 Chaetura pelagica | reverse complement strand
TGGATGGGACCAAGACTTCTGACTTCTCGTCAAAACAGCTCCTGCTTTTCTCCCTCTCCTGCAATTTTATTTGGTATTTAACATGTTCTTATACTTAGCTGATAATCGTTTTCCTGGACTTCTCAGGATCCTTCCCTCCAATCCTCTCATTCCAATCTTGCTTTTACAAGGCAAAACAACCCATTTTCTTCAGCTAAAAGTCCTAGCAGAGATATGACAGTCTGCATTCCTCCCCTGAGCTGAAAAGTAAAGAGCATAGCAATCTGGGGAACTTAAAAAGTCATTCCCCACAATCCTTCTTACCCCATCTCTGCTCAGTCATCTAAGGAATCAAGGCTATACAACTGTTCCTAACTTATTTTTGTTCTCTTCGCCAAACTAACAAGAGAGTCTCTGTTTACAAATGCTGACAAAAGGATAGAGGGAAGAGACGCCATTAATGCCGTCACTGAAGGAAGGAGATACCTGCTGCCTTCTTTCAGCTGGCTGACCAGCAGAATTAGCAGAACTCACTTTTTTGTATTTTAAGCCTAAATTAAACCACTGAAGGAAATGGCTGTCCTCTTCCATTCAATCTGTAATGGCGATGCAACCACCGAGCAGACACTCACAGAAACAACCTTAGGCAAACAAGAAAGGGTTTTACTATTCTGCAGCCAAGGAAGATCAGGACAAACTATCAGTTCAGACCTCAAGTATAAACTGGCCCAGCTCAGCTGGTGTCAGCCCAACGCTGACTGAGAGCTGCCAAGGCAGCCCCTAGGCCAAACACCCCTCCAGTGGCAGGGTGCAGAAGAGGAGCTGAAATACAACCCCTGCTGTCTTTTAACAGAAATGCATGGAGGCTGGGTACTGCCTATTACATATGCACTTGAAAGCCTATGAATTACCATCATATTACAATCACATTATATTAGCAATTTATAAATAAATAGTATTAAAAAATTACAATTAATTCAATGAACCCATTTTGGTGGGTTAAACTGGAAAATAGAAACAGGAAGGATAAATACATTTAACTTCTTTTTAAAAAGTTAAAAAACCCACTTCTAAAATGCAAACTTACACTTGAGAATACACTAAGAGATATATGCAGATCTTCAGTTTTTCAGCAAATTTAAGCATCCTCATGCATTTCACTTTCCTGTTCTCCTAGCACATTTGCAGTACCCCATGGAGTGCAGGGCTGTGTTCATCTCTAACCTACAAAGCTCTGGTTTGTCTAATTACTCTGACCTTATCTGATTCTTGGCAAAGTCAAACTTTTCCTTTTGAACATATTTCCCCTGCGAAGTTAACTGAAAGCCAACTTCCCGGGTCACAGAGATACAACTGAGCACAGTATCACTGAGTCTCAGTCTGAAAACTGCCATTGGTGCCAGGATTTGGCAGACCTCTCAACTCAAATGTTGCATTGTGTTAGCACAGCTGTATCCACAAGCAAAAAGCCAGGGGATTATGCAAAAAGGATTCTAATTCCATCATTCTTCTGGCTGCAGAAAGGGTTTATAGTCTTTTTTTTTTTCCAAATCATGCAAGAGCACATTGCTTGTAGAAAACAAATAATGCATACAGCAAAAATGGTCACTCTTTACACTGTATCATAGTTCTGTATTTTGTCATTTTAATTAAAGTATTTGAAAAAGCTTGGAAATAACAAATATTTTCTGATCAAGTGCCCATTTTTTGTCAAGCGCTGTCTTTACTTTTATCTCTCCTACCCAAAGATGATGAGTTTGTGTAAGCTACTCTCCTGCAAAAGCCTGGTTGCCTGTCACCTGCCAGTGAGCAACAGTATTTCTGCCTATGAGATAAAAAACCCCCCACACTTACAAAGACAGACAGTCACTACACATGTAGGTAGAAGGGCCATGAACAACTGCTTACAGTCCTTCTCAAGAAACAATTCTCTCTTGAAAAACTAAACAGATAGCAGAAATACACAACACAATAACTTCAAAAACAATGAGCAGAACAAAGGTGAACTGTGTCTACTGCCTCCCCAAACCTAGAATCAGTAAGGTTGGGAAAGACCTTTGAGATCATCAAGTCCAGCCATCAGCCCTATGACTCCATGAACACCAAATCATCCCCCAAAGCACCAGGTCTACCCATTTTTTATCATCTCCAGGGATGGTGCCTCCATCATCTCTCTGGTAATCTGTTTCAAGGCCTCAACCCTCTTTCTGTAAATAAATTTTTCCTAATATTCAACCTGAACCTCCCCTAGTGCAACTTGGCCCCATTTCCTCTTGTCCTATCACTGGTCACTAGAGAGAAGAGGCCAACATCCACCCCACCACAATCTCCTTTCAAGTACTTGTAGAGGGCAATAAGGTCTCCCCTCAGCCTCCTCTTCTCCAGGCTGAACAGCCCCAGCTCCCTCAGCCTCTCATAAGACCTGTTCTCCAGATCCCTCATCAGCCTAGCACCCTCTCCAGCACCTCCATGTCCTTCCTATCCCACAGTGCCCAAAACTTCACCCAGTGCTCCAGGTGCAGCCTCACCAAGGCTGAGGAGAGGGGTAAGATGCATTTTGCTCTATTTGGAATGCAAAGCCATGGAGTTTACCACCAGCTCCACGCCTGTGTTCGGAGGGTCATCACCTCTTCCTCCCCCCCCCCTGCCCCGATAACCAGGAGGAGATGGGCAATTTCACCCGTGCAGCATGGCTGCTCCTTTCCCAGTGGTTCCTTTTTCCTAAAACAAACAGCTGGCAAACTGTCCGGTCCTCCCCCCTCAGCCCTGTCCATAGCTTTGACTTACAGAGAGTAATGTTCTCCTAGGTAATCAAACTGCACCATGCAAATGTCACTCTACAGCTCCCAATACTGTCACAACTTGCTTATTTAGTACAGGCCATGGCTGTTTTCAGCTTCCCTGGCTGTTCATTTCTTACTTGTTCTGATCATTCTGACCCTAGTATTTGCATCCTGAAGTATCAATTCTCCTCGTCAGCATAACAATGTTAAAATCACAGTCATCCTTCCAGGGACTCCTTCACCTCACTATGCATTAAAGCCATAAAATATCAGGAACTACTACACCTGAACAGACTTGGATCTTCAGGGGTTGTGAGCTAGTCCATGGATCAGGCTTGATGTATTTAACTAACTTAATCTAAAATAGGAAAATGCCAAACTTATAAATTGATCTTTCTACATCTGGTTTCAGCTAGTCACCACTCCTGCACCAACCAACTTCTTGCCTGCAGGCTTATTTTCCCCCCTTGATTCCAGATCCAGCTCACTGGCAGCCTTTTTAGAGACTAAAAGGATAAAGAGGAATTACTTTGAACTTGTTTCAGCATAGCACACTCAGGAGAGGTTTTAAGTCCCATTAGAGTTTGGATAAATCCACTGTCTCACTCACAGCTGTGTACCCACTTCTTTTACCTATGTTGAAGTCATAAATGCAGAAATGAAATAATCTGAAAATCCTATCTGAAAAGTGCAAAAGAGTTGGCCTGACTGCTCCCACAGACACAAACAGACATGGTCACACTCT
>NW_009952091.1:99418-106242 GCF_000747805.2 Chaetura pelagica | reverse complement strand
CTTTCCAACAGGAGCCTACAGTTAGGCAAACACTGAATGCCTCGGAAAAATCCAGTCCTTAATCTTTGCTGAACGTGGCATACCACCAAGAGGATTATGTTTGCTGCTAGTGCTGCCTCTCTGCACCCCTTCCAAACAGTTTCTCCCTCCTCTCTTCCACTAAACTACCTCTTCCTGCTTGCTCTCATGGAATACTTTCCACATTACTGAAAAGGAATAAAAACCCAAGTCATTTCCTCTGGCACAGCATTTAACTGTGAAGGATACTACCACATCTCTTATAAGAGAACGATTGTACTTTGATACATTCATGTCTTGTTTTGCCTCTAGACATGTCAGAGAAATACATTTATAAGATTGGCTTTGATTTGGATAACCTTTCAGAAGGTTCATAGTATTCCCAAATTCCCTGGCATACACATCTCAAAACCCAATCATTTCTTGGCAATGTTTCAAAAATTTCTATATGTTATTTCTGCTAAAAACTAGTGAATAAATAAAAACATTCAGAAATACGTTTTGAAACCTCTTAACAAGCACTTAACATTGAGCTGCAGTTTCTGGACAAGGCAAAAAAGAAGGTAATAGCTTGAATTACAATATAGCTTCAAGGTCTGGAGAAGCTTCAGAACTCATAACAAAGCATTAAGTCAAATGCAGAGAGATGGGTCAGAGGACCTGCATCTGGATGAAGAGGCACAAGATAACCACCTGCTGGACTTGACTGTGGGTTACTTTAGGCACCTGAGAAAAGCATCCCTATCTCCTGTGCCATGAATCCCAGAGAAGGATGAGGGTTTCAGTGTTCATGTCCTAACTCCTACCTTCTTGCCCAACTGGTGCCAAGCAAAACTCTACCTATATCACTGCCAGAGACAACATTCCTCCATGCAGCAAGGGGGAAGCAGAGACCTGACCTACTGCTGGTTCAGGGAGCTTAAACACGTTAAGTCCACTCAAATATGTCCATGACCTAGGGTTAAGTGATTAGATATCCTTATTCTGGAAATACTGGATAGCTGCACCTGGTACAGCATCTTATTCTACATTTTGCTCTTTGGCACCTAACAATGACTGATATACAGCATAATTTCTTATTACTGTGTTCGGAAAACCAACCAACCAAAACTGCACAGGCATGCCACACTGAATCTACTGAAAGCCAGGTAAGGACACTGCAGCATGCTCTTGAAAATCAGCACAGTATCTGTAGATATGCAAAACTTCCAAAGACAAGAGAGAAAGAATAAATAAGATTTTTCCAGGGTAACTCTGGAGAGAGAAGGCAGAACAGACACTTACCAAAGGTCCCCTAAACCTGCTTCTCCCCTCCCTGGGCTCAGGGGGAGCCTGGGGACAGAAGCTGTCCCAGGTGAAGTTAACCTTTGTCAGTTCTTCCATTAAAACACCATCTACATTTAGCCCAGATCCAAGGCTGAACTATAGCAGTTGCTCTGTCACCTCAGCCAAAAAGGGGAATTGGGAAAAGGAGAAGAGCCTTGTAGGCTGAAATGAAAACAGATTTCATATAATAGCAAAACTAATACTAATATAAAGTATACAAGGTTATACTCAGCCTAGTCCTCAGGAGAAGGAAAAGTCTCTCCCCACTCTCAGCAAGCCTTCCCCTTTATAATGAGTGTGACACTGTAAAATGGGACACACCTGCCAGGCAGAGCTCAGCCCTGTCCTCAGCTTCCAGCTGAGGAACTGCTACTGGCCTGTCCTCCGGCGCTGGCCTGTGACTCCCTCCCAGACAAACCAGGACACCCGCAACAATGCTCTACAGAAAGATTAGCAAGTACTTTTCAAAGTACTTGCTTTTCAAATTCAAACTTTTCAAATTCAAAAGAATAAGCCAAGCCAGCCACACATAAAAGCCAGGATGATATAGATGATGCTCTGTGCCTACAATAACCGGTTTTAAACTAAAACTGACTTCTGGAACCTTAAATGCACTGCGCAACTTAAAAAGTCACAAAACATATTTGCAGTGTCACAGTATTCACCCACCTCAAGAAAAAAACCTCAACACACTCCTCTTACATTGGACATCAATAATTCACACACAAAATGTTCTTCAGTAATTTCAATCTCAAATTCCCCATGTGCTGCTGAAGTATCTCAGAGACTTCTGAACAACCATCAGGTATTAATTTTACCTATTGACTTAGTTTGATAACAGAGGCACAACTTCTTTGCAGAGTCAAGCACACTATTTAAAGCATCCTGCACTTGCACAACCTCCCCCAGGTCCATCAAGTGCTCACAGGTACTTCCAGTGTATGGATCCAAGGGCAGTGAAACCAACACCACAGGCCACGTGTGCTGTCCTGTGACACTGCTCAGGTCAGCATAAGCAGTAAAGATGGCATTTCTAGCACTCATCATCAGGCCCACTGTTTCATAAACATCAGCAAGCTAAATTGCCACAGCACTGAAACATGCATGACTCCCATTTTAAAACATTTCTCCAGTGTGGCAGAGTATGAAGAACATCAAAGCTCTTCCTCATTTTGATCAGGGTTTTCAGAAGTAATGAGCAGTAAGTTTCAGCTGATTTCTAGTAAAAGCAAATCCCTTTGCAGAGACAGGACAAAAAAAAATTGCTTTTGAAAATTTATCTTCATATAATTAATTTAAAAGGATTCTATTTGCTTACCCAAAGTAGCACACAGAACTGAAAAGTAAATAAATAAAAATGGCAGACAGAACTAAAAGTTGGTTGATTGACCTTAAGAGTAAATATGAGCCATGGATTGCAAATGACCTCAAGAGAACTGCAAAACCTGCATTCTTTTTTATTTTTTTTCAATTAATAGATTACATTAACTCTCTTTTGGGCTCTTCTTTATTAAAAAAAATAAATCAAACATTGGATTGTTTGTATGCCACCTAATGATGACAAAACATAGGTTCTTTCAATTAAAATGCAGTAACGCTTTATAGTTGTGTTAGCTGCATCGCTGATCTGCTTAACAGAGATCTCTCTATCAGAAAATGCCATCTTAAATCAGCAAGCAACAGTTTGATTATTCCATAGATGTTTTGCCAAGATTATTTGATAGATTTCCACTGCTGTCCACAAGTACTGGAATGAGGTTCAGAACAGAGTACCCTAAAAGGTATGCAAGGGGAGTCTCTAAGAAGCCCATGAGTCACTGAGCAGATCTGTTACTCCAAGCTCTACTTAAAAGCCTGTGCTGCTCACTCCAAGACCGTAGAATACAAACACTGAAAGTGCCATTTGCTGTGCACCTCAGCTTCAGCACAGCACCAGATGTCAAGGCAATGAGTAACTAGGGAACAAAGAGCATTGTCTTATTCTGGTGTTGACCCTAGGCTCATCTTCCATGTGACTCATTCAAAGGAAAAATATGTAAATTGGACCCCTACTGATCAAATGTTTTACATATTAGCTATGGAATCACGTCATCAGACATGTCCTGCACTTGACACCTGTTTTTTCAGAGAGCTCCCAGTGACAGTAGCTCTGGCTCCTCAGTAGGCAGGTTGCTCTTCCTCTAAGTGTCATAAGGTAATGCAGGTAAATGCACAGTAGCTTTATTTCAGCTGAGTCTGTCCTAAGGGTTAATATTTTAACTTCTGGGTAAAAAAAGTGTTAAAACACGTAATCAACTGGGCTGCTTCTCAATTTAGCCCTTAGTATTAGTTAGGAACAACTCTTTTTCCTTTATTCAAGCTATTGGCAAACTACATTAAATAGTCATTTTGTGGACCTTATAAAGCCAGGTTGTATACTGAAACCTATGTTGTTCACAGAATCAAGGAGCTGCACAATGACACACAACACCCGCAGTGCCATAGCTGTGCAAGCCTGTACTGCCCATTAGTGTCCTCACCGTGACTGCACATTAACCAACAGCTGAAGCCTCCTGAACAACCCAAAAAGCAGCAGCTGTCACTGTGGGCAGCAGTGCAGAAAGCCACCACCTTGCTCTGCAGCATCAGCTGTGTTGCACACCCCAGGTTGTGCAAATCTTGCCCATACCTTATTTTCCAACTGCTTCTAGAAGAATTAGTCCAACAGCAAGGGAAGCACCTGAGTCACATTTTGGATTACATGTGTATCTACAATGAGAAAAATCTAAACAGCATGGCATCACCTTTAAGAGAGAAAGGCACTTTTGTGACTTCAGGAAGCATACGTGCCCTCTGTGATCCCATGCACGATTCAATTGAGACAGGAAATCCAGGTGGTCAGTGCACTCTCCAAATTTAAGAAACTAGTCTCAGATTTGGTGAGAACTTTCATACATAACTAGTCTTTTTTTGCTGTGAAAACTAGGAACAGTGCTGCCCTACCTCATGGGGGTTTCAAGGAGTAAACCACGCGGTACCAAGTTTCAGATACTGTAATGACAGGGTCACGTCACAGAATGGGAAGGGACCTCTGGAGATCATTGAGTCCAACCCCCTGCCAGAGCAGGACCACCACAGAATCTAGGGCAAGTCACTCAGAAACACACCCAAATGGGTCTTGAAAGTCTCCAGAGAAGGAGACTCCACAGCCTCTCTGGGCAGCCTGTCCCAGGGCTCCATCACCCTCACAGGAAAGAAGCTCTTCCTCATGTTGAGGTGGAACTTCCTGTGCTCCAGTTTGCATCCAATGCCCCTCATCCTATCATTGGCCACAACTGAAAAGAGATTGGCCCTTCCTTCCTGACACCCACTCTTCAGATATTTATAGACATTAATAAGGTCCCCTCTCAGTCTTCTCCAGACTAAACAGCCCCAGGTCTCTCAGCCTTTCCTCATCAGACAGATGTTCCAAGCCATTAATCATCCTCATAGCATCTGTTGGACTCTCTCCAGTAAATTCCTGTCCTCTTGAAGTGGGGAGCCCAGAACTGCACACAATACTACATATGTGGTCTCACTAGGGCAGACTAGAGGGGCAGGAGAACTTCCCTCAACCGCTGAACACACTCTTCTTCATGCACCCCAGGACACCACTGGCCTTCTTGGCCACAATCACATGGTTGTCCCAAGGATAGCTTGCTGTCCAGAAGGACTCCAAGGTCCTTCTCCTGCATGAGCTGCTTTTCCAGCTCCTAACCTATACTGATGCATGTTGTTGTTCCTTCCCAGGTGCAAGACTCTCAACTCATTCCTGTTGAACATTATTAGGTTCCTCTTTGCCCAGCTCTCCAGTCTGTTCAGCTCTTGCTGAACAGCCTCCTGATGAATCAGCCAGTCCTCCCAGGTTCATATAACCAGCAAACTTGCTGAGGATACACTTTGTCTCCTCATCAAGGTCAGTGATGAAGATGTTGAACAGGACTGGACCCAGCACTGATCCCTGGGGAACTCTGATAATCCTTTACTGTAAGAATGGTCTCATGTCTGATAACCCTCTACTGTCACCAGTGCACACAGAGAAAATAAGG
Organism: Chaetura pelagica; assembly: GCF_000747805.2. Lineage (NCBI taxonomy): Eukaryota > Metazoa > Chordata > Aves > Apodiformes > Apodidae > Chaetura > Chaetura pelagica. Next base: position 100,831 of record NW_009952091.1, on the reverse strand, counting down.
TATGATCAGGGGAGCGGGACATACCATAACGAAACAGCAAGAGACCACATAAAAGAAGGAGGAGGAGTGTCCAAGGTGTATGTGAAGGAAGCTCGCTTCCACTGAGAGACATGCATACACTACCTCTGAACTACAAAGAAGTGCTACCCCACCTGGTTCATTTCAGCTTTTCTGCAACGCCCTGCTAAGAGCCATATTGCTGTCTGCAGCGACCTGACAGGAGGGCTAGAGAGGACAGTCAGAACCTATTCACAAGTGCATTACTGAGGCAAGAGACAAAGGGCAAAGTGGAACACAGGAGCTTTCAACTCAACATAAGAAAGTTGCCCCACAAAGGTACTCCAATGCTGGAAGAGGCATCTAGCAAGGCTGAGGCATCTCCATCTGTGGAGACACTGAAAACTCAGAGGGCCAAGGTCCCGAGCACCTTGATCTGATTGGAAGGAGGGCTGGACGAGCTGACCTCTGGAGCTCCCCTCCAACCTCTGTTTTTTTGCCAAGACTTCCCTAAGGGGTCTGTATTCCTATTCACCACTGGAGTATTTTCTTGAATTTCTAGTTAATACACAACAAATAATAAAATCAAGGATAAGACTTTCTGTTGCAGGTTGATTCACTTTTTTTTTGTTTGGCTTTTTGTTTGTTTTGAAAGAAAAGTTATCAGAGGAAAAATATTATTTTTGTTTCTCATTGTCTCACAGGGGTGGGAACACAAAACCCAACAGAAAGCACAAAATACAAAAGCAGATCAGTTTAAATTTTAATTAATAAGACTTCTAGCTTTCTATTAGCAAATATACAGATCTAAGTATACAAACATACAGGTTGGGTGAGAAAACATCTCCAGGTACAAAAAGCTCTAAACTTTGAGCAAATAATTTATTGTACTATTCAAGCTATGCAGCAGCAGCAAGAAAATTTTGGATGCTCTACGATTCATTTTCTACAAGGAAAACTTCACTAAACAAACCACAGCTATCATTTATCTGCTCCTGGAAAACATGCAAAAAAACCTGGCAGCTCACCTAGTGGCCAATATGCAAACATTTATTTAAGGTTAAATAAATGAAAAGAATTAGAGCAACTCAACTTCACTTTTCACTCCTAAAATAGAGTAAGTGCTCTGGGTCAGCTAAAGTAAATCTGCTGAAATTCCTGGATATTGAAAGGATCAATTTTCAACCTGCCTGTTTAAAAGTGCAAAGTTTCCTACATACGGAATTACACCAGGTCAGCACCAAGGGACTAATCTGAGCAGACTCAAGTTGTGCAGCTGCAGATTTGCTGTTTAAGAACTGTATTTGCATGTCATTAGGTACATTTCCACTACTGTTCTGACCAAGAGGTTAATGTAATCAAACAGCCTGCATGAGGAAAATCACATGCATGTTTTTGTGGTTGTGCTGTTTATTT
>NW_009952091.1:90987-95529 GCF_000747805.2 Chaetura pelagica | reverse complement strand
CTGCTGAACACACTCTTCTTCATGCACCCCAGGACACCACTGGCCTTCTTGGCCACAATCACATGGTTGTCCCAAGGATAGCTTGCTGTCCAGAAGGACTCCAAGGTCCTTCTCCTGCATGAGCTGCTTTTCCAGCTCCTAACCTATACTGATGCATGTTGTTGTTCCTTCCCAGGTGCAAGACTCTCAACTCATTCCTGTTGAACATTATTAGGTTCCTCTTTGCCCAGCTCTCCAGTCTGTTCAGCTCTTGCTGAACAGCCTCCTGATGAATCAGCCAGTCCTCCCAGGTTCATATAACCAGCAAACTTGCTGAGGATACACTTTGTCTCCTCATCAAGGTCAGTGATGAAGATGTTGAACAGGACTGGACCCAGCACTGATCCCTGGGGAACTCTGATAATCCTTTACTGTAAGAATGGTCTCATGTCTGATAACCCTCTACTGTCACCAGTGCACACAGAGAAAATAAGGTATGATCAGGGGAGCGGGACATACCATAACGAAACAGCAAGAGACCACATAAAAGAAGGAGGAGGAGTGTCCAAGGTGTATGTGAAGGAAGCTCGCTTCCACTGAGAGACATGCATACACTACCTCTGAACTACAAAGAAGTGCTACCCCACCTGGTTCATTTCAGCTTTTCTGCAACGCCCTGCTAAGAGCCATATTGCTGTCTGCAGCGACCTGACAGGAGGGCTAGAGAGGACAGTCAGAACCTATTCACAAGTGCATTACTGAGGCAAGAGACAAAGGGCAAAGTGGAACACAGGAGCTTTCAACTCAACATAAGAAAGTTGCCCCACAAAGGTACTCCAATGCTGGAAGAGGCATCTAGCAAGGCTGAGGCATCTCCATCTGTGGAGACACTGAAAACTCAGAGGGCCAAGGTCCCGAGCACCTTGATCTGATTGGAAGGAGGGCTGGACGAGCTGACCTCTGGAGCTCCCCTCCAACCTCTGTTTTTTTGCCAAGACTTCCCTAAGGGGTCTGTATTCCTATTCACCACTGGAGTATTTTCTTGAATTTCTAGTTAATACACAACAAATAATAAAATCAAGGATAAGACTTTCTGTTGCAGGTTGATTCACTTTTTTTTTGTTTGGCTTTTTGTTTGTTTTGAAAGAAAAGTTATCAGAGGAAAAATATTATTTTTGTTTCTCATTGTCTCACAGGGGTGGGAACACAAAACCCAACAGAAAGCACAAAATACAAAAGCAGATCAGTTTAAATTTTAATTAATAAGACTTCTAGCTTTCTATTAGCAAATATACAGATCTAAGTATACAAACATACAGGTTGGGTGAGAAAACATCTCCAGGTACAAAAAGCTCTAAACTTTGAGCAAATAATTTATTGTACTATTCAAGCTATGCAGCAGCAGCAAGAAAATTTTGGATGCTCTACGATTCATTTTCTACAAGGAAAACTTCACTAAACAAACCACAGCTATCATTTATCTGCTCCTGGAAAACATGCAAAAAAACCTGGCAGCTCACCTAGTGGCCAATATGCAAACATTTATTTAAGGTTAAATAAATGAAAAGAATTAGAGCAACTCAACTTCACTTTTCACTCCTAAAATAGAGTAAGTGCTCTGGGTCAGCTAAAGTAAATCTGCTGAAATTCCTGGATATTGAAAGGATCAATTTTCAACCTGCCTGTTTAAAAGTGCAAAGTTTCCTACATACGGAATTACACCAGGTCAGCACCAAGGGACTAATCTGAGCAGACTCAAGTTGTGCAGCTGCAGATTTGCTGTTTAAGAACTGTATTTGCATGTCATTAGGTACATTTCCACTACTGTTCTGACCAAGAGGTTAATGTAATCAAACAGCCTGCATGAGGAAAATCACATGCATGTTTTTGTGGTTGTGCTGTTTATTTTAAACACCTGCAAATCAAAGGCACATAGACATGACAGTTTGCTTCTTTATTCATTCAGTACCCACTACTAATTTTTGCAGAACCAATTGCTTTAAGCACCACTTTTGTACTGCAGCAACTTCCAAAACTGCTATCAACCCTTCCGGTAGAATTAGTGCCCAAACACAGCAAACCATGAAGTTGAGTACCAAGTAAGTGTTTTATTTCTCAATGAACAAAAGAAAATATTTTCACTAGAAAAACTAGAAGAACAGTGTTTGTCTTGATCTATTTGTTTTATTTTGGAAGACTGGAAGAAAAATTTTACTTAATTAAACCAAACTTATTGCTCTCTGTACAAAGGCCTCCCATATAAATATATGAGACAGCAGGACACTTAATGCCTACAGCAGAGAGTTTTCACTGACCTAACCTAGTCAGGATCCATTATCCATGACTGTGCAGAGTGGAAAAAACAAGACTGAGCTCTATCTGTGAGTCAGTTCACCATGGTACAACATGACAACACAGTAAGCAGGATGATCACCAAAGCCCAGTGCTCTCATCGTCCTCTCAACTATGCCACATACACCTCGTAGCAGATGAAATGCCTGGACTTACTTAATAATGTGACTAGGAGTTAAAAACAAATCAAATAACACACATGTAAGAGCCCAGGAAGAAAAACTTAATCTGAATGGTTTTGATTTCTTGCCTTTTTGAGGATCTGTTTGGGAGCAGGGGGGAGGCATGAATACACAGGGTATTGCCCCTACCTGACCTATCTGGAAAAACTATGAAGGAAGTTTAAATCCTCAATCTTTTGAGGCACCTCTACATTGCCCATAAGATTCATGACTATAAGACAGGTTATAAAGGGTGACTGTTTTATGAGAAAATCACCCCCATTTTTGACCAACTATGATCTGAAATACTGTTTACTTTTTTTTTTAATGTAACTGAACTGCTTGTGTGGGGGGCTGTGAGGATTCATTTGAGAGGTGCTTTGAGGGATAACGGAGCTCAGATATGCTCATATTTAGAATCTACAATTTAGTTTCACCAAATACATGAGAAGCCAAACATGACACACTATTCTGATAAGCATAGTTTATTGTTTCTTCCATTTTATTTCTTTATGGGGAAAATAATATCAAATAGTGAAAACAAAAAGGTTATGACACACACCAATGAAACCCAGGAAATTCAAAGCTGAAGGCTGTTGATATATCTGTCTCAAGATAATTCCACTCCTCTTCCTTTTTTTATATATACAGCATGGGAGTGACAGTGTTAGCCTCAACCAAGCTTCCTGGCTTGGGTCTCAATCTGTGTAACTTCCAAGTCACATAAACACAGGTCATCTTTCCTGTCACTGTGTTGTTCTTCTTGATTCTCCTTCAGAGGACAACTGCTCCCTCTGACCTCTCCTTTTAACTCTTCCCTCCAATAACCATCGTGAATACCTCCATCATCTTAATGTTCCTCCTTTTGGCACTGCTGACTTGCAATTCATCAACAATGCAAAGGTTACTGCTGATTTCCCAGCCCTCTTCCCTTTTTCCATCAGTTTGTCCATCACTAAGTCTCTCTCTGCTTATCCTGACCAACCCCAGTCTCTTCTATCCCAGCCCTTACACCCATCTTGCCTGCACTCTTGCAGCTGAACCCCTGGGGATGAAACCCCATGATTTTGCCAGCTTTATTTCCTGTACCCATACATTTTCTGTCCACCAACCCAATTATCTTTACATGTTGCAGTTTTCACTATTTTCTACTTCCTACTAAAGCTCTTCTTTTCTGCTCCTTCCTCCACATAGGGATCCTGGAAAGACAGACATATTTCTCATTATTCAACATCTCCAAGACTTGGCGTTCTACACCAGTTTGAGTGGCATCTCATCCCTCTCCCTTTTTGCAACATCACATTTTTATTTGGGAATGACATCTAAGATCATCACTCCAATAACACACCTTTCTGCTTCTACCCTCAAGACCCTTAGATGGCTGGGACACGTTCAGTCCCATGGATAAAGAGGAAGGTTTCAATGCTACAGCCACTGGCACTAAGAGTAAAGAGAAAGGCTTAAAGCCTCTCCTAGGCTGTCTTCACCCAGACAAAGATCTTCCCTCTCCACAGATTTTGAGATGAGCAGTTCTATCTTCTATGTCCAACCTATTTTTGGCTCACCAGTGGTACAGGGAATAAATATCATTATTGCCAAACAGCCGTATCAAGACCAATTTGATTAGTACTAAAAATTTCTCTCTCCTTGCTATATTTATTAGTTCATAGAAACTAATACCAGGGGAACTCCCAAGAAAGGAAGCGTGGGTGTTTAATTCTCCACTATTAGTTTGCTTGTGTAAACAATTTGTTTTCTCTCTCCTCTCTCCTGGGACAAAGTGTTTCAAAATAAGTGTTTTAGAAGAAAATAAGCCTCATTTGGTGAAATGGTGAAACTGGGTCAAAGTACTGACAACAGCAGACCGTTCTGAAATAAAACACACTGGTGACTCCACAGGCTTATGGTATCGGAGGTTACACTATGCACACAGGTCAGATAATGAGCCTGTTGGTGTTGCTTCTTTCTTTCTCATTCAAATTGAATGTGTTCTAAACCAGAAACTGAGGCAGCAGTCAGGTGATGAGGTATTTTCTAGGTTTAATTCCTG
>NW_009952091.1:78525-90663 GCF_000747805.2 Chaetura pelagica | reverse complement strand
CTGCTAACAACAAACATTGGCAATCATCATGTATGGGGAGCTGGGGCTAAGCATTCTGGGATACAGGTTTACTTGGGTCCTTCTAAAAATGAAAAATTGAGTAACAGCCAGCAGAAATTCCATCATTCTCTTTCTGTAGAAATTAAAGAGAAAGCTGCCAATGGATGAAAATAGTCCCTGTCGTTACATACCAGTTTCAAGACTTAATGCAGCATCATTCTGTTGCTTCTACATCTAGTGCCAATTATTTTTATACAGCTTCTTTGTAAAAATTCAGAAGTGTGAAAAAAACCTTCACCAAAGTCTATGAACTCCTTTTAAATAAACATCAACAAGGTAATTTCTATCTATTCTTCTGTACCTCAGCTACAGCAGTAGATATCAACAAATACAGAAACCTGTGTCTCTAGCGTCACAAATCTCCCCAGTAACGACCTACTGTGACTAAGCTAGGGGAACTCAATCCACCCCTAAAACTCACCATTTCTTTCCCATTCTGCCTTCCTTCCAAAACCACAGAAAAAAAAAGGCAAATCAAGGAGAAAACAATCTTTCTTGTACAGTTCATAGACCATACCCTCATGAGGGCAGGATCACTGTCCTGTCTCCTCTTACCTGCCAAGTCCTACCCCAAGCCCTGGTGACAAAGGTGAACACGAACAATGCCCAGCAAAAAGCTGGTACCAGCTTCCTCCTGAAGACAGAGACTGAGCATACTCCATTACTATCTGCACACAGAGCAGCTGGAGCAGCACGGAAAGGCCTTGCTGCAGTCACCTCCCTCCCCCTGCCCGCTGAGTAATTAGCTGACATTTGTTGCTGAGTACCCCTTGCCAACCAGGGAAACCTGGAGGGACTGCCCCTCCTTAGACAGCAGAGGCTATTACAACCACCCTCCCAATGCTGCTACAGGATTCAAGCAGGAGCAAAGCTCTTCACTTGCCTTTGCAGCCCAAAGAATAACAGCAGGAGCTGCTGTCAGCTGCCAGCCTGACAGAATTCAGCTCATATTTTCCACATTTATTCTTAGCTTGAACAGCTATAACCATTTTTTTCTCCTTCTACCTTCACATAACATTATGTTCTGCAGAATATAACTGTAGTGGTCTCTCCTCTCCAGCAATGCACAGTGGGAAGAGACCCAGACTGTAACCTACCTTTAAAAACATCTACACCACTTTTCACACAGCAATTCCATTTCTCTTTCCATGCTCCACCCATCCTGTCAGTGACATGTTAGTCTAAGTTTCCTACGCTTGCTTCTTTGTACAGCCCCAAACACCGAGTACCCCATGCTACCAGCACTGCAGAAGGCAGCAGCGATAGCTACTTGTGTGAAGCCTAAAAGCTTGGTGACTTTTGACAACTTCTGATTAACCTCTGAATCAGAAATGCATTCTAAGCCCACAAGCACCTTCAAATAGCTGCCATGCTTCTTAGCAGCTTGCCACACACAAAAAAAAAAGGTATCTCTCTCTAATCTCCTCAAACACATTAACTCACAAACATACCTACCCTTGCACTCACACATCTCACACCCACACACAAATCCCACTGACACCACTGTATCATATTCAGGCCTGGAACAGTAACAGCTTAATTTGCCATTTCATGACCATAAAGACTGGGACTTAAGACACTGCCCCTAGAAATTATAACTTAAGCTACTTTCCAACAATCCGAAACATCTATGTGTAGCCCTGGGAGGTTCAGCATTTAAATTACGATCTCATATGCAATTCAGAACTAGCCTACATGTTCACAGCACAGATCCAAGTCCTCAACACACTAGAATCATACCAGGTTGGAAAGGGCCTCAGGGGTCATCTGGTCCAACCTTTCTTGGCAAAAGCACAGTCTAGACAAAATGACCCAGCACCTTGTCCAGCAAAAGCTTAAAATTGTCCAATGTTGGGGAATCCATCACTTCCCTGGGGAGACTATTCCAATGGCTTATTGTTCTCATTGTGATAAATTTTCCTTGTGTCCAGTTGGAATCTTCCCAGCAATAACTTTCACTGATTACTCCTGGCCTTTTCTATGTAACTCCTTGAGAAAAGGGAGTCTCCATCTTCTTTAAATACTGGAACATGGTGATAAGGTCTCCACTAACCCTTCTCTTCTCAAGGCTGAACACAGTTCTCAGCCTTTCCTCATATGGCATGCTTCTCAGTCCTTTGATCATCTCTGTGATCCCTCTCTCTGGATCCTCTTCAGCCTGCCCTGCTGGGGTTAATGACAGTTTGAAAGACAGGGAAAAGATGCTGGCCTATAAATGCATTTAATTAGCCAAGTAAATAACAATATTGCCTTCAACTAAAAGCTGGCAAACTTGAGACAAAAAGCTTTCAACTGACAACCGGCTTTCTATGTATGTACAGGACAGTGGTTGAAGAAAATTCAGGGATTCCATAAAGTGCTCAAAGTCACAGACAATGTATATAATGAACTCTGCTAAAACTTTGCATGAACTGTCTTTCTCTGGAGATTATACATTCAGACTAAATAGGGCTTTACAGATGTCAGGGATAGTATATACATCCTGGAAGCTGCTAAACTTTGTGGTTTATTTTTGTCAGGACCTTTACCCCAGTTTTAAGATTTAAACACAATCTGTTGGCCTATGTTGCATTAGTGATTCAATTAGGAAAAGGACAAACAGAAAAACTGAAGGACCACTCATAGCTAAAATTATACATATATAAAGTATGAACACCTCACTGAGTGGAAAGCTTATCAAGCATGAGCTGAACCTGTGATCTACCCTTCTTAAATTCCTTGTCCTTATAATGTACCAGATTCCAGTACAATGTTCCAAAAGATTTCTACCAACAAAATAAAAGTCTGTCTTCCCATTCTGTTGGGCTCAAAGGACACACTCTGCTTCAATGCAGAGGAGACATTTGTAGCCCGTGTTAGAAGCTCATCCCTGCCTGCAAAGAAAATGTCCTGACAGACAGACCTGTATGGGGAACACGGCGCCCACCTGCACGAAGTAACTGGAAGACCCAACAAAATAAAAACCCAAGGAGTCTTCCCATCAAAACTGATGCATTGCCTCCTAGCAGAAGTTTAAACTACACTGACAAACACATGCATTTGTTTGTGAAGGAAGAAGTGGTATATGAGATACTGTGTTGATATCAAGACTACTCTCCTCAGTTCACTACTTCCTAGGCAGTGTCTCTGTCCAGCAATCAGTTAAATGCCCTACTCAGCTTATGCCAAGGCCCAAGACTTCTCCTTAGTTTTAAATTCCATATTCCAGTGGTATGACCAAAAATCTGTTGGAAACATTATTGTTACATGGCCAACAAGAGAACTAATACTTCTAGCCATTTTTAGAATATTATTAGTAATTATTGAAAGACAACTGTCAGCTGCTGTCTTCTTAAAGCATGCAAAACAACTGTAAACTCTAAGCAAAACACACAGCATTCTGAAAGCAACACAAATAATATCAGTGAAATCAACACAGTATTATGTATTCCTTGGCCTGAATTAAACCTTAAATAACAGCTTTAATTTAGATATAGCTCTCAGGCTGAGATACTAAATAAAGTTAAGACAAAAAGCCTCCAGCTGGCTGTGGAGTAGTAAACGCAATGGTTCTCAAGTCTAGACTACAGCATGGCAAAGAGAAGACTACAAGCAGTCCAGGAAGATGCCCAGTATGTCTGCCAAATGGGTGTGCACATGCTAGTGCTTTATCTTTGGTGAGGAACAAGACATGCAAGATTGTGTTCTCCTCTGGCTTCCAGAACTGCTGTTAAACATATGGGAAACACACTAAGTGATAGCTAACATAAGCCCTGTCACTCATGAAATACCAAGGGATGAAACAATGTTTTTCATATAGACATAAAAAAAAATTAATCTGCACCACAACAAATCAAATATTTATCTTGGCAGATCACACCTTCTAGAATAAAAAATTGCAATAGAGTTAGATATTTTAGACATACTGCAAAACAAATGCTGAGAACTTCTTTGTAGGGAATTCCTGCCAAAATGGGTGAGTTGTATTTATCAGTACAACAAACACGAATTAAAAATGTTTACAGAACCACTAAACAGAAAATCTGAATCAACCAAAGGAAAGCTAGCTGCTCACCTGATGGTGAATCTTCAGTTTTTCTCTGATCAAACAAGCTGAAAATTCTAAGCAATGTACTTTAAAAGGAAGTACGTATTACATAAAATTAAGACCACAGATACAAGTTAGAACTGAGGCTTTCTGCTTAATTCCTCATGACAAGTTGGTAAGACTCAAGTGCTGCTGGCATGCAACAATTTTTGTTCACTGTTTTTACTGTATTAAAAGCTCATGGATTAAATTCTACTTTAAAGTAGAGCCACAATCTTTCTCACACAACAGGGCAGACAGGGGTGGCACCTTTCAGGGACACAGGAGAGGAGCTAGCTGACTCTTGACCCACATTCATAATTCACTGAACTAAACAGCTTTGCAAGCCCAACATATTCATCTAGTGGAAAAGTTTACTCATGGCTCAAAGATAATTTTCTAAAACTTCTACTATTTAAAAGCAGTTTGCAAAAACTTCAGCAGCAACTCCCAGATCTACCACACATTTCAGAGAAACACTTCAGGATGCAAGTTTTACTACAGCTACTATTTAAGTGAATCAAGTACAAACTGCAACAGTGAAAGTCACATGACTGAAAATTCACATTTTCTACACACATACCTCCCAAAACTGAACTCTTGTCCACTTCCCAAACAGCCACCATTTTCAAACAGTTGTCTCTAGACACATACTCCTAAAGCCTCTGTACAAAGGTTGGGTGATACTGTGGCACACAGGCAGACACAATTTAAATAATCTAGAGCAACCTGAAGGCTCCTGGACAGGCAAACCAAACAGGTGTGGCCTATAGCAAACATACTGCAAAAACTCTGGCCTCCTTCTCCCAAGCTGTTCAAGTATTAATGATTTTCTTCATCTTGGAATAACATTGTGAAGAAACTTTTTAAATCCCCAGATGTAACTAAAATTGCTTTTTACGTCAATTTGCTGAATGGTGGCATCACACAGTTGACAATATCTAACAATTTTCCTAAGAAATTACAGTCTCAACAAGTTATGCATCATAAAGCATACCAAGGTCCCAGATGGCAGAAGGATGCATGATTATTTTATGAAAGTCATGGTTTTGTTTTGCAGTTGTAGTAAAAAAAAAAATAGAGAGAAATTCAGTTTTAAAACTTCTCTTTGCAAAAGGTGGTGAGCAGTTTCCCATCCAAGCAAATTCAAAGATGGCAGCAAGCATACCCAAACCTCAGTCTAGGCCGTATTTAATTCCTACAACAGAGTTCTCACAATCCTCATGTACAGAATCAGCATGAAGCTTGGTTAAAAGTCAACACGTTGCCACACTAGCCCAGGGACACAGGTTGAGCTGGAAGACAGTAGGCAATTCTGTCCATTGCTCCACACCGGAGAAACTATTCTGTGCCAGAGCACGGGGCTTCTGCCTGAAGCACCTGAGCAGGTACCTGCAGGGCAGGAAGATAAAACAGGGTACTCTTCTAAGAAAATAACATTTTTCCATGCCCTGACTCAATGTGCTGCTCTGATCATTCAGACCTGCCTTCTGCCATCCTCACATGCTCCACAGCTCTGACTCCTCATCTGAACCAGTAAGCTCAGTGAGGAACACCATCATGTTACTCAAGCACATATTTCCATGGCTTTCCACACATTCATTCTCAAATGTATTTAAATACGTATTTTAGAAAATGCTCAAAAAGCATCATGCATGAAGAGAAACTACTAAGCAAATGATTAAGAGGAAGACAAGGCTAGGGATCCGCAGGCAAGTTAGGAAAAGGAATGACAGCGTATGTAACGTACATAATGAGTGAAGGGAAAACCAGCAAGACTTTGGGTTATTTTCACAGTGAAAGTATGTTTCAACAAACTCAGGGTCAAAGAGTCCTGCAGCTAATTACTGGAAAGCATGGATTTGTGTTCAACAAATATAAAGTAGAAGCCAAATACATTATGTTGGATGAAAAAAAATAAAAACAAAAAGTGAGAGAACCTTCCAAAGTTCAAAAAGGTGGGTTTTTCCCACCCCACCACCCTGTCCCTTTTCCTCTACAAGCCACTTGGGAGGCCATGGTTAGAGCACTGTGTTTAGTCCTGGGCATTTGGCCAAATGACATTCACATTCTGGAACTGGTGGAGTGAGGAGGAAGAATAGCTTTTGTTTTTGAGGAAAGCCCTTCAGAATAAAGTTGTATCTGCCTCCAAGACTGTATACATGAGACCTGGGGAGACAACTGTCAGCATCCCTCACCAGAGTCAATTCACAGCGCTCCACTGGTTGTAATGGAGCAACAGTAATTTGCAGCTAAGAATTTGTCCCTTCGTTTTTAAACACGGAACAGAATTATTCAGCACTATTCAGACGTTCCAGAACTCAGGAAGACAACATCTGCTTACATGCAAAGCAGGGCTTTTACTCTTCAGACACAAGTCAAAGGCAAGACATCTTTCAAGAACATTGATTTACAATACTATCTTGGAAATCGTGTTCCAAGATAGGGAGGAAAAATGGACTTACTTTGTCTCATCATACCCCTTTTGTTATACAACATCTCCACAGACCAGAATCCTCTAAAGTGCAGCATCATTACAGTCTTTTCAAGCAACATCCAGGATACGTGGGTTCACTAATTCCAAATCATAGATGATAATTACATATCACAAAATACTGTTTATTCCTACTAGAGGACTGATTGGGCTCCAATGACTTCCTTTTGCTACTTCTACTCTATCATGGTGAGATCTTCATACTCCTCTCCCATGTTCACACTGATGGTAGAATCCCTACCAGCTTCAAAGAGAACAGTAGAGCAAGACTGCTCAATAATATTGGACTGAACTAATTGTTTAAAATGGCATTTCTGAAAAAAACAAAACAGAATGAACCTGCCAAGAGAATGAGACTGCAGCTCCATAATTTCTTTTCCTTACTGTGCAATTTCTCTCTGTTGGTCTCAAGGCGGAAAAGCAAAAGCACCAAAAATCCACACCTGCTTTATCCACTAGCTTCTGTTCAAAGCATTGCAGGAGGCAGATGACCAAAACAACACAACTCTTTGGATGGCTGGGTCCAAAGAATTGTGTTTAATGGAGTTAAATCCAGTTGGTGGCCAGTCACAAATTATGTTCCCCAGGGCTCCATGCTGGGGCCACTCCTGTTAAACAGCTTCATTGGTGAGTTGGACAGAGTGCACCCTCAGTAAGTTTGCAAATGACACTAAGCTGGATGGAAGTGTCAATCTGCTTGAGGGCAGGGAGGCTCTGCAGAGGGATCTAGACAGGCTTGACTGATGGGCCAAGGTGAACAGCCTGAGTTTCAATGAGACCAAATGTCGGGTCCTGCACTTTGGTCACAACAACGCCCCGCAGCGCTGCAGGCTTGGGGAGGAGTGGCTGGAGAGCTGCCCAGCTAAGAGGGACCCGGGGGTGATGCTGGACAGCAGCTGAACATGAGCCAGCAGTGTGCCCAGGTGGCCCAAAAGGCCAACACCACCCTGGCCTGCATCAGGAATAGTGTGACCAGCAGGACCAGGCTGGTGATCCTGCCCCTCTACTTGGCCTTGGTGAAGCCGCATGTCGAGCACTGGACATAGAGGTGCTGGAGAGGGTGCAGAGAAGGTCAACTAGGCTGATTAGGGGTCTGGAGAACTGGCTCTATGAGAAGAAGCTGAGGAAGCTGGGGCTGTTCAACCTGCAGAAGAGGAGGCTGAGAGGAGACCCCACTGCCCTCTACAGCTCCCCGAAAGGAGGTTGTAGTGAGGTAGGTGTTGGCCTCTGCTCCCTGGTGACCAGTAATGGGACAAGAGGAAATAGAGTCAAGTTGCACCAGGGGAGGTCCAGATTGGATATTAGGAAAAGTTTCTTCACAGAGAGTGGTGAGGTCTTGGAACAGGCTGCCCAGGGAAGTGGTGGAGGCACCATCCCTGGAGATGTTAAAAAAAGGGGTAGACATGGTGTTTCATAAGATGGCTTAGTGGTTAGAGGTTGTAGAGTGGGTGGTCGGACTTGATGATCTTGAAGGTCTTTTCCAACCTTGATGATCCTATGATTCTATGTCCATTTTCAAATAACTGTAAATCAAACTTAGAGTGAATAGCAAACAAAAAAATGCTTCCCCATTTGTCCTAGGTTATCTCCTTTATTATCCAACAAATGGATATACGACCAGTCTTCCAATTGCACGACAATTAATTTATCACTTTTCTTAGAGATCACATTTAAATCTTTCTGCAAGCTTTCAGAAAGTGGTGAGGAAAATAACCCAAAATGGACAGAAATACGGCTATAGCCATCCTGCAAAATTCTCCATTTAAAAGGGTTCCGCATATTCATACACATGCCAATAAAAACTAAAAACAGCAAGAGGAGCCACATGGTTCCTCCTGGGCCATCAGTCCCTTCTCCAGCCTCCTGCCCCTCAGCCAGGGCAGGCCAGCCAGAACAGCACCAGAGGAGAACTTGGGCCATGGCCCACCATGCCTGCCCACTCCCAGGGGCAGCCCCTTGCCTCCACAGCCCCTCCTGCTCAATGGGGCAGACCAGAGGAGCACACCTGCCCACCAGGATAGTGCTTGTGGCTGAACAAGTCGAATCTAATCCTCTCTGACCAGGTGCTGCAGGGCAACACCTCACAAAATGGCAGGCACTGCACGGGTGCCTCATGGATCAGCCTCACTCACGTGCCTGCTCACAACAGGCTGCCTCACTTTGCCAGGCAGTGCAGCACCTGGACTCGGAAAGGACTTGTACTCCCACACTGCACACAAACCACCAGCGGGGAAAGTAGGTGCTTTCAGGGCAGAAGGTCCTGTGTGGAGGCAGCCATAGGCTGAGAATTGCTGCAGTACCTGGGAGCTCCTTCCTCACCTCGTTTCTAAGGCAGTGCTACCAAACAAGAAGGCAGAGGAGAGACTGCATGTACCTGTTTCTCTTGGTCTATCTACAGGAGGCCCTCCAAGCCAAATTAAAGAATGCTGGGTTACAGAGTAGAATGCCTACCCTGTCAGCTAAGTATCATGTGAGACCCAGAGCAGAAGCAGGATCAGACCACATAAGCACTTCAGAATCTACAGCCAAGAACACGAAGCAGTATCAGCCATCCTTCCATAAACAAACTGTGCTAAGGCTCACAGCAGCCAAGAGACAAAGAAAACTCCACATCCCTGCTAGCCCCTTCTCCATGTTGTGTTTAAACTGCAAATTCTCAGACTTCTTAACAAGTATGGCAGGCTTGGGCAGCATACCTTAGGATTGAGTAACTGCAGGTGGTAGAATGTCAGATAAAACTAGTGACCATAAATAGTCCTACTCTAGGCCACAAGCACCATAAATGCAACAACTCAATTTAACACAGTGCCAAATATTTCATTACACTTCTGTCCCCTCTCCCAATACACACTACCAACTGAATTATATGTTACTTGAATGAAACAAATGGTTTAACTGGCAACATTTGACTCTGCTGAGCAGTTTTCCAAACAACTATTCAGTGAGGTTTTTTTGTGAGACATATCTTGATAAATCTCCAATTACAGATAAAAGGTATGTAAACCTCTTATTTTTGAGATCTATATGGCATGCCAAGCATTTAGAGCCACAGGCAAGTCCTGCACAACCATGGAGCCTGCAGTACACATGACCACAGAACAAACCAGTTTTCTCTATGTGCTTGAAGTAACTACATCTGGCAGGTAAGACCGTAACTTTGCTGTTGAGCCCCTTTTGGCTACTGGTCCAGAAAGATCCCTGTTGATCTTACACGGCTAATAAGCTGTGGCTGTGGTTTGGTAATGTGTTAAGTAAAGGACTGAGATCACAGCTACTTCATATAGCACTTTATCAATTCCCTCCTGCTGATGGGAGATGAACTACATTATATATAACTACAGTGTGACTGCTACATTATTCTACTAGACAAGAAAAACTCTTTAACTGCTACATAGACAGCACTGTTCTGCCTTTTTTTTAAAGCAGTAGTTCCCCTTATGAAAAATTCAGTCACCATACTAATTATTCAGAACCTTAGTAGCTACTATGTTTGATTTATCTTTAGAAACAATCAAAAAAATGCCTGCAAACCTTTAAGTAAAAGAGCTAGTCATCTACATTAGACATACTTGAGAGCAACGGCAGCAAACTTTCCTGATCCTCAGTCATGCACCAAAACTTAAAAAACATGGCTGTTCACACACTATAAGCTTCAGCAAGCTAGGGAGGGGGACACTGGAGGAGAGTTTCACGTGGAAACTGGGACCACACCTCCCAGTGTAGCCTCAGAGCTGGACCAAAGGACATGGAGTTGGCTACAAGGGCAACAGGGTGACAATGGGTCCCAGGCAGCCACAAGAGCTGCCCCGACAGGAGCACAGCAGACCCCTGGTCAGCACAGCCTCACAGCACCTGTGGGGCACAGCCCTAATGCAAGACAAGCTGAACTTCTGAAAAAAGAAAAACAAACTACAAAAAAACCCCACTACAACAAAAAGCCACAGCTGAGCCACCTGTGCTCTGAACAGCAGACATTATGCATTCCTGGATTCGCACCTTGTTCAGCACAGAAGTTTCTCAAGTCACCAGAAGTTTTTCAACCAACCTTGAAATCCTGAAGCTTAACAGGTCCAATTTCTCAGCAGAGACCAGTATTTATGCTCGCTGTGCTTTTAAAGCCCTAGCTGGAAAGAAAGCCTACATTACAGCTACTGGACAACCAAGTCTTGACAGAAAGACCTACCAGGGAAACCTTATCCTGGAAATCCATTTTCAACAGTACTCTCTGATCCCACACTTGGTAAGGGGCAAAACCAACAACAATGAAAAAAATGTGCAAGTTTATCATATATAAACAGACTGGAATCTACAGAAATCCATTGAAGAAAAGAGAGTCAGCCTCAAAACCCCTTTGTTGAGTCCAATCCTAGCAGCATACAGTTCCATACATCTTGTTCCATACAGCTGTTCTACCATCATTTTCACAACAGTCAATATTGCTGATACTGTTGGTAATCATTACTTAAGTTTATGTTTTTAGTTAGCACAAAGAATGAGGCAGGGGACTGAATACAAATCGTCTCAATGAGATTAAATGTATCCTAGAATTACACACAGTAAAACACAGAGGGATGTTGCATTTAACTGTCTTCAGACTCACAGCACAGTTTTCTTGCATGGCTGGGTGATTAACAGACAATTCTATTTACCTTAGTGTTCCTGTTTGTCTAATTAAATATTAAGGCCCCACGTAAGCTATGAACAGTATTTTAAGAGCTCAAGAGAACCGAGGGAAGGCAAGACCTCGGTTGCAGGGCTCCAGCGGCAGCAGCGCAGCCCGAGCCGCGGGCCCTGCCCTGGGGCCGCACCTGGGCCGGCCCGCACCTCTGCCACTCCAGCACCTCCCGCCACCAGTCCTGAGAAGGGACAGACAGAAGGGACACTCCTGCAAGCCTGTCCTGATTGCCCGCACAGAAATACCAGGTGGAAAGCATGTTCTGCTCAAACTTCATCAACACAGCTGTGCTGGCAAAGACATGTAAACACGTTCCTTACTTAAAACTGCTTAAGAGTTACACTTCGGCAAGTAAAACAAAAGATTTCAGAGCAGCTTGGGAGGATGAGAAGACAAAGGAATCAACAGAGAAGTACACCTTCTGCCTATCTACATCTATCAGATCTGACCTGCATGATTTAAATAAAACTTTTACCATAACGTTTATAAGGAAATATTTAAGAATAACTGGCAAGACATACGTTGCAGGTCTGTCTGTCGGGCCCCAAGAGCTGCTATTCCAGCCAGAAAGGGACGCAGATGCTCAGACTGAGAACTCCTCGTCAGACGTGGCTAAACGAGTGTTGGCCCCGAGCCGGGTCAGCCCCGCACCGCAAACACGCGCCCAGCTTCTCCTTCCGAGCCCGCACGGCCCAGCTACACAGCAGGGCAGAGCGGCGGGCGGGAGGCTGCGGGGGCAGCGGGAATCGCTCCGGGTCCCGGCCGGGGAAGGGGCCTGGCGGCTGCGGAGCCCTGGGGCACGGCCCCCGGGAACAGTGCGGGGCAGCGGGCCCGACCCGGCCC
>NW_009952091.1:72598-77824 GCF_000747805.2 Chaetura pelagica | reverse complement strand
AGGCGGTTCTCCCGCCCGGTGCCCGGTGCGCTCGGTGCGCTGAGCGCAGCAACCGGAGTAAAGCCGGGGCAGCCTCGGGCGGGCAGGGCGTGCGCGTTCCACGGTGCATTCCGGGGTCTTAACGCTCCGATTTTCATTAGGCTTATTTCGGTGCAAGTTACTTAAAAAACAAAGCGGTGAGAGCGAGGTTTCCCTTCGGGCTGGCAGGTGCTTTCTCCGCGAACAGTGCCCATTACAACGCAGCGACCGCCCTGCGGGCCGCGGGCGGGTGGGGGTGCTGAGGAACACACCCAGAGACACGGCGATGGAAACGTATATTGAAAGGGGGGACAGCAATTCCGAAATTCAGACAATTAAAATGAAAGGTGGATGGCTACCTAGCTTTGAGGAAGCAGGCCAAAGCAATGCTGTCTCATTTACAAGGTGGTGACATTGATTAATCCACAGCTTCTGTGAAAGTGCCCATTAATCTCCAGGCCTAAGAGACCTGGGTCGCTCATGGATACAACCACTTACTGCATCTGAGCAGCTTCTGCAGCTGCAGCTTTTGTCATCTACAGCTCTTGATAGAGTGGTGTGAAATTGTGCTGTGAGCTGGCAGCAGCTGCAGTAACCCGGCTTGCAGGCTGCAGAAGCAGTGATGAGCTCTGCAAGCTGTCTCTGGGGCCACTGAAGCCTCTCTGCTCCACCTGCCATGCACACCATACAGAACTTTGGCATTAACGAGCACGAATCACAAGGGATACTGTGACTGACTTTTCAGTCCTGCTACCTCTAGCTGCTGGTGTTTAGTTACGTAGCCAAATAGATGGTGCTGAAGAGCAGTTTTGCAGTGCCTGGCTTGGCACAGGGGTCAGAGCCTTTGGAGCGGAGAGACACTCCTGCCCCCTCAAAGCATCTGGGAGCAGTTCAGTAAGGTGCCTGCCAGCCACAGAGAAAAACAAGAGCAAGCAAGAGGCAGCAAATGAGAGGCAGGTTAGGACATAGCCAGCCCTGCCAAACTGAGCTCCGAGGGCTGGAGGAAATTTTCTGGAAAAGACTTTGCCACATTACAGCCTGTCAATTACCTGAGATACCGGCTGAAGGTTCATGGCTTGTGTTTTTAATTTATCCCTGATTGAGACCCCTCCTTGATCCAGCTGTGAGCACGGGCTTGGCATCATTATCTATTCACACAGTGAGCCTGCAGAAAAGCAGATTTTTCCAGTGTCTGGGCTATCTTTGGCATCTTACAGGTGTGGGGCGGAGAGCAACGCGTAGGCAGAAGGCATTAAGCATTGGTGGGATGCCCTGAAGAACTGGATTAGTCCAGACAAGCAATGGCACTTAACCTTCCCCAAGCTGCTGCATCGCTGTTACACACCCCGTGATGTGAGGCTTTCCCATGTAATTTAGTTCTGACTTGGCTTGGGGAGTATGTACTTTAGCTCTAAAAATCAAAGCACCTATTTCTTATTTCCATTGCAAATACTGAGGAAAACAGTGCCACTGGGATGTCCCATGTCCTGAGTGGATACTGAGGGGACAGGGAATGGACTTGCTCATCAGTTGTCATACCCTGGCAACTGCATCAGGGAGCAGCAACTCTTAATTCATCTAGCTTCTCTCATGATAGCTGAGATTCCTGTTTCAAGAGACTTTCCTCTTCCACTGCCTCCTATCCTAGAAGCCTGGCACGTTGCTGTGAGGTCTGCAGGAGGGACAAGAGAAACTGCAGCACTTTTTTAGAGGGCAGGCAGATGAGCCCCTGGCATCTCTCTCCTGCCTGCTGAGCACTCTGCTGCTGAGCTGCAGGCAGAGCTGGGTGGGCTCCAGCTGTGGAGGTGCATGCACCCCAGCCCTCCAGAGCCTGCTCCTGTTCACTGAAAAGTTCAGAGTGATCTTTTCGCACCTTAAAACACGATGTGTGCTTCTGTTTATAGCACGTGACAGCGATTACTTCAGTACATTCAAAATCTTATCCCTTGGCAGTATTGTGTAGTACACACTGGGCTGTAAGCAGGATTTCTTGATTTGCAGAACAACATAGGTGCTGTCTTGTAACAAAGGAGGATCAAACTGCATGGAGGGGGCACAGCAAACACTCCTTAAAAACAAAACACACCTAGTTATTTTATTTAGTTTCCTAATAACTTTTTCGTGCAGTGAGCAGAGGGCACATAGATACTTACACACATGGAAATAAAAAAACACCACACCAAAAAAACCCACAAACCAACAAGTGAACAAAACCCACAGAACTGAGCCAAACAGTTTTTCTGCAAGCTGTATGGGATCCTGAGCTGTTCTGGGCTCAGGCATGACATACCATGTACAGTGAGGCAGAATCTCTCCTTGTTTCACCTCTTCATTTTCCAGACCCAGAGGATCTTCCATCTTCATCAAAATTTTGTCACAGAGCATCCTTACTAGCTCAGGATTCAATAGTGCTGAGGTAGACAGCTATCCTGACACTGTAAGCATCCAAAACGCCCTACAGTCAAAAGCCACAAGAGAGAAACCATGAATCTCAGAAAGCTGAATGGAAGGAGAATGCCTAGAGAAGTCCCAGGCAGCTGGGAGCTCCAGCTCCCTAGGGCTGCAAGGCAGAGCTGGTGGAGCAGGATTCTAGGACAGGGCAACCCACACCTACCCCTCCCCAGCTCTGGGGATTCCCCGGGAGCAGTCTTACCAGAACACCTCTGCTGGTGCCTTTCGGGCTGGCTACCCATGAACATCACTTGCTCTGCTGCTAGCCTGTGCTCACCTGGTGCATGTGGTGGAGACATCTTCCCTTCTCTCCCCCTCAAAAAATAATTTACCCTGTGAGAACAACTGCTCAGTGTGAATGAGGTAAATGCCAAGTATCACTGTAGGCAAGGGTGTTCCCTGCAGCAGGACAGGACAATGGTCTCGGTCTTTTCAGATAGCCTGGGCTGAGTGATCTTGCCAATATGAGAATAAAACAGAACTGATCATTAATTTGCTGTGGCCTGAAACTGGTGAGATGAGATGCTGACATCCTGCCAACGGGAAAGTGGTTGATCTTGTTGCTGTCTGGGAACTTGCCGCACAGAGTCACTGTGAGAATGAATGGAGCAGGCAAAGGGATGTGACTTAATCCCTGGAGGTGGTTTTTGAGAAGGCCGAACTCTCTGACTTCCGGCTGATGGCTGCCTCTTGTCATTTCCATGACTGCAGACACCAATGTCAGGCAAAGAAATAGCTTCAAAACAGGGATTTATGTCCTACTTGTCAGTTCTCCCTTCTGAGGCAATGCAGTAATTCCTAGCACTGCACTTTGCTTCCCATCCTCACACTACCATATTTTGATAAAGTTCTTATTGTGCAAAAACTTGCCTTGTTCATGTGAGCCTGGCATATTCACCTGTGTCATCTTCAGGTGCTACCTGCTTGCTCTCAGTGAAAAGCTGGACACTGGCATAGGAAAATGTTTCTTGGAAGAGACAGTATCTTGTGGATTAACCTGCTTTTCAAGAGATTTTGGTTCCCTTCCTGGCTTTCCCTGCACAATTCTGAACCAGTAACTCTTTTTACTGGTCATGCCATTAACTGCAGGGCATGAGCATGCACTTCATGAAGTGTACAGCAATCATGTATTTATTGAACTAAAGGCTACACAAATGGGATAAAAATCAGGCTGAAGAGCTGTTATGAAAAAGCCTGATGTCGGTTCTGCTTCTTCATATGGCCATACAGAAGGAGAAAATGTGTGCCTTCTATTTTCTGTACTCATTGCAGAGCCTCTCTTTTGGCTCCTTCAATTTTTATTTTTTTTAAGATTGATAGCAAAGGACAGGAATCAAGTTTTTTATGATTGTTAGTCACTACATCCATGGGAAGAAATTACTCTTTTATTATTTCATGGTGCTGTGCTCTTAAGTTCCTCTCCCAGTCCTGTTCCACGAAGGAAGATCTGGCCAACAGCTTTTCAACACTCCCCCACATCAAGATGGATTTCCATCGTGAAGTTCTGATGAGAGATCTGACAACAGCTAGTTTTCATGTATCTTCCTGACAGCTGGGAAATGAATAAGTGGAAATGCTGCAAAACTGCATTTCCAGCTCAGTAGCAGTTAGTTTTTATCTCACTGTCTTCAATTTGAAGTATTTTTTTTAATCTTGTAGAGGGACGTGGGAGCACTTTGGCATCCCAGCTCTCAAAAATCACGTGGACCAGAACCCCAGTTTCTCATTAAGCCTCTGCAGAGCGAAGGGCAAGAGCAACCCAGGGGCATCACGCACCTCCTGAGCACTGTGAAGGAAGACACAAGGGTCATGGTACCTGATCCCATCCACTCCCAAGCAGCCTCAGTAGATCAAGGAGCAAGCAGGGAAGGCGCAATAATGAGACTCCAGCTGCCAACAAAGGCTCATTCCAGCTGCCTGTGTGCCAAAAGCTATTCCTTGCTCCACAGCCCATGCCAAAGTGACATGAGAGTAGTGATGAGATCTCTGTCCAGGGAGACAATGGCTGCCAGACACTAGGCTGTGAGTAATCCTGAGGAACTTGGGAAGAATCAGAGCCATACTCTGACCACACTGCTGAATACATCTCTTTTTTTAAAGTGACACTGTGTGAGGAGGAGGGAAGAGGTGGTAGGACCAGTATTCCAGTAATCTCTTCCTCACTTGACTTGAACTGGGGTTCCAGACCCATTGCTGAAGTGCAGCAACTTGAGCCGAGTCCAGTTTGGACATTAAAGCACCTGGAAGTACCAGACACCAGGTGACCCAGCCTCTGCCTTCATCATGATGGTTGTGGTACAGCAAATGAGAACACACTCTCATCAGCTTCCAAAGAACACAGGCTGGCATTTCTAGTCCTTCTCTTGCCAACTGTCTTAATTTGCAGGAAAGTAAAGATTGTGAGTAATCCTCTCATCTTTACAACACTACTGAAGGAGAAAAAAAAAAGGGGAAAAAAGACAGTGTTTGTAGCCTGGCCATAAAATTGTTTGCTAAAGTCAAAAGTGCTTCAAATCTCCAGTTACAATGAGAAGTGACACAAATCATAGAAATCACTGGAAAACAGATCACTAGGGAGAATTGTGATCAACTAATTATTTGTCACTTCAGCACGATGTTTTAACAGTGCACTGTTTAACTAGACCCATCAAAAATGTAATTACTAATGTAATTTCTGCTTCTTAATTAATACCATTATAATCTGCCCATCACTTCCCAAGACTTCCATTGCTCCACGTGCATCCAAGTGCATTCCTG